>NC_069502.1:162287738-162595238 GCF_027579735.1 Bombina bombina
TATTATAATATAATCTAAACACAGAGTCACATCAATGCTTGTTAGTACATTTGTTAACTAGAGTGAAATAACAAATTTTCCAAATTCCTCTTTCTACCTTATTCAATGAATATGTGTACAAATTTTATTAACAAGTACATGTGAACTAACATAGTGAAAATCTAACTCAATGTTAAAATGCATACGGTTTCCACACATACCTGAATATGCAAATGATATTTTATTAAATGTATAGATATTTCTATCTCTATAGTCTACACTGTAAAATACAGGTATGTGTAGAAAGCAGTGTTGTAATTACATATTTTGGAGCTAAAGAATGGAAACCCAGACCCAGGACCAGAACTTTTATTCCCAGAAATTTATTAGGTCAAATTCTGAATTTAACCCTTCTGGGACTCTGGTCCTGAGTCTGTGTATCCAAAACACCTCTCTTTTTTCCAGCAGTCTCTCTCTGTCACCTCCTCTCTTGTTCGTTTTGACCTGTTCTATAATTGTCCATCTAAATGACTTAATACTTGTTTGATGACAGATTTTAAAATGCTGAACCAGAGGTGTGGTTAGTTTACCATTTTTAATGTTTGAGATGTGTTCCCTAATCCTTTCTCTAGTCTCCCTAGTTGTGAGTCCTGTATACTGTACATTGCATTCAATGCAGGTAAGTAAATAAATTGCGAACCTTGTTCTGCAATTCAGACAAGAGAAGTGTCGAAAATTCTCTCCAGTTACACAGCTTCTAAAGCCTTCTCCCTGTTGTAAAAATTCACAGGCAGTACACTGTATGTAATTGCATTTAAAGGTACCTTTAAATGTCATCCAGGATGAGCCTACCTCATCCCTGGCTCTGAGCAGTGTGGGAGCAAGTATGTTACTCTCATGGACTCTTGCCAATATGAAAGAAATTAATTTATTAGTTAAGTTCTTACATAATGTTTTCTTTCATGTAATTGACAAGAGTCCATGAGCTAGTGACGTATGGGATAGTAATACCCAAGATGTGGAACTCCACAGAAGAGTCACTAGAGAGGGAGAGATAAAATAATAACAGCCATTTTCCGCTGAAAAAAATGAATCCACAACCCAAAATATAAGTTTATTCTCATAATGAAAAGAAAAAAACTTAAACATAAGAAGAGGAATCAATAAAAAATAATAACAGCCAAGGGGGCAGAGCCAAGCCGTGCTGCGACATGGCTGTGTTCTAGCTGTGCTCCGTAGCTGCCGTAGCTCAATTTATATTTAAGGGGCAGGTGGAGACTCCAACTTGAATTTACTTTTATAGCTGATACTTGGGACAGTTTACAGATCCGAATTTGGTTCACTGCAGACCTTTAAAGAGCTCATCGGCACAAACCTTTGCAGGCTGGATGAACTTGCGGTCGCCATCTTGGACCGCATTTGAGATGCCTTAAGGACGCAGAGACAGTGCCTGGGTGGATTGATTACCCGGTTCATTTGATACTCAGAGACTTTGCTTGCCCGATCTATGGGCATAGTGATTGCGGTCCTGAACAGAATCCGGAGCTGAGCAGCACTGCTGACTGACGTGCCAAGCTTCTTTTTTGGGCTTCTGTGGTGGTGAGTTCCTACGCCTAACTGTTAAGAGACAACAGGTCATACCTACATACATACCTACCTTATAAGAGGGACCTGGGCCACTCAGAGGTGAAAACTAGTTTGCAGGCAATAGAAGTCTGAGTGACATTTTTGCTGGGCCGCAATTTCATAAATGTGAACAGGCAAGGTGTAGCATAGTGCTTTTGCTGAAGAGAAGGGTGCTTAGATACAGCACACACTTCCTGAGAGAATACGGCGAGAGTATTAAACAACCTACTGCATGTTATAGATTAATTGCTTATGTGCTGCTTATGGCGTAGATCTCCCTGATATACTTTTTTGCTAGAATACCTGTTTGCACATCCTGTTCACCAAGCAAAGCAATTCTCAGCATCAACATTTGTCACTTGTGAATGAGTTGATACCATAGCTTCCTGAGCTGTACTGAGATTTGAAGGTACCTCTTTGTGAATTTTGGGATATCTGGATATGTCACAACGTAAGGGCTCAAAAATAGATAAGCCAGCCAAAATGGCAATGACTACTCCCTCAGTGACTGCCTTTTTTCACACCTCAGAGTCATCATCCTCTGAACCGCCTCAATTTAAAGATAAACCTCCTTCTGACCCTCAAATAGAATCTTCATCTTTGCATCATACCACATTACAGATGTTACATTCACAGCTTGCAGACCTTCCTTCTAAATCGGACCTTCTGTCCCTGAAGTCTTTTATAAAAGAGGAAATGAGGGACCTCAAAAAGGACCTAACGGATATGGGCTCTCGACTTGAATATTTTAAAGAGGGACAAGAAGCTCTTAACAACCTAGTCAGCTCTAATACTACTCAACTATCAATTCAGGACTCTATGGTTCTAACTTTACAGGAAAAGTTAGAGGACTTGGATAACCGAGGTAGACACAATAACCTCAGGATACGAGGTATACCAGAAGAAATCCATCAGGACCAATTAAAACCATAACTAAAAGACCTATTCACTTTTCTACTCCCAAGATCACCTACGCTCAAGTCTGAAGATATTGAACAAATCCACAGAGCACTCAGACCACCCTCAAAACCACCAGCGCCTCCAAGAGACATGATCATAAAGTTCTTATGTTATACCACTAAAGAAGACCTATGGCACATTGCAAGGACAAAAAGGGAGATCACATTCAGGGACCATTCTTTACAAATGTATCAAGACCTATGTCCACAGACCATTCAAAGAAGAAAGGAGGTGAGATTTGTCACCAAGGCCCTTCAAGATAACATCCGCTATAGATGGGGTTTCCCCTTCAGTTTAATAGCCACGCATAATGGTTGCCAAGTGACATACAAGAGTTTTCAGGACTTAGCCAGCTTCTCCAAGAAACTAAACATCCACATCGACCCCCCCCCTAGGACAATGTATTAGACACATCCCCTAAGCTAAAAGACTCTAACAATGTTCTCCCAAAGAAGCAGCGCCCTCAATGGACTAGGTCGCAACCTAAGAGAAGAAAGACAGATCCTCCTCCTTCAGAGAGCCCTCACTGAATATGTGAACTTGATTCTTCCATAGGCCTTTAGGGACCTAAACGCTACTCTTAACAATGCGGCCTAATTTAAGGCCTGTAATGTCGATGTTAAATGGCCCTCTCTGGGAGGACACTTGAACTTGAAGGTTGGGTAAGACACGTATGTTAAACGATGTTTAGACTGATGTATATATAGTTATAGGTGTTCTTATACCACCCTTTCCCTTTACACAAAGTTATAGAGTTATACCAACTTAGGATACAAAGAAAGAAGCTATGTTAAGTTAAATCTTTTTTTTTTTTTTTTTTTGTATTCCATCAGCTAGATATATACTTATGAATTAACGTTTGGGTTAAGTAACATCAATGATATAATATATTTCATTAAGTCATTTTGAGCCCTTTCGTTAGGAAAGCTAGCAAATACCCCCCATGCCATTTAGGCCAGCTTTTGTCCCAAGTGGACCATCCACCACCCCTATACCGTAGTTTAATTCTTCCTAACTAGAGCACCGATACAACATCACTTCCTCCCAATTAAGGTGTATAGTGTTAAAGATACACTATGTTCTAAAAAAAAAAAAAGTTTATTATTGTTATTTCTTTGTAATTGTCCTGTTATTTGTGTTTATGATGTCTCATATGTTCTTGTATGGTATTATTCCAAAAGCCAGGAGCCCTATTTACAATCACACCAAGTTAGTTGAAATAAACTACATACTAAAATCCCACAATGACACCGGATATGAATAATCTTAATATCCTGTCACATAATGTTAAAGGCCTCAATATTCCGCAGAAGAGATCTATAGCAGTTAGGGACTACAAGAGACTTCATTGTGACGTGGTCCTGCTCCAAGAGACGCATTTTAAAAGAGGACATGAACTCAGATCCCCTTTTGCGAAATTTGGCCCTATATATTTTGCCTCAAATTCTACCAAACACAATGGTGTAGGTATATTGATTAATAAAAATACCCCTCTTAAGGTTGACTCAGTGGTTAGGGACAGGGAGGGAAGGTACATAATTCTTACAAGGCCTTTCCACCACAAATACATTACTATAGTTAATATTTATGCACCTAGCACAGACTCCACACGATTCTTGCATCACATATGCAAAAGAATTCTGGAGACCTCCAGGGGCAGTTTGCTTATCGGTGGATATTTCAATATAGCCTTAGATCCATCCATGGATTGCTCTACAGGGAAATCATCGACACCCAATAAAGTTCTCCAACTAATAAAAACGCACCTCTCCTCCTTGGCAGTTCATGATATATGGAGCCTTAGCCACCCAAATGATAAAGATTATACTTTTTATTCTTACCCGCACCAGCATTACTCTAGGATAGACTAGATGTTACTAGTCTAGCTCAGGTGTTGCGTTCAGATATATACCCCATTACGTGGTCTGACCATGCTATGATTAGTTGTACATTAAACTTTCCATTGCGGGCACACATGCAGCGCAATTGGAGATTAGATGAGACCCTGCTAAAGGATCCTATGATCCGAATTCAAGTCACTAACGCCATAGAAGACTATTTTAATTTAAATGATACTCCTAACATCAATCCCCAACATCTATGGAATGCACATAAGTGCTTCATTCGAGGAGAATTGATAGCATTGAAAGCTGCTAAAATAAAAACAAAACCACATTTACCTATCATCTCTTCTGACTGACTTAAATAAGCTACAGGATATCCATAAAGCCTTCCCTAAAAATCGTTCCCTACTAGATAGCCTTGAACATAAGGGACAACAGCTTAATTGCTTTATACCTTAAAAAGAAGTTTTATGAAGGTGCAAACAAACAGGGGAGGATGTTGGCTAGACAGCTAAAGAGAAAGACGCTTAATAGGTATATCACACACATTAAAGACGATAGAGGCAAAGACTGGTAAACATCCGCAGATATAGCAGAAAAGTTTAGGAGATATTATGAGTCTCTGTACAATCAAAACCGAAGTGGTACTACCCCTACAGATAACGCCATACAGAGCTATCTGACACAGCTAGGTCTTCCTTAGATCACACTAGAACAAAAAAATGACTTAGAAGCTCCATTCTCAACGACAGAGATTCTAAGAGCAATCAAATCACTAAAGAAGGGGAAAGCCCCAGGCCCTGACGGCTTTAGTAATGACTATTATATCATTTTTAAGGACCTATTGACTCCCTATCTACAACAATATTTTTCTACCACTGATGGAGACTGTGAATTCCCCCCAGAGGCCCTGCAAGCAAAAATAACCCTGATACCAAAACCGAATAAATCTAGTTTATATATCCTAAATTATAGACCAATTTCGCTATTAAACACTGATATTAAAATTTATGCTAAAATCCTAGCAAACCGTCTAAATACAATACTACCCCAAAATATACATCAATATCAGGTGGGTTTTTTCCCTTTTCGTGAAGGCAAGGATAATACAGTACGAAATTTGCACCTTATGTGGCATGCTAGATCTCAAAATATTCCCTCAGTGTGGCTATCCACGGATGCAGAGAAGGCCTTCAACTGTGTCGGATGGCCTTTTCTAAAAGTCACTCTTGGTACATTTGGGTTTGGTGACAAGACCATACATAACATTTTCGCCCTATACAATAAACCAAGTGCCCAGATAACTCAACGGTATTATATCAGACCCCCTGCAAATATTGAATGGAACTAGACAGAGCAGTCCCTTGTCGCCCCTGCTTTTTACTTGTCTTATTGAAGCTTTGGCAGCCAAAATTAGATCAAATCAAAACATTCAGGGCTTTCGTATGGGAGGAGAGGTATATAAAATGTCTCTATTCACGGATGACATTCTATTTTCCTTAGTAGACCCTACTAACTCCATTCCACAACTTTTAAAAGAATTAGAATTATTTAATAGATTATCAGACTTAAAAATAAATGAAGATACATCTGAAATGCTAGGTGTTGCTTTAGATACTCAGACAGAGGCCGTGATCTCAGACAGATGCACATTTAAATGGTGCAAAGGACCCTTGAAATACCTAGGAATACAACTTGCTTATAATATGGATACACTATTTTCTTCAAATTATGCCCCAATCAAAACGGCCTTGATGAGAGAGCTCTCATCGTGGATGAGAAAGAATCTTTCATGGATAGGCAGAATCCACACAGTTAAAATGAATGCGTTTCCCCGTTTGCTTTACATTAAGCATACTCTGCCTATTCCCATACCTAACAATTATACTCTTCAAATGCAACAATTATTTGGATCATTCATTTGGAAAAAACGTCCCCCCAGGATTAATAAACATATAATGTCCTGCTCTGTAACACAAGGGGGCTTAGGAGTCCCAGATATTGAAAACTATCGTCGATCTATATTCTTACAAAGAATCCTAGACTGGAGAATACATAGGGAGCATAAGAGGTGAATAATGTTGGAAGAGAGTCTTAACCGAGGGATTCATCTCCCCACTATTTGTTGGAAACATAACTTTAGTGCAACATGTAGTCAAGTCACTAACCCATTAACACATGAAACACTCAAAACATGGGAACACACTACTAGAATAAATCCTTACCTGTCTTCTTGCCCTGGTCCCCTGACGTCCCTAATTCATAACAGCGAAATCTCTGTTAACAGAAGACCCAGTAAAAGACCCAGTAAAAGAGACGTCAGTGTCTCACCTTATTTCTAATGAGCAACTATGCTCCCAAGACCAGCTGTTAGACAGGAGATTTCCATGGGCTGCTTATTGGTTCTCATACAGAAGGGTGCACCACTACGTGACAACACACAAACATTATTTAAATTTGACCCGGCCTCTGACTATAATCAAAAAATTACTTATCTCACATCCTCCACTTAGACATAGTCTCTCTTGCAAATACCGTATCATCACACAGCCCCCCCCCCACGGGCGATGTGCCACGTTCGATAGGTGCTTGGGAAGTGGAACTAGGGTTATCCATTATGCCTCATACAGCTATCAATATCTTCCAGAACACTAAGTCTTGCTCCTCATCAGCCCGAATAAAAGAGCTGAATTTTAAAATTCTACATTCCTGGTATTTGACCCCTAGGAGGCTCCATAAACTGTTCCCCAGATCTAGTAATACATGTTGGAGATGGGGACATGTGGGTAGTGGTATAGGACACATGTGGTGGTGGTGTTCTCAGTTGAACTCTCTGTGGAGAAACATAATAGCTGAAATTGAGGGTATTTTTTATATAGTCCTCCCCTTAGACCCCCTTGTGTGGGTACTCAATAAGTCAATCAAGCTCCCTCAAGCACATTTTAGACCCCTTCTGAGAATTATGATAAATAGTACTAAAGTTCTAGTGGCACAGAATTGGAAATCCTCTGAGGTTCCCTCATTGGAAATGTGGCGAAATAAAGTTACTGAACTAATTGAATTGGAGGAATGGCTCTTATGCTTTAAACAAAAGGGATAGTTTTATAGAATTGCAGACTACTTGGGAACAATATCTTAAAAATCAGTTAAACCTGGCCTACTGTGCCTAATACTTACTTATACTCTAACTTAACTTCTCAACAACTACCAATTACACTTTTATAAACAGTAAGGCACACTAATAGATTTATTGGCTTTGGACATTGAGACTTTTATGTTTTGTTAAATAGTTATACTGAAAATTAGAATCCATGGTACATGTTTAATTTGAGCTGGAGATATTTTCATGTGTCTTTTTGAGTTGCATGTTTTTTGAAAACTATGTATGGAAATTGTATATGATCTGTAAATCTCCTTTTGCGATGTTGTAAATTTTTTACTGAATGAATTCTTAATAAAAAGAATTGGAAAAAAAAAATAACAGCCATTTTCCGCTGAAAAAATTAATCCACAACCCCAAATATAAGTTTATTCTCATAAATGAAAAGAAAAAACTTAAACATAAGCAGATGAATCAAACTGAAACAGCTATCTGAAGAACATTTCTACCAAAAACTGCTTCTGAGGAAGCAGATACATCAAAACGATAGAATTTAGTAAATGCATGCAAAGAAGACCAAGTTGCTGCTTTGCAAATCTGATCAACTTAAGCTTCATTCTTAAAAGTCCACGAAGTGGAGACTGATCTAGTAGAATGAGCTGTAATTCTCTGAGGAAGGGCCTGAGCCAACTCCAAATAAGCTTGATGAATCAAAAGCTTTAACCAAGATGCCAAGGAAATGGCAGAAGCTTTCTGACCTTTCCTAGTACTAGAAAAGAAAACAAATAGACTAGAAGTCTTCCTGAAATCTTTAGTAGCTTCAATATAATATTTCAAAGCACTTACAACATCCAAAGAATGGAAGGATCTCTCCAAGGAATTCTTAGGATTAGGACACAATGAGGGAACAACAATTTCTCTATTAATGTTGTTAGAATTCACAACCTTAGGTAGAAATTTAAATGAAGTCCTCAAAACTGCCTTATTCTGATGGAAAATTGGAAAAGGAGATTCACAAGAAAGAGCAGATAATTCAGAAACTCTTCTAGCAGAAGAGTTGGCCAAAAGGAACAACACTCTCCAAGAAAGTAGTTTAATGTCCAAGGAATGCATATGCTCAAAAGGAAGAGCCTGTAAAGCCTTCAAAACCAAATTAAGAATCCAAGGAGGAGAGAATGATTTAATGACAGGCTTGATATGGACCAAAGCCTGTACAAAACCATGAATATCAGGAAGCTAAGCAAACTTTCTGTGAAATAAAACAGAAAAAGCAGAGATTGGTCCCTTCAAGGAACTTGCAGACAAACCTTTATCCAAACCATTCTGAAGAAACTGTAAAATTCTAAGAATTCTAAAAGAATGACAGGAGAATTTATGAGAAGAACACCATTAAATATAAGTCTTCCAAACTCGATAATAAATCTTCCTAGAAACAGATTTATGATCCTGTAACATAGTATTAATCACTGAGTCAAAGAAACCTCTATGACTAAGCACTAGGCGTTCAATTTCCATACCTTCAAATTTAATGATTTGAGATCCTGATGGAAAAATGGACCTTGAGACAGAATGTCTGGTCTTAGAGGAAGTGGCCAAGGCTGGCAACTGGAAATCTGAACAAGATCCACATACCAAAACCTGTGAGGCCATGCTAGAGCTACCAGCAACACAAACGATTGTTCCATGATTATCTTGGAGATCATTCTTGGAAGAAGAACTAGAGGCGGGAAGATATAAGCAAGTTGGTAACACCAAAGAACTGCTAACGTATCCACTGTCTCAGCCTGAGGATCCCTGGACCTGGACAGGTACCTGGGAAGTTTCTTGTTTAGATGGGAAGCCATCAGATCTATTTCTGGAAGACCCCACATCTGAACAATCTGAAAAAACACATCTGGATGGAGCGACCACTCCCCCGGATGGAAAGTCTGACAGCTGAGATAATCCGCTTCACAATTGTCTACACCTGAGATATGAACCGCAGAAATTAGACAGCAGCTGGATTCAGCCCAAGAAAGTATCCGAGATACTTCTTTCATAGCTTGGGGACTGTGAGTCCCACCCCGATGATTGACATATGCCACAGTTGTGATATTGTCTGTCTGAAAACAAATGAACGGTTCTCTCTTCAACAGAGGCCAAACCTGAAGAGCCCTGAAAATAGCACGGAGTTCTAAAATATTGATTGGTAACCTTGCCTCGTGAGATTTCCAAACCCATTGTGCTGTCAGAGATCCCCAGACAGCTCCCCAACCTGAAAGACTTGCATCTGTTGTGATCACAGTCCAGGTTGGACAAACAAAAGAGCCCCTAACCACCAAGTCAGAGAGAGTCGAACATTGGGATTTAAGGATATTAATTGTGATATATTTGTATATTCTCTGTACCATTGATTCAGCATACAAAGCTTGAGAGATCTCATATGAAAACGAGCAAAGGGGATCGCGTCCGATGCTGCAGTCATGAGATCTAAAACTTCCATGCTACTGAAGGGAATGGTTGAGACTGAAGGTTCTGACAAGCTGAAAGCAATTTTAATCGTCTCTTGTCTGTTAGAGAAAGCGTCATGGACACGGAATCTATCTGGAAACCTAAAAAAATTTGCCTTTTTTGAGGAATTAAGGAACTTTTTGGTAAATTGATCCTCCAACCATGTCTTTGAAGAAACACTAGTTGATTCGTGTGAGATTCTGCAGAATGTAAAGACTGAGCTAGTACCAAGATATCATCTAAATAAGGAAACACTGCAATACCCTGTTCTCTGATTACAGAAGGTAGGGGACCGAGAACCTTTGAAAAGATTATTGGAGCTGTCACTAGGCCAAATGGAAGAGCGACAAATTGGTAATGCTTGTCTAGAAAAGAGAATCTCAGAAACTGATAGTGGTCTGGATGAATCGGAATATAAAGATATGCATCCTGTAAGTCTATAATGGACATATAATGACCTTGCTGAACAAAAGGCAGAATAGTCCTTATAGTTACCATTTTGAAAGTTGGCACTCTTACAAAACGATTCAAAATTTTCAGATCCAGAACTGGCCTGAATGAATTTTCTTTCTTTGGGACAATGAATAGATTTGAATAAAACCCCAGACCCTGTTCCTGAAACGGAACTGGTATGATTACCCCTGAAAGGTCCAGGTCTGAAACACACTTCAGAAAAGATTCCAGCGCTCTACTCATTCACACCCATTAAACACTTCAGAAAAGCCTGAGCCTTTACTGGATTTGCTGGGATGTGTGAGAGAAAAAATCTTCTCACAGGAGGTCTTACACTGAATCCTATTCGGTACCCTTGAGAGAATCTGCCCAAATACTTTGAAAGAATCTTAATCTGCCCTTTACCAGCTGAGCTGGAATGAGGGCCGCACCTTCATGCAGACTTGGGGGCTGGCTTTGGTTTGTTAAATGTCTTGGATTTATTCCAACTTGAAGAAGGTTTCTAATTGGAACCAGATTCTTTGGGGGAAGGATTGGGTTTCTGTTCCTTATTTTGTCAAAAGGAACGAAAACAGTTAGAAGCCTTAGATTTACTCTTAGGTCTTTTATCCTGAGGCAAAAAAACTCCCCTCCCTCCAGTGACAGTTGAAATAATTGAATCCAACTGAGAACCAAATAAATTATTACCTTGGAAAGAAAGAGATAGTAATCTAGATTTAGATACCATGTCAGCATTCCAATATTTGAGCCACAAAGCTCTTCTAGCTAAAATAGCTAAACATAGACATAGATTTAACATCAATTTTGATTATATCAAAAATTGCATCACAGGTAAAATGATTAGCATGTTGAAGCAAGCGAACAATGCTGGACAAATCAGGATCTGTTTCCTGTTGCGCTAGACTTTCCAACCAAAAAGTTGATGCAGCTGCCCCATCAGCCATAGAAATGGCAGGCATGAGAGGATAGACAGAATATAAATAAAATTCCTTAGATAAGATACAAGTTTCCTATCTAAAGGGTTCTTAAAGGAAGTACTATCTTCCATAGGAATAGTAGTACGTTTGGCAAGAGTAAAGATAGCTCGATCATCTCTGGGGATCTTTTCCCAAAACTCCAAACTATCTGCTGGCAAAGGATATAATTTTTAAAACCTTGAAGAAGCAGTACCAGGCCTATTCCATTCCTTAGAAATCATATCAGAAATAACATCAGGAACTGGAAAAACCTCTGGAGTAACCACAGGAGGTTTATAAACAGAGTTTTAACGTTTACTAGTTTTAATATCAAGAGGACTAGTTTCCTCAATATCCAACATCCTCTTTTAACAAGGAACGAATATACTCCATTTTAAATAAATAAGTAGATTTGTCGTTGTCAATATCTGAGGTAGGGTCTTGTGAATCAGATAGATCCTCATCAGAGGAGGATAATTCAGTATGTTGTCGGTTATTTGAAATTTCATCAACTTTATGAGAAGTTTTTAAAGACCTTTTACATTTATTAGGAGGCGAGATAGCAGACAAAGCCTTCTGAATCACATCAGCAATAAAATCTCTTATATTCACAGGGATATCATGTACATTAGATGTTGAAGGAACAACAGGCATTGTACTATTACTGATGGATACTTTGGGGGGTAGTTATCAACGTGTCAACTTTCCTGCCTTCGCCGGCCCAATACGCCCGCCTAAGCTCGCCTCACATCGCCGCCGCAGACCTGAAAAAATTTGCCTAAGTTATCAAGTAAAGCTGTCAAAAAGCCGCGGGGCGATGATCTGTGGACTGTGAGAGTTATCACTCATCCGATCTCGCTGCTCTTCGGCTGTTTGACAGCTTTCTTGCTAGCCTGTCACTAAGCACTCACACTAAACTACACTGTTCTACCCCCTATACCGGCGCCCCCGGAGCCCCCCGCAACTAAATAAAGTTACTAACCCCTAAACCGCCGCTCCTAGACCCCGCCGCAAGTCTTATAAATGTATTAACCCCTAAACCGCCGCTCCCGGACACCGCTGCCACCTACATTATACCTAGTAACCCCTATCCTGCCCCCCCTATACCGTCGCCCTCTATAATAAAGTTATTAACCCCTATCCTGCTGATCCCGCACCTCGCCACAAATAAATAGTTTAACCCCTAAACCGTCGCTCCCTGAACCCGCCGCAACCTATATTAAATTTATTAACCCCTATCCTGCCCCCCCTACACCGTCGCCACCTATAATAAATTTATTAACCCCTATCCTGCCCCCCACTACACCGTCGCCACTGTAATAAATTTATTAACCCCTAAACCTAAGTCTAACACTAACCCTAACACCCCCTAACTTAAATATTAATTAAATAAATCTAAATAATATTTCTATTATTAACTAAGGCCTAGATTTGGAGTTTGGCGGTAGCCGTGAAAACCAGCGTTAGAGGCTCCTAACGCTGGTTTTAGGCTACCGCCGGTATTTGGAGTCAGTCAAAAAAGGGTCTAACGCTCACTTTTCAGCCGCGACTTTTCCATACCGCAGATCCCCTTACGTCAATTGCGTATCCTATCTTTTCAATGGGATCTTTCTAACTCCGGTATTTAGAGACATGGCTTAAGTGAGCGTTAGAAATCTAACGACAAAACTCCAGCCGCAGCAAAAAGCCAGGAGTTAAGAGCTTTCTGGGCTAACGCCGGTTCATAAAGCTCTTAACTACTGTGCCCTAAAGTACACTAACACCCATAAACTACCTATGTACCCCTAAACCGAGGTCCCCCCACATCGCCGACACTCGATTAAAATTTTTTAACCCCTAATCTGCCAACCGCCACCTACGATATCCTTATGTACCCCTAATCTGCTGCCCCTAACACCGCCGACCCCTATATTATATTTATTAACCCCTAACCTGCCCCCCCACAATGTCGCCGCCACCTACCTACAATAATTAACCCCTAATCTGCCGACCGCAAAGAGCCGCCACCTACATATAGCTATGTACCCCTAATCTGCTGCCCCTAACACCGCCGACCCCTATATTATATTTATTAACCCCTAATCTGCCCTCCCTAACATCGCCGACACCTAACTTCAATTATTAACCCCTAATCTGCCGACCGAATCTCGCCGCTATTCTAATAAATGTATTAACCCCCTAAAGCTAAGTCTAACCCTAACACTAACACCCCCTAAGTTAAATATAATTTAAATCTAACAAAATTAATTAACTCTTATTAAATAAATTATTCCTATTTAAAGCTAAATACTTACCTGTAAAATAAATCCTAATATATCTACAATATAAATTATAATTATATTATAGCTATTTTAGGATTTATATTTATTTTACAGGTAACTTTGTATTTATTTTAACCAGGTACAATAGCTATTAATAGTTAAGAACTATTTAATAGCTAAAATAGTTAAAATAATTACAAAATTACCTGTAAAATAAATCCTAACCTAAGTTACAATTAAACCTAACACTACACTATCAATAAATTAATTAAATACAATACCTACAATTACCTACAATTAAACCTAACACTACACTATCAATAAATTAAATACAATACCTACAAATAACTACAATGAAATAAACTAACTAAAGTACAAAAAATAAAAAAGAACTGTTACAAAAAATAAAAAAATATTTACAAACTTAAGAAAAATATTACAACAATTTTTTTTTTTATTTTTTTTTTTTTAAACAAGCTTTATTAAGTTTAGCAAGATATACAGACATTGGAAAACAGTGTACATTGAGTAATCAAACAAAGTGCAGGAGTCCCGCCCACAGCACTAGGCCGCGAGCATCCCCCCAATAATGTTAGCAAGTAAAACTTGGTACAGTTTATCCAAAGATAAAGTGCTATGAGTATGTTAGTCCAACATATTTATCATTTTCTTGCTTTCTTCATTTTGAGAACAGTGCAGAGTCGTGAGCTTGTGTCCACCAGCAACTAGCTTGTGGTTTAAGTTTACTATAGTCAGTTAGAACATAAACTTTGGAATTTGACATCAGATATTAAGACAGAGTTATACAAATCAATTTTCGGCACGCTTGATTCATGCTGCCGAATATGACCCCAGGTCTGACGTCTTATTTGGACAGAAAAGAAAGGAGAGAGTTGAAGGGAGAACAAAAGGAGTCAGGCCAGAGAGGAGAGAAAAAAAAAAAAAAAGGGGGGGGGAGGGGGATAGGGGAGGGGGTACAGGGAAAGGTAAAGGAAGCCGCCCGGTGGAGAATTTCTAAATGGCGTTACAAAGCCATATGATTGGTAGTTATGGCCTTTTGCCCTCCCATGTTAGAGTCATCATCTCATGTGTGGCAAGTCTCCCAGTTTTGAGAAAGTGAAATCGCTCCAGCCTAAGGAGGTCCCCCACTTTATGTCTCCACTCTTGTATAGTCGGGATCTGAGGGCTCTTCCAGTGTGCTGGGATGAGTCCTTTCGCGCCGCCCAGCATTATAAGAAAAAGAATGTGCCTATCTACTCCTACTACCTTAGGCAGGTCATGAAAAATCAGATATGTTGATTTGGGGGGTATAATGGTTCCCAAAATTTTGCTCATTTCTCCCAGCACCTCCCCCCAGAATGGTGTTATTCGGGGACAGTTCCACCAAATGTGGAGGAGGGAACCCTCTTCACCACAGCCCCTCCAGCATTTCCCGTCAGTGTTGGGGTAGATTTTCTGCAATCTCTGAGGTGTTAGGTACCACCTACTAATTAATTTGTAGTGCATTTCCAAGATTCGAGCTGAAACCGAGGCCCTCTTAATCTTTCGGAAGATCTTAAGCCAGTCCCCGTCAGAAATGTCTATTCCCAGGTCACTTTGCCATTGAGGAGCAAAAGTCGGGAGGACAGCATTGCCCTTGCTCAGCAAGAGTTGGTACAGATGGGAGATGAGGTGGGTCGGCGTTTGCTGCATCGTGCATAGAGCCTCAAAGGGTGTTCTATTCCTTGCCAATGCACCTCGATCCCTGCAAGTATTGTAGAAATGAGTGACTTGTGCCATCCTGTACCAGGAAGCAAAGGTGATCTGATCCAACTCAGCAAGTTCCGCTTGTGTTTTAAGTTTATTGCTCTGGAGAGCATTTGAAAAAGCAGTTTCAGATAAGGCGTATCCTGTCCTCGTATAGCGTCTCGGGACTTCCATTCCTAGATCAGGGTTTTCCCGCAAGGGGATATTTGGTGAGATGCGAGTGGACACATAAGCGCCTTTATCCAGCACCTTATCCCACACTCTCAGAGTGTCATTAATCAGTGGGTACGATGCAAGAACTCATGGGCGGTTCCAAGCAGAAATCCAGGGCTCCAGAGTTACCTCGCCGCAGGATTTCGTTGTCAATCTGTATCCAATGTTTATCATGGGAGTTCCAACTCCACTCTACGATCCTCTGAAGAAATATTGCTTTTTGGTATTCTCTTAGGAGCGGGACACCCAGTCCGCCTCTATCTCTGGGAATGTATAAAGTGGATCTTCTGATCCTAGGCCTCACACCATTCCAGATGTATGCCTCCATGTCCGCTTGTAAGCGTTGAAGGTAGTGGGAAGCCGCAGTCGCTGGGATAGTCTGCATTATATAAAGAATTCGTGGGAGAACATTCATCTTAACGATTCCTATTCTACCCATCCAAGAAAGCGACTTTTTTTTCCAATTGGATAAGTCCCCAGCGATCTCATCACTGATTTTTTTATAGTTAAGGTCAATGATTTCAGAGGTGTCAGGAGTGATAATAACACCTAAGTAGGTGATACTGTGAGTTGCAACTCTTATCGGGCAATTTGCGGTAGATTGAGCAAATTTGTCCGGGGGTTCAGTGATGTTCAAGATTTCAGACTTCAGTGGATTAAGAAGGAAGTTAGACATACCTCCGTATTCTCTGAAGTCCCCTAAAACTTCATCCAGTGATGAAGCCGAGTCCGCTAAAGTTAGCAAGACATCATCAGCGTACATCGAGAGCTTATGTTCTGAACTGCCCACCCTTAGTCCCCTCACCGCCGGGTTAGCTCTGATCTTGTTTGCAAGAACCTCAATCGCCATAGCGAAGAGGAGAGGTGACAGGGGGCACCCCTGTCTCGTCCCATTCCTGATCAAGAATGTCTCGGAAAGGGTGCCATTAACTCTCACGCGGGCGTTCAGAGTTGAGTACAAGGACATGACCACATTGATAAACCCGGGTCCAAAACCGAATCTGGCCAGCGTCAATCGGATAAAGTTCCAGCTAACCCGGTCAAACGCTTTCTCAGCGTCAGTTGTGACCAAGGTAAGCGGTAGATTGTGTGCACAGGCATAGGTTATTAATTGCTGCACTTTGAGAGTATTATCTCTAGCCTCCCGGGCGGGCACAAAGCCCACCTGGTCAGCAGAGATCAACTCAGGAAGGAGCTTATTCAATCGAGTGGCAAGGATCTTCGCCAGGATTTTTACGTCGGAGTTGAGGAGGGAGATGGGCCTGAAATTTTCAGGCCTGTCAGGGGGTTTCCCAGGCTTGGGAATTACCACTATATGCGCCTCCAACATAGAGCCTGGTAGTCTGGAAGATTCCGGCAAGGAGGCGAACAAGTTTGTCAGCTCCGGAACAATAACATCTGAGTATACTTTGTAATATTTCAGGCCAAACCCGTCAGGTCCAGGACTTTTGCCCGCTGGGAGATCTTTAATAGCTCGTTGGACCTCGTCTGAGGAGATTGGAAGCTCTAAACGTTTCCTGTCCTCCTCTGATATCACAGGGAGGTCAGCAGCCTGAAGATAAGCACTGATCTCACTTTCTGCACGGAGGCGAGCGGGGGACACCCCCCCGGGCTCTGCAGGGCATTCCAAGTTGTAGAGGAGTTCGTAGTATCTCCTGAAATCCGCAGCAATAGAGTCTGCATCCGCTCGGACGCCTCCGTCTGCGGTAACAGTATGGTGAACATAGGCTTTAATCTTTTTCCTGGCGACTGCCCTGGCGAGCAGTTTCCCAGGCTTATCACCCTGCTCATAATAGATCTGCCATAAGTGCAGGGCCTGTTTCTGGTAATCCTCCTGCAAGAACAGCAGGAGATCCCTTCTGGCCGCGTTAAGTTGTGCCAGACTAGATTCGTCACGTGGGGTTCGCTTATGACATTGTTCCCATTTTTCAACTTGTTTCAATAGGTTGTCATAGCGTTCTCTCCTCAGTCTTTTAAGTCTTGCTTTGCGTTCGATCAGGAGCCCTCTTATCGTGCATTTATGTGCTTCCCAAACAATAGGACTACTGATCTCCTCGCTCGCATTCAAGCGGAAGAATTCAGTCAGAGAGCTCCTGAGGTCTGTGTTAAACACCGGATCGTCGAGGAGCGTATCATCGAGTCTCCACACAAAAGGAGTGATTGGCGTGTTAGGCCATTGAATGGTGCAGCGTACTGGTGCATGATCGGACCAAGTGATTGCAGATATATTGCTAGATCTAACGATAGTCAGCCCAATGGAATCTGTGAGCAAGTAATCTATCCTGGAATATTTACCGTGGGGATATGAGTAAAAAGTGAAGTTTTTGTCCGATGGGTGATGTGTACGCCAAATGTCATGAATTCCCATCTCTGCTAGAGAGGCAGACATACGCTTAAGTATCTTATGCGGGGTGCTGGAGAGACCGTTGGAGGTATCAAGGGTGGGATTGAGGGGGGCATTGAAATCCCCGCCAAGAAACAGAATTCCAATTTGCATCTCCAAAATTTTACGGGTTACCTTCTGGAGAAAGAGGTGCTGGGAGGCATGCGGACAGTATAAGTTGGCTAATGTGATAGGCCTGTTATGTATGGTGCCCGTAAGCACCAGGAATCTACCCTCAGGGTCCTTGTAACTACATGTAAGCTGGAAGGGTACCCTTGCGCTAAAAATAATCCCCACTCCGTTCTTTTTTTTGCAGCTGAGGCGAAATAAGCCAGAGGGTATTGACGACTTGACCACTTTGGCTCCTTTGTTATTTCAAAATGCGTTTCCTGAATAAAAACCAGGTCACCGCCCATTCTATGTAGATCTCTCAGTGCAATGGCGCATTTGGAAGGACTATTAAGCCCCTTCGCATTGATCGTTATAAGTTCGAGCGGGAGCGGTTTGCGCCTATCAGACTGGCTCGCCATAATCCCCTATAAGTAGTTATATGAGGGGGGCGCAGAAAGGAGGTCCTCCGGGGAAGGGGAGGGAGGATAAGGGGGAAGAAAGAAAAAAAAAAAAAGAAAAGAAGGGGGGAAGAGGAGCAAGATTGAGACGAATGAAGAGAAGGGAGAAAGATCAGGGAAAGCAGTAAGAGAGAAGGGATGAAAAGTCTTGCCTGGCAAGATAGATAGGAAGAAAAATGAGTAACGTGTATTATGAAATGTGCAACGTTAAAGAGCAACAAAAAAAAGCAATTAAAACAAACAGTTCTATCGTAAAGAAATACAAAGAATACAACCAAAAATCAGGGGTAGTTGTCCCTGTGTGTATCGCATGTTAACATAAACTTTTGATATGATTTGTAGAAACCTTACTGAACCTTTGGTACAATTGGAATTAAATGTGTTAGAGCTGACTCCCTATGGTATACAAGTTGGGATTATTGGAGTATTAGCGCTAATCAGGTAGGTCACTATCTGGTCGTGCTCCTATCTGAAATCTATGTAAGCCCTTGTGGAAAGATTGTGAGATTACTGGGCAGTTTTGTGTTGTAAAGGCCCTATGAGTATTCTATGTCTATTCTATATATAAGTGATATGGAAAGCAAGGGGAAGGGGGTCACTCAGGGGGCTACCCAGAGTGCGGTTTAACCCAGTGGGGCTCATGTATCCTGGGTGTCTAAAGAGGGCCAGGTCTTATTGTAGTGTTATCTATTCCCACATTAGGGGGTTCGCAGATTTGCATCATCCTCAAGTATCGTAGACTCAGGTAAAGATAATGATCTGAAGCTGCTCCTATGTACGTTACAAAAACCCCTACCTCCCCGGTGTATGAGTGCTAATGCGACTAATCATTATCAGTGAGATAAGGGGCCATGACAGAAATCATAAGTGTACTAGTGAATTTAGGTGAGCAGAAGGCTGAAAATGCCACGATAACAGTAAAAATAAGTACATCAACCAGAGGAGAAAAAACAAAAACATCAAACAGTCATTTAAATAATGTAAACATTATGTGATATATAAAACCTGAGAGTTCTGAAGAGATACAACAGGGTTTCGCCCTGGGCGTTAGACCAGTAGAAGTCCAGATTCTTTCAGCTCCAACATAAGCAACCTAAAGAAGGGAGAAAGCTAAAACAACATACTAAAGTAAACAATAGGCTTTAAGCTACTGAATCTGCATTAGCCACGGTGCTGAAGGGCCACCTCATGCTCATTGCCAGCAGGGGCCCTGCGGGGTAAGTCATCATGACGTGGGAGTTCAAGGTCCAAGCCCAAGGCCTGGCTGAAACCAGGAAGGTCTTCAGGACATCTGAGGGTGTGAGAGACATTATTTTTGTAGCGATCAAGCAGGTAGGGAATCCCCATCTGTATGCGATGTTTTTCTCTTTCAGCGCTGCGGTAATGTGTCTCATGTCTCTCCGCTTTTGCAGTGTTGTAGGACACAAGTCTGAAAACACCTGGACCCAGTGCCTTTAAAAGTAATTGGGTGCTTTGCCCTTGCTAGTTTAAGCACCTCTTCCTTGTCCCGAAAAGATAAAAATGTAATAATAATATCCCTAGGGGGAGCCCTGTTGGGTGGCTTAGGGCGTAAGGCTCTATGTGCCCGTTCTATTTGTATATCCTAAGCTGCAGCATTATTTTTCAGATACCTAATGAAGTCCTGAATGTAGGGCTGTAGTGCTGGGGGGTCAACCGCCTCTGGTATGCCCCGGAGGCGCAGATTACTCCTCCTGCTCCGGTTTTCCAAATCCTCTACACGGTCCATGAGAGATTGAACCGTGCCCTCCTGCGCTTGCAAGAGACTAGCTTGATGCTGCACATCTGATTTAATCGATACCTGCTTCTCCTCTATTTGTGTGACACGATGGTTTAAGGTTCCTATGTCCCTTTTAAGTTCCCCGAACATGCTTTTAAAGTCGAGCATA
This sequence comes from Bombina bombina, assembly GCF_027579735.1. Lineage (NCBI taxonomy): Eukaryota > Metazoa > Chordata > Amphibia > Anura > Bombinatoridae > Bombina > Bombina bombina. Next base: position 162,308,226 of record NC_069502.1, read on the forward strand.
GCATTTTTAATGTCCTCTTTAGAGGATAAATGAGTAATGTCATCCTTTGTGAGATATCTGTGAGAGTTCATAGAGGAACTATGCTCCTGGATATGGATAGCTGGTGAGGGACCTGTTGTGTCTTGAGCTGACTTAGCAGATGACTGAGCAGGTTCAGCAGGTATAAGGTAGTTTTCCATTACAGAAGGCTGTAAAGTCTTAGGGGGTTTAGAGTTCCTTTTACTAGTCATTGCAATTTTGAGGCCTAGTAGTACAAAAGGCAAAGAGGCCCTGCTTCATAAACCAGATAAATTAAATTTGGCAGGTGTAGGCTTCGTTGTGTAAGTGATGTGCTGCTGTAGGGTGACTGCACTCTGTTTAATGACTGCAGGACTCCCGTGTATCTACAAGGCCAAGGGAGCTGGGGGTTCTTATAATGCCTAACCGTTTCTGTATAAGTCCGGACTTTATTGAGGCCCAGAATAAGTTAATCTGTTCGTTTAGGTGGGAGCAAGTCCTCCGTTACCGGAGTTATAGTGCCCGGTTATATTCACCCTCCTGGATCAAGTGTGTGGTACCTCAGAGCAAGGCCAGAGCGCCTGTGATTAGGTTGGAATGCGTGGGCCAACGGCCGAACTCACCCTCGTGGCACATCAAATCTCCGTGCAGAACCGCCAGGACTCCTCATCTGCAGAAGGCCGGTCCTCTCTCCCACACAGCCCAAGCGCCGATCGATAGTAGAAGAGGGCCTCGCCTGCACTCGGTGTCAGGATTGCACACTCCAGTGTCCGCTGCGTGCCACGTGGTCGCGGCTCTGATACCGCTGAAGAAGAAGATGGCGCGGCACGGCCGCCAACGCTCAGTGGATGTTTCAGGTGGCCTGAGGGGGTATACGACAGGTGCTGCAGCCCTCCGATTGCCTCCGGTAAGTGTCCCTGCACAAGTGGGTACCCCTTGATCAGTCTTAGCCCTCACTCCGTGCGGCTCTCGGTTGCAGGGTAAACAATTAAGGGTAGCGCTTCACCAAATTAAATGTCCGTCAAGCCTGCCGTACCCTAGGCTCTAAGGAGCAGGATTATATCTCATTGTAGCCTGAGTGATTGGCGATTCAGTAGGTTTATAGGGGAAAACACACAAGGGACTACGGAGCTCTGTTAATTAGCAGCCATCTCTGATCATGGCCAGACTCCGCCCCCCCAATATTACAACAATTTTAAACTAATTACACCTACTCTAAGTCCCCTAATAAAATAACAAAGCCCCCTAAAATAAAAAATGCCCTACCCTATTCTAAATTACAAAAGTTCAAAGCTCTTTTACCTTACCAGCCCTGAACAGGGCCCTTTGCGGGGCATGCCCCAAAGAATTCAGCTCTTTTGCCTGTAAAAAAAAACATACACTACCCCCCCCCAACATTACAACCCACCACCCACATACCCCTAATCTAACCCAAACCCCCCTTAAATAAACCTAACACTAAGCCCCTGAAGATCTTCCTACCTTATCTTCACCTCACCGGGTATCACCGATCGGTCCTGGCTCCAAAATCTTCATCTAAGCCCAAGCGGGGGCTAGACATCCATCATCCGACGGCTGAAGAAGTCCAGAAGAGGCTCCAAAGTCTTCATCCTATCCGGGAAGAAGAGTAGATCCGGACCGGCAACCATCATCTTCCAAGCGGCATCTTCTATCTTCATCCGATGAGGACCGGCTCAATCTTGAAAACCTCCACAGCGGACCCATCTTCTTACGACGACGACTTCCCGACAAATGACAGTTCCTTTAAGGGACGTCATCCAAGATGGCGTCCCTCGAATTCCGATTGGCTGATAGGATTCTATCAGCCAATCGGAATTAAGGTAGGAATATTCTGATTGGCTGATGGAATCAGCCAATCAGAATCAAGTTCAATCCGATTGGCTGATCCAATCAGCCAATCAGATTGAGCTCGCATTCTATTGGCTGTTCCGATCAGCCAATAGAATGCAAGCTCAATCTGATTGGCTGATTGGATCAGCCAATCGGATTGAACTTGATTCTGATTGGCTGATTCCATCAGCCAATCAGAATATTCCTACCTTAATTCCGATTGGCTGATAGAATCCTATCAGCCAATCGGAATTCGAGGGACGCTATCTTGGATGACGTCCCATAAAGGAACCGTCATTCGTCGGGAAGTCGTCATCATAAGAAGATGGGTCCGCGGTGGAGGTCTTCAAGATGGAGCCGGTCCTCATCGGATGAAGATAGAAGATGCCGCTTGGAAGATGATGGTTGCCGGTCCGGATCTACTCTTCTTCCCGGATAGGATGAAGACTTTGGAGCCTCTTCTGGACTTCTTCAGCCGTCGGATGATGGATGTCTAGCCCCCGCTTGGGCTTAGATGAAGATTTTGGAGAAGATTTTAGATTAGGGGTATGTGGGTGGTGGGTTGTAATGTTGGTGGGGGGTAGTGTATGTTTTTTTTTACAGGCAAAAGAGCTGAATTCTTTGGGGCATGCCCCGCAAAGGGCCCTGTTCAGGGCTGGTGAGGTAAAAGAGCTTTGAACTTTTGTAATTTAGAATAGGGTAGGGCATTTTTTTATTTTGGGGGGCTTTGTTATTTTATTAGGGGGCTTAGAGTAGGTGTAATTAGTTTAAAATTGTTGTAATATTTTTCTAATGTTTGTAGATATTTTTTTATTTTTTGTAACTTAGTTCTTTTTTATTTTTTGTACTTTAGTTAGTTTATTTAATTGTATTTATTTGTAGATATTGTATTTAATTCATTTATTGATAGTGTAGTGTTAGGTTTAATTGTAGGTAATTGTAGGTATTTTATTTAATTAATTTATTGATAGTGTAGTGTTAGGTTTAATTGTAACTTAGGTTAGGATTTATTTTACAGGTAATTTTGTAATTATTTTAACTATTTTAGCTATTAAATAGTTCTTAACTATTTAATAGCTATTGTACCTGGTTAAAATAAATACAAAGTTACCTGTAAAATAAATATAAATCCTAAAATAGCTATAATATAATTATAATTTATATTGTAGCTATATTAGGATTTATTTTACAGGTAAGTATTTAGCTTTAAATAGGAATAATTTATTTAATAAGAGTTAATTAATTTCGTTAGATTTAAATTATATTTAATTTAGGGGGGTGTTAGTGTTAGGGTTAGACTTAGCTTTAGGGGTTAATACATTTATTAGAATAGCTGTGAGCTCCAGTCGGCAGATTAGGGGTTAATGTTTGAAGTTAGGTGTCGGCGATGTTAGGGAGGGCAGATTAGGGGTTAATACTATTTATTATAGGGTTAGTGAGGCGGATTAGGGGTTAATAACTTTATTATAATAGCGGTGCGGTCCGGTCGGCAGATTAGGGGTTAATAAGTGTAGGCAGGTGGAGGCGACGTTGTGGGGGGCAGATTAGGGGTTAATAAATATAATATTGGGGTCGGCGGTGTTAGGGGCAGCAGATTAGGGGTACATAGGGATAATGTAAGTAGCGGCGGTTTACGGAGCGGCAGATTAGGGGTTAAAAATAATATGCAGGGGTCAGCGATAGCGGGGGTGGCAGAATTGGGGTTAATAAGTATAAGGTTAGGGGTGTTTAGACTCGGGGTACATGTTAGGGTGTTAGGTGCAGACGTAGGAAGTGTTTCCCCATAGACAACAATGGGGCTGCGTTAGGAGCTGAACGCGGCTTTTTTGCAGGTTTTTTTTTCAGCTCAAACAGCCCCATTGTTTTCTATGGGGGAATCGTGCACGAGCACGTTTTTGAGGCTGGCCGCGTCCGTAAGCAACTCTTGTATCGAGAGTTGAAGTTGCGTTAAATATGCTATACGCTCAGTTTTTGGAGCCTAACGCAGCCATTCTGTGGACTCTCAATACCAGAGTTATTTTAAAGGTGAGGCCAGAAAAAAGCCAGCGTTAGCTACGCGGGTCGTTACCGACAAAACTCTAAATCTAGCCGTAAGTTAATCCTATTTAAAACTAAATACTTACCTTTAAAATAAACCCTAATATAGCTACAATATAAATAATAATTATATTATAGCTATCTTAGGATTTATTTTTATTTTACAGGTACCTTTCAATTTATTTTGACTAGGTACAATAGCTATTAAATAGTTATTAACTATTTAATAGCTTACCTAGCTAAAATAAAGAGAAATGTACCTGTAAACTAAAAACTAACCTAAGTTACAACTTACACCTAATCTAAGCCCCCTAATAAAATAACAAACCCCCCCCAAAATAAAAAAATGCCTTACCCTATTCTACATTAAAAAAGTTCAAAGCTCTTTTACCTTACCAGCACTTAAAAGGGCCTTTTGTGGGGGCATGCCCCAAAGAATTCAGCTCTTTTGCCTGTAAAAGAAAAATACAACCCCCCCAACATTAAAACCCACATACCCCTAATCTAACCCAAACCCCCCTTAAAATAACCTAACACTAATCCCCTGAAGATCATCCTACCTTTAGTCGTCTTCACTCAGCCGAGCCACCGATGGAACTGAAGAGGAGACCCGGACCGTCAGAAGTGATCCTCCAAGCGGCGCTGAAGAAATCTTCCATCCGATGAAGTGATCCTCCAAGCGGCGCTGAAAAAGTCTTCCATCCGGGCGATGTCATCTTCCAAGAGGCGCTGAAGAAGTCTTCTATCCGTGCGATGTCATCTTCCAAGCCGGGTCTTGAATCTTCATCCCGCCGACGCGGAACATCCTTCTTTACCGACGGACTACCGACAAATGAAGGCTCCTTTAAGGGACGTCATCCAAGATGGCGTCCCTTCAATTCCGATTGGCTGATAGGATTCTATCAGCCAATCAGAATTAAGGTAGGAAAATTCTGATTGGCTGATTGAATCAGCCAATCAGATTCAAGTTCAATTCGATTGGCTGATCCAATCAGCCAATCAGATTGAGCTTGCATTCTATTGGCTGATCGAAACAGCCAATAGAATGCGAGCTCAATCTGATTGGCTGATTGGATCAGCCAATCGGATTGAACTTGAATCTGATTGGCTGATTCAATCAGCCAATCAGAATTTTCCTACCTTAATTCTGATTGGCTGATAGAATCCGTGCGATGTCATCTTCCAAGCCGGGTCTTGAATCTTCATCCCGCTGACGCGGAACATCCTTCTTTACCGACAGACTACCGACGAATGAAGGCTCCTTTAAGGGACGTTATCCAAGATGGCGTCCCTTCAATTCCGATTGGCTGATAGGATTCTATCAGCCAATCAGAATTAAGGTAGGAAAATTCTGATTGGCTGATCCAATCAGCCAATCAGATTGAGCTCGCATTCTATTGGCTGTTTCGATCAGCCAATAGAATGCAAGCTCAATCTGATTGGCTGATTGGATCAGCCAATCGGATTGAACTTGAATCTGATTGGCTGATTCAATCAGCCAATCAGAATTTTCCTACCTTAATTCTGATTGGCTGATAGAATCCTATCAGCCAATCGGAATTGAAGGGACGCCATCTTGGATGACGTCCCTTAAAGGAGCCTTCATTCGTCGGTAGTCTGTCGGTAAAGAAGGATGTTCCGCGTCAGCGGGATGAAGATTCAAGACCCGGCTTGGAAGATGACATCGCACGGATAGAAGACTTCTTCAGCGCCGCTTGGAAGATCACTTCATCGGATGGAAGATTTCTTCAGTGCCGCTTGGAGGATCACTTCTGCCGGTCCGGGTCTCTTCTTCAGTTCCATCGGTGGCTCGGCTGAGTGAAGACGACAAAAGGTAGGATGATCTTCAGGGGATTAGTGTTAGGTTATTTTAAGGGGGGTTTGGGTTAGATTAGGGGTATGTGGGTGGTGGGTTTTAATGTTGGGGGGGTTGTATTTTTCTTTTACAGGCAAAAGAGCTGAATTCTTTGGGGCATGCCCCCACAAAAGGCCCTTTTAAGGGCTGGTAAGGTAAAAGAGCTTTGAACATTTTTAATGTAGAATAGGGTAGGGCATTTTTTTATTTTGGGGGGGTTTGTTATTTTATTAGGGGGCTTAGATTAGGTGTAAGTAGCTTAAAATTGTTGTAATATTTTTTTAAATGTTTGTAAATTATTTTTTTTATTTTCTGTAACTTAGCTTTTTTTATTTTTTGTACTTTAGTTAGTTTATGTAATTGTATTTAATTGTAGTTATTTGTAGGTAATTAATTTAATTTATTTAATGATAGTGTAGTGTTAGGTTGAATTGTAACTTAGGTTAGGATTTATTTTACAGGTGATTTTGTATTTCTTTTACCTAGGTAGCTATTAAATAGTTAATAACTATTTAATAACTATTCTAACTAGCTAAAATAAATATAAAGTTACCTGTAAAATAAATATAAATCCTAAGATAGCTACAATGTAATTATTAATTACATTGTAGCTATCTTAGGGTTTATTTTACAGGTAAGTATTTAGTTTTAAATAGGAATAATTTATTAAAGTATAGTGTAGTGTTAGGTGTAATTGTATCTTAGGTTAGTTTTTATTTTACAGGTAAATTTCTCTTTATTTTAGCTAGGTAAGCTATTAAATAGTTAATAACTATTTAATAGCTATTGTACCTAGTTAAAATAAATTGAAAGTTACCTGTAAAATAAAAATAAATCCTACGATAGCTACAATATAATTATTATTTATATTGTAGCTATATTAGGGTTTATTTTACAGGTATTTAGTTTTAAATAGGATTAATTTAGTTCATAATATAAATATTATTTAGATTTATTTAATCAATATTTAAGTTAGGGGGGTGTTAGGGTTAGTGTTAGACTTAGGTTTAGGGGTTAATAATTTTATTACAGTGGCGGCGGTGTAGTGGGGGGCAGGATAGGGGTTAATAAATGTATTATAGGTGGCGATGGTGTAAGGGGGGCAGATTAGGGGTTAATAAATTTAATATAGGTTGCGGTGGGCTCCGGGAGCGGCGGTTTAGGGGTTAATACATTTATTATAGTTGCGGCGGGGTCAGGGAGCGGCGGTTTAGGGTTAATATGTATAGAGTAGCTTGCGGTGGGCTCCGGGAGCGGCAGTTTAGGGGTTAATACATTTATTATAGTTGCGGCGGGGTCAGGGAGCGGCGGTTTAGGGGTTAATATGTATAGAGTAGCTTGCGGTGGGCTCCGGGAGCGGCGGTTTAGGGGGTAATAACTTTATTTAGTTGCGGCGGTGTAGGGGGGACAGATTAGTGGTGTTTAGACTCGGGGTACATGTTAGGGTGTTAGGTGTAGACATCTCCCATAGGAATGAATGGGATGTCTGTCAGCAGCAAACTTGTACTTTCGCTATGGTCAGACTCCCATTGATTCCTATGGGATCCGCCGCCTCCAGGGCAGCGGATTGAAAACCAGGTACGCTGGGCCGGAAAAGTGCCGAATGTACCTGCTAGTTTTTTGATAACTAGCAAAAGTAGTCAGATTGTGCCACACTTGTGTGCGGAACATCTGTAGTGACGTAAGAATCGATCTGTGTCGGACTGAGTCCGGCGGATTGAAGTTTACGTCACAAAATTCTACTTTTGCCGGTCTGTAGCCTTTGATAACTAAGGCGAATCAGCCTCGCCACAAATACGCTGCGGAATTCCAGCATATTTGAGGTTGACGGCTTGATAACTACCCCCCATTATCTGCATGTAAAAGCTTATCATGACAACTATTACATACCACAGCTGGAGATATAATCTCCACAAATTTACAACAGATACACTTAGCTTTGGTAGTACTGTTATTAGGCAGCAGGGTTCCAACAGTGGTTTCTGGGACAGGATCAGATTGTATATGTAATGTAACAGAAAAAAACAACATATAAAGCAAGATTATCTATTTCCTTATATGGCAGTTTCAGGAATGGGAAAAAATGCAAACAGCATAGCCCTCTGACATAGAAAAAGGCAAGAGGCACATAGAAATGGAGTTTTAAATAATGAAATTATTTGGCGCCAAGCATGACGCACAATGCAAAATGAAATTTTTTGGCGCTAACAACATCCAGAAATGACACACTCACGTCATTGCAGACGCAACTTTGTGCAAGAAACTCGCTGTCAACTAAGACGCCGGAAATGACGAACTTACATCACCGGACGTACCTTCGCGGCAAAAAATTTCTTTCGCCAAGAATGACGCAATAAACATCAGCATTTTTGCACCTTGCAAGCCTAATTTTGCCCGCGAAAATTTAATGAAAAAGCAGTCAATTTAAAAAAAAAGACATCCCCAGGTAAGAGAAAATATTTTCCTAAATATGTTTTTTTCCAAATATGAAACTGAATAGTCTGCAAAAGGAAATATTCATAAACCTGACTCATGGCAAATATAAGTACAATACATATATTTACTTTATATTAATACATAAAGTGCCAAACCATAGCTGAGAGTGTCTTAAGTAATGAAAACATACTTACTGAAAGACACCCATCCACATATAGCAGATAGCCAAACCAGTACTGAAACAGTTATCAGTAGAGGTAATGTAATATGAGTGTATATCGTCGATCTGAAAAGGGAGGTAGGAGATGAATCTCTACGACCGATAACAGAGAACCCATGAAATAGATATCCCGCGAGGAAAACCATTGCATTGAATAGGTAATACTGCCTTCACATCCCTCTGTCATTCACTGTACTCTGAGAGGAATCGGGCTTCAAAATGCTGATAAGCGCATATCAATGTAGAAATCTAGCACAAACTTACTTCACCACCTCCATAGGAGGCAAAGTTTGTAAAACTGAATTGTGGGTGTGGTGAGGGGTGTATTTATTGGCATTTTGAGGTTTGGGAAACTTTGCCCCTCCTGGTAGGATTGTATATCCCATACGTCACTAGCTCATGGACTCTTGCCAATTACATGAAAGAAATACCATTTTAAAATCTGAGTAAAAAAATGTATTATTTTGGATCTTCTGCAATTAATCCAAGCTCCAGCATAGGCAAGATACATCATTTAAAATGTATTACATGATTCCAAAAAAGTATCCATGGTACCTCTTATACTATCTATTTATTGCTTGATTTTTTTTATTTTTTTTTTTAAATACTATAGACATGCAGCAATAGGATACAATTCTTCATTTATTTATATATTTTTTTTCTAATTAAACCAACAACCAAGATTTTAATTCACTCGTTTATCATTTTCTGCCTTGACTGTTGCAACTTCACCCTCTTTGGTCTCACAAGTTGCCGTCTTGCTCCTATATAATCCATAATTAATGCATCTGCCAGGCTGATTTTTCATAGACACCGCTTCTCATCTGCTGCACCTCTCTGCCAATACCTTCACTTACTTCCTCTAGCCTCCAGAATAAAACACAAAACATAATTTATGTAAGAACTTACCTGATAAATTCATTTATTTCATATTGGCAAGAGTGCATGAGCTAGTCATGTATGGGATATACAATCCTACCAGGAGGGGCAAAGTTTCCCAAACCTCAAAAGGCCTATAAATACACCCCTCACTACACCCATAATTCAGTTTAACGAATAGCCAAGTAGTGGAGTGATAGAAAAAGGAGTAAAAAGCATCAAAAAAAGGAACTGGAAATAATTGTGCTTTATACAAAAAAATCATAACCACCATAAAAAGGATGGGTCTCATGGACTCTTGCCAATATGAAAGAAATTAATTTATCAGTTAAGTTGTTACATAAATTATGTTTTCTCTCATGTAATTGGCATGAGCTAGTGACATGAGCTAGTGACGTATGGAATTGCAATACCCAAGATGTGGAACTCCACAGAATAGTCACTAGAGAGGGAGGGATAAAAATAAAATCAGCTATTTTTCGCTGAAAAAATATTACAGAGCTCTTACAACATCCAGAGAATGTAAGGATCTCTCCAAAGAATTCTTAGGATTAGGACACAAAGAGGTGACACAAATTTCCCTATTAATGTTGTTAGAATTCACAACCTTAGGTAAAAATTTAAATGAAGTCTGCAAAACTGCCTTATCCTGATGGAAAATCAGAAAAGGAGACTCACAAGAAAGAGCAGATAATTCGGAAACTCTTCTAGCAGAAGAGATAGTCAAAAGGAACAACACTTTCCAAGAAAGTAGTTTAATATCCAAGGAATGCATAGGCTCAAAAGGAGGAGCCTGTAAAGCCATCAAAACCAAATTAAGACTCCAAGGAGGAGAAATTGATTTAATGACAGGCTTGATATGGACCAAAGCCTGTATAAACAGTGAATATCAGGAAGCTTAGCAATCTTTCTTTTAAACAAATCAGAAAGAGCAAAGATTTGTCCCTTCGAAGAACTTGCAGACAAACCTTCAACCAAACCATCCTGAAGAAACTGTAAAATTCTAGGAATTCTAAAAGAATTCCAGGAGAATTTATGAGAAGAAAATATATGTCTTCCAGACTCAATAATAAATCTTCCTAGAGACAGATTTACAAGCCTGTAACATAGTATCAATCACTGAGTCAGAGAAACCACTAAGCGTTCAATTTCCATACCTTCAAATTTAATGATTTGAGATCCTGATGGAAAAAACGGCCCTTGAGACAGAAGGTCTGGTCTTAAAGGAAGTGGCCAAGGTTGGCAACTGGACATCCGGAAAAGATCCACATACCAGAACCTGTGAGGCTGTGCTGGTGGTACCAGAAACACAAACTATTGTTTCATGATGATTTTGGAGATCACTTTTGGAAGATGAACTAGAGGTGGGAAGATATAAGCAGGTTGGTAAAACCAAGGAACTGCTAACACATCCACTGACTCCGCCTGAGGATCCCTGGACCTGGACAGGTACCTGGAAAGTTTCTTGTTTAGATGTGAAGCCATCAGATCTATTTCTGGAAGACCCAACATCTGAACAATCTGAAAAAACACATCTGGATGGAGCAACCACTCCCCCGGATGTAAAGTATGATGGCTGAGATAATGTGCTTCCCAATTGTCTACACCTGGGATATGTACCGCAGAAATTAGACAAGAGCTAGATTCCGTCCAAGAAAGTATCCGATAACAGAGAACCTTTGACAATATTTCCCGTGAGGAAAACAATAAAATCAAAAGGCGAATGGCGATACTCTCTTCACATCCCTCAGACATTCACTGTACTCTGAGAGGAATCGGGCTTCAAAATGCTGAGAAGCGCATATCACAGAAGAAAATCAAGCACAAACTTACTTCACCACCTCCATAGGGAGGCAAAGTTTAAAAAACTGAATTGTGAGTGTGGTGTATTTATAGGCATTTTGAGGTTTGGGAAACTTTGCCCTTCCTGGTAGTATTGTATATCCCATACGTCACTAGCTCATGGACTCTTGTTAATTACATGAAAGAAAACTCTGATATACAAGGCCCTTAATTGCAATGCTCCCTCCTATATCTCAGACCTGGTCTCCAGACACTCTCCCTTCACTCTGTTCATGACCTCCTTCTCTTGTCCGCTCTTTTTACCTTCTCACATTCCCATCTACAGTAATTCTCCAGAATGGCCCTATTTTGTGGAACTATCTGCCTTGCTTCACAAGACTCTTCCCTAGTTTTAATAGTTTCAAGTGCTCCTTAAAGACTTTACTGTTCAGGGATGCATACAATATATGCTAACCTTTCTTATCTCAGTTCCGCTCCTCCTCCTTTGTCATTCCCTTGAACCCCCTTAGCATGTAAGCCTACAATCCGAGCTGTTTTATAGATCACATTCATGAGAGCTGAGTTACAACAGTGCAACTCTTGGCAGGGCCCTCTATGCATTTCTCTCCTATAAATGCTACCTTGCATATTATTACTATGTTTATAGAGCTGCTGAAACTGTTGGTACTCTACAAATAACTGATGATAATAATAATAATCATAATAATAGCAATCATTCTAAATGTGTGTCATTTGTTTAGGTTATTCCTTTTCAAAATAGATCAGACAAACCTTTACTACCCACAACGCCAAATGATATGTTAATTACACATATAATAATATCTTCATGGACTAGGTGGTATATTGACAAAAGGCTTCGTATGAGCTTAGGGAGGGTCCACAGTTCAGTATCTTGACAATGGTTTCATAAACTAATATTCTGAAACCCTGAAAATTAATCTGTTTGTTTTTAGGGTAGTTAAACTCTATATAGGAAAATCATCAATCAGCTCCATTTTATAAGCAACAACAACACTGATTCAGCAGACCAGTGTTTTTCTCCCTTGCAGGATTCATATTATAACAAGAGATTTCCGGGATCTACTTTTGGCCCACAGAAAAATAAATGTGTGTCAATGAATAACAAGCAGTGTAGATTTTGCTGCTAGTGCAATTAATAAATATTATATGAACCAATCCATCCACCTTGCTATATTTTTCTTTAAATGTCTGATTTAAATATTATTTTGTATGATGAGGAAAGGGTGTAACAGTTGCATAACAGGAACTTAGTAACAGCAAAGTCAACATATCGATCAAAAGAAAAAGTATACCTAACAGTTACAGCATTTTATTTATACAGCTTGAGGCAGATCAATATTAGTGAAGTATTTAAAACCAAAATGTGCTATATAGCAGACAAACATTTTCCCTACTGTTATTCAAATCACATTAGTGAGTTACTGCAAATTCATTTTACTAGAGGGTTATTGCATTTTTTAGTTAGTTTAAGTCCATATTTAAATTCCACATATCCAGTTGCAATTTAAAACTTTCCCTTAGCAGAACATAAATTAGTATAAACATACAAGTGCAGGCAGTATGACAGTATATTAAACAAAAAGCAATGTGCTAGTGCCAAAGGATATGTCCAAAAAAGTCAATTGGAGACTAAGAGGCCTATTTATCAAAGGTCTTGTGGACCTGATCCGACAGTGCAGATCAGGTCCGCAAGACCTCGCTTAATGCGGCCGCCAGCAGGGGGGTGTCAATCAACCCGATCGTAGTCGATTTAGACTGCTGCTTCATAACTGCTACATAACTGCTGTTTCTGGCGAGTCTGAAGACTCGCCAGATACACAGGCCCACAAGCTCCATACGGAGCTTGATAAATGGGCCTCTAAATCCCAACTCCAAATGTGCATAAGTGATCCCAGGCATTACTTCTCAGTGGAAACTAATGCTGCAGTCGAACTCCAAGGGGCCTATTTAACAAATGTCTGTCCGACATGATCCGATCAGCGGATCATGTCCGACAGACATCGCTGAATGCAGAGAGCATTATGCTCTCCGCATTCAGCATTGAACCAGCAGCTCTTGTGAACTGCTGGTGCAACGCCGCCCCCTGCAGATTCACTGCCAGTTGGCCGCTAGCAGGGGGTGTCAATCAACCTGATCGTATTCGATCGGGTTGATTTCCCACAATGTCTGTTAGCCGCTTCAGAGCAGGCGGACAGGTTATGGAGCTGCGATCTTAAGACCGCTGCTTCATAACTGGTGCTTCTGGCGAGTCTGAAGGCTCGTCAGAAACACGGCCCTTCAAGCTCCATACAGAGCTTGATACATGGGCCCCCAAGGGTGAACCTCAAATAAAACAGATCAATGCTGCCAATGGTGAAGTCCTGTGAGACTAAAGGGTTAAATCACATGTAAGTTGTATACTCACATACTGCAGAGCTTCACATCAAGCTCTAGATATAAAAGCAATGGGAGACTCCAGCAGGAGCAGATAGAAGTGAACTCAGATGAATGTTAAAACAATTTATTAAAACATGTGTTAAAATCACAAGGGTTTACAGAGAACAACCACAGCTAGAACATCCGTATATTACACAGACTGTATATTGTAAACAATGTCTATGATTACGGTTTCACCAAATAGTCGCTTGGCTTTTTCAAGGATGTCCTTATGCTGTTAATTGGGTCCTCTTACACTCATCTGTTCACTTCTTATTGGTCATTCTTAATTGTTAACATCTGGTGGGTTTTCTATTGTTCATTGAGTCCATTTGGTAATGTCTTATGAAAAAATGTTATAAGGAAACTTTCCTTCATAGTTCATTAAAATACCACAATATATACAATCTGAAAATTCACAATTGTTATAGTTACATATCTTATACCATAAAAGATTTTTTTACCATTGCTTCACAAACAAATTCCACTGAAGCATCAGAATTTCCTATTTTGCTTCCTCAGAGGAATTACCCTTTAGTCACTAATAAAAACATGGTACTCCAAGTAGCCACCTATCTAAATAGGTTATGCTGTTATTCCATATAGTTTCTTTCCAGTCCAGATATATCTTGGCTAAGCACATCCTCTTAATCCTTCTTACCCCTTCAATGGACTAGATTACAAGTAGCACACTATCGTTAGTGCGAGGAGCACACAAGTGATCGCAAAATTGCTGTGTTTTTTTGTGCTCAAATTGACATTACAAGTGGCCGGGTGTTTAAATTACTGCAAATTTGTTTGTGTCAACTTGAGGTAATTTATAAGACTTATTAGGGGGTAAGCGAACCTCCTAATGCCAGTATACACATGTAGCACTCAGGAAGTTTATTTGGAAATAGTATGATCTATAATAAGATCTCTGACTGCAATCACAACATTTACTGATTTGCCAATCATGTGCAAAAATAGACAGGGAGGAATAATTGTTTTAAAATATAACTTTTAATAGAGTTTAAATTAAAAATAGGGAAAAAAACTTTAAGTTAAAAACACACACACAGAATCCATGTGTTGTAATATCAGATTCACAAATATGGTTAGATATGTTGCAATATAGTTTCCTGGAGGGACGAAAAAGTATCAAATGACTAATTATATCATCTTGGAAGTCATGGGTATGACTGGCCTAGTATACTTGTTGGGTTCTTTCAATGATACTGTTCCTATACTGTGATTTCAATGATCTCACTATTTAATATAGTTTAAACAGCAGTATATAATCTCACCGGTATCTACGAGAATAACAGTGATTATCTATGGAAAAAGTGAGTCTGAAATCTCATGTGTGTGGTCTATGACCAAAATAAATATTACTGTGAGCCACAGGGGGTAGTTATCAAGCCTTCAACCTCAAATACGCTGGAATTCCGCAGCGTATTTGTGACGAGGCTGATTTGCCTTAGTTATCAAAGGCTAGAGACCGGCAAAAGTAGAATTTTGTGACGTAAGCTACGATCCGCCGGACTCAGTCCAACACAGATCGATTCTTACGTCACTTCAGATGTTCCGCACACAAGTGCGGCACAATCTGACTACTTTTGGTAGTTATCAAAAAACTAGCAGGTACGCTCGGCACTTTTCCGGCCCAGCGTACCTGGTTTTCAAACCGCCGCCCTGGAGGTGGCGGATCCATAGGAATCAATGGTTCCTATAGCGAAAGTTCATGTTCGCTGCTGCCAGACATCCCATTGATTCCTATGGGAGCTGTCTACACCTAACACCCTAACATGTACCCCGAGTCTAAACACCCCTAATCTGTCCCCCCCTACACCGCCGCAACTAAATAAAATTATTACCCCCTAAACCGCCGCTCCCGGAGCCCACCGCCACTATAATAAATATGTTAACCCCTAAACCGCCGCTCCCTGACCCCACCTCAACTATAATATATGTATTAACCCCTAAACCGCCGCTCCCAGACCCCGCCGCCACCTACATGATACCTATTAACCCCTATCCTGCCCCCCTATGCCGCCGCCCTCTATAATAAAGTTATTAACCCCTATCCTGCCGATCCCGGACCTCGCCGCAACTAAATAAATAATTTAACCCCTAAACCACCGCTCCCGGACCCCGCAGCAACCTATATTAAACTTATTAACCCCTATCCTGCCCCCCTTACACCGTTGCCACCTATAATAAATTTATTAACCCCTATCCTGACCCCCACTACACCGCCGCCACTGTAATAAAATTATTAACCCCTAAACCTAAGTCTAACACTAACCCTAACACCCCCTAACTTAAATATTAATTAAATAAATCTAAATAATATTTCTATTATTAACTAAATTATTCCTATTTAAAACTAAATACTTAAATTATAATTATATTGTAGCTATCTTAGGATTTATTTTTATTTTACAGGTAACTTTCAATTTATTTTAACTAGGTACAATAGCTATTAAATAGTTATTAACTATTTAATAGCTACCTAGCTAAAATAAAGAGAAATTTACCTGTAAAATAAAAACTAACCTAAGTTACAATTACACCTAACACTACACTATACTTTAATAAATTATTCCAATTTAAAAACTAAATACTTACCTGTAAATAAACTCTAAGATAGCTACAAATGTAATTAATAATTACATTGTAGCTATTTTTAGGATTTATATTTATTTTACAGGTAACTTTGTATTATTTTAGCTAGTTAGAATAGTTATTAAATAGTTATTATCTATGAATTACTACATAGCTAAAAGGAAATAGAAAATTACCTGTAAAATAAATCCTAAACCTAAGTTACAATTAAACCTAACACTACACTATCATTAAATTATTAAAATAAATTAACTACAAATAACTACAATTAAATACAATTACATAAACTAACTAAAGTACAAAAAAAATAAAAAAGCTAAGTTACAAAAAAAAAAAAAAAAAAAGTTACAAACATTTAAAAATATTACAACAATTTTAAGCTAATTACACCTAATCTAAACCCCCTAATAAAATAACAAAGCCCCCCCAAAATAAAAAAATTCCCCTACCCTATTCTAATTAAAAAAGTTCAAAGCTCTTTTAGCCTTACCCAGCCCTTAAAAGGGCCTTTTGCGGGGCATTGCCCCAAAGAAGAACTGCTCTTTTGCCTGGTAAAAAAAAAAATACAACCCCCCCCCAACATTAAAAACCCACCACCCACATACCCCTAATCTAACCCAAACCCCCCTTAAATAAACCTAACACTACCCCCCTGAAGATCATCCTACCTTGAGTTGTCTTCAGCCAGCCGACCCACCGATGGAACCGAAGAGGAGATCCGGAGTGGCAGAAGTGATCCTCCAAGGGGCGCTGAAGAAGTCTTCCATCCTGGTGATGTCATCTTCCAAGTGGCGCTGAAGAAGTCTTCCATCCGGCAATGTCATCTTCCAAGCGGCGCTGAAGAAGTCTTCCATCCGGGCGATGTCATCTTCCAAGCGGGGTCTTCAATCTTCTTTCTTCAGGATCTATCTTCATCCCACTGACGCGGAACATCCTTCTTCCCCGACGGACTAACGACGAATGAAGGCTCCTTTAAGGGACGTCATCCAAGATGGTGTCCCTTCAATTCCGATTGGCTGATAGGATTCTATCAGCCAATCGGAATTAAGGTAGGAAAAATCTGATTGGCTGATTGAATCAGCCAATCAGATTGAGCTCACATTCTATTGGCTGATCAGAACAGTCAATAGAATGCAAGCTCAATCTGATTGGCTGATTCAATCAGCCAATCAGAGTTTTCCTACCTTAATTCCAATTGGCTGATAGAATCCTATCAGCCAATCGGAATTGAAGGGACGCCATCTTGGATGACGTCCCTTAAAGGAGCCTTCATTCGTCGTTAGTCCGTTGGGGAAGAAGGATGTTCCGCGTCGGCGGGATGAAGATGGATCCTGAAGAAAGAAGAATGAAGACCCCGCTTGGAAGATGACATCGCCCGGATGGAAGACTTCTTCAGTGCCGCTTGGAAGATGACATCGCCCGGATGGAAGACTTCTTCAGTGCCGCTTGGAAGATGACATCGCCCGGATGGAAGACTTCTTCAGCGCCCCTTGGAGGATCACTTCTGCCGCTCCAGATCTCCTCTTCGGTTCCATCGGTGGGTCGGCTGGTTGAAGACAACTCAAGGTAGGATGATCTTTAGGGGGGTAGTGTTAGGTTTATTTAAGGGGGGTTTGGGTTAGATTAGGGGTATGTGGGTGGTGGGTTTTAATGTTGGGGGGGTTGTATTTTTCTTTTACAGGCAAAAGAGCAGTTTTCTTTTGGGCATGCCCCGCAAAAGGCCCTTTTAAGGGCTGGTAAGGTAAAAGAGCTTTGAACTTTTTTAATTTAGAATAGGGTAGGGCATTTTTTTATTTTGGGGGGCTTTGTTATTTTATTAGGGGGCTTAGATTAGGTGTAATTAGCTTAAAATTGTTGTAATATTTTTTAAATGTTTGTAAATTATTTTTTTTAGATTTTGTAACTTAGCTTTTTTTATTTTTTGTACTTTAGTTAGTTTATGTAATTGTATTTAATTGTAGTTATTTGTAGTTAATTTATTTAATTAATTTAATGATAGTGTAGTGTTAGGTTTAATTGTAACTTAGGTTAGGATTTATTTTACAGGTAATTTTGGATTTCTTTTAGCTAGGTAGTTATTAAATAGTTAATAACTATTTAATAACTATTCTAACTAGCTAAAATAAATACAAAGTTACCTGTAAAATAAATATAAATCCTAAAATAGCTACAATGTAATTATTAATTACATTGTAGCTATCTTAGGGTTTATTTTACAGGTAAGTATTTAGTTTTAAATAGGAATAATTTATTAAAGTATAGTGTAGTGTTAGGTGTAATTGTAACTTAGGTTAGTTTTTATTTTACAGGTAAATTTCTCTTTATTCTAGCTAGGTAGCTATTAAATTGTTAATAACTATTTAATAGCTATTGTACCTAGTTTAAATAAATTGAAAGTTACCTGTAAAATAAAAATAAATCCTAAGATAGCTACAATATAATTATAATTTATATTGTAGCTATATTAGTGTTTATTTTAAAGGTAAGTATTTAGTTTTAAATAGGATTAATTTAGTTAATAATAGAAATATTATTTAGATTTATTTAATTAATATTTAAGTTAGGGGGGTGTTAGGGTTAGTATTAGACTTAGGTTTAGGGGTTAATAATTTTATTGCAATGGCGGCGGTGTAGTGGGGGTCAGGATAGGGGTTAATAAATTTATTATAGGTGGCGACGGTGTAGGGGGGGCAGATTAAGGGTTAATAAATTTAATATAGGTTGCGGCGGGGTCCGGGAGCGGCGGTTTAGGGGTTAAATTATTTATTTAGTTGCGGCGAGGTCCGGGATCGGCAGGATAGGGGTTAATAACTTTATTATAGAGGGCGGCGGTATAGGGGGGCAGGATAGGGGTTAATAGGCATAATGTAGGTGACGGCGGTGTCCGGGAGCGACGTTTTAGGAATTAATACATTTATAAGAGTTGCGGCGGGGTCTAGGAGCGGCGGTTTAGGGGTTACTAACTTTATTTAGTTGCGGGGGGCTCCGGGGGGGGTAGAACAGTGTAGTTTAGTGTGGGTGCTTAGTGACAGGCTAGCAAAAAAGCTGTAAAAAAGCCGAAGAGCAGCGAGATCGGATGAGTGATAACTATCACAGTCCGCTGCTCATTGCACCCGTACTTGGTGCGCGGCTTTTTGACAGCTTTTTTGATAACTTAGGCGAAATTTTGCAGGTCCGCGGCGGCAAGGGTAGGCGAGCTTAGGCGGGCGTATTGAACCGGCGAAGGCAGGGAAAGTAGACGCGTTGATAACTACCCCCCACAGTGTTTTGGAATAATAACCAAGAGATATCTCCAAACCTGCAAAAAGTTTGTTATATATCCGATGTTTGGCTGTTTAAAATTAGCATTAGGTTGTATACAGCTAATTTTTAATAAACTCATGATACTTGCTCAATTGAGTTATAGTACACATAATAATTTATTTTATGAATTCACAATCTCATAAATATTAACCAAAATAGTGTATTGATTCTTAGAACTGTATATAAAGATGTTCTTAATTTGTTGCGATCTCACTAATCTTTATAACATTGACAGTTGTTTATTTGTGCTATGCAAAGATCTGCAGAGGCATCTGTTGTTTTTTTTAAACAATGGGAAGCGCAATGCAATGAAATAGTAACAAAAAGATCTGACAAAAGCTACTTGGTATCAGAGCGTTTAGCTCTTTGCTATAATGTTAACAGTTTCTGGCTCTTTGCAATAATGTTCTCAGTTATTTATTTTTGCTATGCGTAATGCTGTGGTAAAATAACGGAGACATCTAGCAAAAAATACTTAATATCAGAGCATATAGCTACTTAATATCAGAGCGTATAGCTACTTAATATCAGAGCGTATAGCTCTTTGCAATAATGTTAACAGTTGTTAATTCTTGCTATGCAAATATCTGCAGAGGCATCTGTTGTTTTTTTATCAGTAAAAATGATGATGAGGTCTAGCAAAAGCTACTGAGTATCAGAACATATAATGTTGACAATTGTATAACTCTTTGCAATAAAGTTAACAGTTGTTTATTTTTGCTATGCAAAGATCTGCAGAGGCATCTATTAGTTTTTTATCAGTGAGAATCACAATGCTGTAAAATAGTAATGAAGAGGTCTGGCACAAGCTTCTAAGAATCAGAGCGTATAGCTCTCTGCAATAATGTTTGAATTGTATAAAGCTAATTTGGTGATAATTTGTTTGTAATATTTGCTTGGTTAGGTAGTGAAAATTATTGTTTATTATATCTGGATTCACAGATTAATATCAATGATGTCAGTACAGCGTATCACTGTTTTTAATATTATTAGGTATAGAGCTGGTTTTTGATACTGCGCTTATACTGTTTAGTCAGTTCGATAGTGATACTTATTGTTTATTTTTTATTATGTCTGGATTTGCTTACTAGGAGTATGGATGTCAATACTTGGTTTGACTTAAATTCGTATATTAATGCAAACACAAAATAGTAAATGGTTTTTAAACTCATCCGGTTCAAAACACACACACTTCCGTGTGGGGTTAGCATCGGATTGCTATTTGAGCTGTCAACTGATCGTTGGTTTTAGGTTCTCAAACGGCCCTCTGTGTAAAAGGCTAAGTAGCCAACTAAACTATTCTTTCAACATATACAATAATTATTATTGTGATAGATAGCAGCACATGGTTCAGATGGCAATTAAAAAATTTAGGAGCATGTATTTACTCCTCAACAGGTCCCAACATATCTAACCATATTTGTGAATCTGATATTACAACACATGGATTCTGTGTGTGTGTTTTTAACTTAAAGTTTTTTTCCCTATTTTTAATTTAAACTCTATTAAAAGTTATATTTTAAAACAATTATTCCTCCCCTGTCTATTTTTGCACAAGATTGGCAAATCAGTAAATGTTGTGATTACAGTCAGAGATCTTATTATAGATCATACTATTTCCAAATAAACTTCCTGAGTGCTACATGTGTATACTGGCATTAGGAGGTTTGCTTACCCCCTAATAATTCTTTTCAAGTTTGTTTTATACACAGCACCCTTAGCTCGTTGTATATGTTAATTACCTCACTTTATCATCTTATTTGAGCTATAGGAAGTTTTATCTAATTTGACAGTAGTGCCATTGGACTCCTCTTTTCTTTTTTGAGGTAATTTATACTGCTCATATGTTCTAGAGGTGACATTGAGTGCTGGCAATGTGTGCTTATATCACAAGTTGCGACCGTTTGAAACGCAATCGCATTTTACGCTCAGATGAAAAAGTTGCACTAAGCTATACTATTAGCCCTCCTACTCCACTCCACTACACACTAATCTGCAACACCTCCCCATCAAAAAGTACCCCACTACAATATTAATCCGTAATCCGATACACATTGAAAAGTAATCTCTAAGCCTCCTAATAGCTAGCCCACCCATCACCACTAACCTAACAAAACAAAACAAAAATACCATTACAGAAATAAAAAAAAAAACCTATCATACTGAAAAACACTACATTTTAGAAAAAAAAAACACCATTACAAAAAAATACAAAAATCAGCCAATAAGAATGCAAGGGCACCCTTATACAAGGGGTAACCAGGCATTCAAGCTTCAGTGTGCGACACTGACGGATGGAAGATGGAAGAAAAAAGGAAACTTTGGATAGAAGATTTGAAGTGCCGGATGGAAGTATAATTTGGGGTGGGTTTTTTTTTTAGTTTAGGGTGCAAAAGAGCTGCAGTTACTGATGCCATTTTCATGGCATCTTTTTATTGTAGGGGTTTTCTTTAGGTTCGGTTTTTTTTGTGTTTCACAAAAGAGCTGTAGGGCTATGTCCTATCAAATGCCCTTCTCAGGGCAACTTTATTTTAGGATAGGTTTCTTTTTGGGGAGGTTAGGGTTTTTTTTAGAATAGTTTCCCCCCCCCCCCACAAAAGAGCTGTAATCACTTTAGGGCAATGCCCTACCAAATGCCCTTCTCAGGGAAACTTTTTTAGGATTGAGTTTTCATTAGGGTAGGTTTTTTAGAATAGTTTTTTGGTTTCACAAAATAGCTGTAATCATTTTAGAGCAATGTCTTGAAAAATGCCCTTACTAGGGCAATTTTTAGTGTAGGTTTTTTAAAAGTTAGGTTGTTTTTTTGTGGGGGGGAGGGGGGGTGGAGGTTACTTTAAATTTATGATAGGGTTTTGTTCACCAACAGAGCTATTCACATGAACTAGGGCACTGAGTAGGTTTTAGTGTTAGTTTAGGGTTTTTTATTAAGGGGACTTTAGTTTTATATGAATATATATAAAAGGTCAGATTACAAGTTTTGTGCTATTTAGCCCTTTTGTTTGCATGCAATTACCTCTGATAGTAGACTTTTATCACTGGCGAGTTAGCATGAATATTACAAGTTGAAAGTAAAATGTTTGCCTTCAAGTTAAACCTAATGTGCGCTAACTTCAGAACTATGGATATCACGACTTTAATGGAGCGCCTCTTTTATTAAGACTGATATGTTCCACAATCGTGCCCCTCAAGCATTTTGGGTCTTTATTATGAAAGATATTGCAGTGTAGTAAAAGTTTATGGAATTTTTTCCCTGCCTTAATGATATTGATATGCTCAAATATTCTTTTTTTTGTAGGGCCTTGTCATCCTTGCTATGTATTACGGGTCACAGCTGCATTGTAACATATAGATTACATGGTCTGTCTTACAGTTGCAAATAGATCTTATTTTAATGGTTTTGTTTGAAGTGGAAGCTGTTATTGAGATATATGACACAGCATTCAAAATGTCTAAGGCATAGAAGCAAGAGAGGACTTTGATTTTAATCTTTTTTGCCTCCAATTTATCGAATTGCTATACCTTAACCCACTGGACTGTACAGTGATTATAGTAGCATACCATATACTGTTTACTGTATGTTAACCCATATGAGATTTGACTAAGTACCACAGGAACTATTAAGAAACGCTGAAAGACCTTTATTGTAGTTGATTGTTACCTCATATTTGGATTGAGGTTGTTACATGTGAAGAGCATAGTAATAGTATGCATTTTTTATTTATATTAAAATAATAGTATTACACTATTTGATATTCTCTGTCTCTTTCTCTACACTCGTTGGAGCTGGATTGCACTCTACCATACTGAAAGAACCAACAAAGCCACCTTCTGAGTGTACAGACATACAGAACGAGACATGTCATGGTAGACATTTGTGCCTGAGGAGGGCTCTCCCATATAGTACCACACTTACCTCATACAATTGAGGTAAAACACTGTGAGTAGAAACCCAAGAATGTTCTTATGCTTTTTTCTAATATTGGATGATCACCAACTTTGTATTACTGTCCATGTTATTATTATTCAAGTTTATACCATTCTGTGATATACCTTTAAGGCATATTCCTTTTTTCCACTTCCTATGCCTATTTAAGTTTACTTTCTGCTAGGGTTGTTGCCTGATAATTGAAGTTTATTTCACAGCTGATCTGTGATTCAGACTGACGCTTTCTCTCTCAGGTCTCTCAGCCTGTGAATTGACCACTTAAGCCTTTACCGAGACTAATCTCAGCTGTTTACGTTTTGCCGCTTTATATTTTTTTTTCTCTTGAGCCTTCAGTGTTTTCCACCACTAACTCTTATTGCTACTAGCTGGGTTCTCTGTTTATTTCATTTTCACACAATCGCAGCTGAATACCGGAGTCTTCACCTCACAGTCTGGAATCCGACTCTGCCCCCGAGCTCCCCGCTCTGCACGGATCCTTGTTTGTTGTGCCGCCACACGGAGGGAAGGTAAACCTCTCATACGAGCACTTACTCTGGATAAAGGTACTGTGTTGAACCGTCTCTTTTCAGATATTGCAATAACTCTTATAAGTGATACTTTTGCTTGATACTACCAGTAAGTCTTTGTGGAATCATTAACTGTGCAATGTTTGATACCAGGCCTCTTCCTCGCTTGCTGAATACTTGTTATGTTGTATCAAGTTGATTTCACTCTGCCTACTTGTATCGCTAACTCAGCATTCACCTCATCAAACTCCACAGAAACTAGCTTATTCTTAATATTCAATAGCATTCTGTGTCATATATTGAAACTCCTTCAGTTCTAGCATATACTTAAACAAACTCTGGAGTTCTGTCTGCAGTTTCAATTCTGAATTTGTATTGGGGTTTATTAATTATAAATAATTTACCTTCAGCAGTATTTCCTGCTCTGTTAACAATTACTCAATCTATTATACTAATTAACTCTAAAACTGGTTATTGGGTACACATATACAAGAGCAACAACCCTGGTTTATCCAAATCAGATATTTTGGGTCATAATCCTTATTGAAACATAACACATTCTTTGAACTGGGATTGTGACTTGTTTGCATTATTTAATGCAGTATTCCTATGGGAGTATTCATATCATATATATTAATCTCTAGCATTCCTCTAAATACCAACACATATTCCAGACAATCAGTTTAGTGTTGATCAGTTGCCACCCGGTCCTTTGTACAGACCATACAGTTGTTGCCCTACTGGTATATATATATAATGTTTGCCTTCAAGTTAAACCTAATGTGCGCTAATTTCAGAACTAAGGATATCACGACTTTAATGGAGCGCCTCTTTTATTAAGACTGATATGTTCCACAATCGTGCCCCTCAAGCATTTTGGGTCTTTATTATGAAAGATATTGCAGTGTAGTAAAAGTTTATGGAATTTCTTTTCCTGCCTTAATGATATTGATATGCTCAAATATTCTTTTTTTGTAGGGCCTTGTCATCCTTGCTATGTATTATAGGTCACAGCTGCATTGTAACATATAGATTACATGGTCTGTCTTACAGTTGCAAATAGATCTTATTTTAATGGTTTTGTTTGAAGTGGAAGCTGTTATTGAGATATATGACTCAGCATTCAAAATGCCTAAGGTATAGAAGCAAGAGAGGACTTTGATTTTAATCTTTTTTGCCTCCAATTTATCGAATTGCTATACCTTAACCCACTGGACTGTACAGTGATTATAGTAGCATACCATATACTGTTTACTGTATGTTAACCCATATGAGATTTGACTAAGTACCACAGGAACTATTAAGAAACCCTGAAAGACCTTTATTGTAGTTGATTGTTACCTCATATTTGGATTGAGGTTGTTACATGTGAAGAGCATAGTAATAGTATGCATTTTTTATTTATATTAAAATAATAGTATTACACTATTTGATATTCTCTGTCTCTTTCTCTACACTCGTTGGAGCTGGATTGCACTCTACCATACTGAAAGAACCAACAAAGCCACCTTCTGAGTGTACAGACATACAGAACGAGACATGTCATGGTAGACATTTGTGCCTGAGGAGGGCTCTCCCATATAGTACCACACTTACCTCATACAATTGAGGTAAAACACTGTGAGTAGAAACCCAAGAATGTTCTTATGCTTTTTTCTAATATTGGATGATCACCAACTTTGTATTACTGCCCATGTTATTATTATTCAAGTTTATACCATTCTGTGATATACCTTTAAGGCATATTCCTTTTTCCACTTCCTATGCCTATTTAAGTTTACTTTCTGCTAGGGTTGTTGCCTGATAATTGAAGTTTATTTCACAGCTGATCTGTGATTCAGACTGACGCTTTCTCTCTCAGGTCTCTCAGCCTGTGAATTGACCACTTAAGCCTTTACCGAGACTAATCTTAGCTGTTTACGTTTTGCCGCTTTATATTTTTTTTTCTCTTGAGCCTTCAGTGTTTTCCACCACTAACTCTTATTGCAACTAGCTGGGTTCTCTGTTTATTTCATTTTCACACAATCGCAGCTGAATACCGGAGTCTTCATCTCACAGTCTGGAATCCAACTCTGCCCCCGAGCTCCCCGCTCTGCACGGATCCTTGTTTGTTGTGCCGCCACACGGAGGGAAGGTAAACCTCTCATACGAGCACTTACTCTGGATAAAGGTACTGTGTTGAACCGTCTCTTTTCAGATATTGCAATAACTCTTATAAGTGATACTTTTGCTTGATACTACCAGTAAGTCTTTGTGGAATCATTAACTGTGCAATGTTTGATACCAGGCCTCTTCCTCGCTTGCTGAATACTTGTTATGTTGTATCAAGTTGATTTCACTCTGCCTACTTGTATCGCTAACTCAGCATTCACCTCATCAAACTCCACAGAAACTAGCTTATTCTTAATATTCAATAGCATTCTGTGTCATATATTGAAACTCCTTCAGTTCTAGCATATACTTAAACAAACTCTGGAGTTCTGTCTGCAGTTTCAATTCTGAATTTGTATTGGGGTTTATTAATTATAAATAATTTACCTTCAGCAGTATTTCCTGCTCTGTTAACAATTACTCAATCTATTATACTAATTAACTCTAAAACTGGTTATTGGGTACACATATACAAGAGCAACAACCCTGGTTTATCCAAATCAGATATTTTGGGTCATAATCCTTATTGAAACATAACACATTCTTTGAACTGGGATTGTGACTTGTTTGCATTATTTAATGCAGTATTCCTATGGGAGTATTCATATCATATATATTAATCTCTAGCATTCCTCTAAATACCAACACATATTCCAGACAATCAGTTTAGTGTTGATCAGTTGCCACCCGGTCCTTTGTACAGACCATACAGTTGTTGCCCTACTGGTATATATATATAATGTTTGCCTTCAAGTTAAACCTAATGTGCGCTAATTTCAGAACTAAGGATATCACGACTTTAATGGAGCGCCTCTTTTATTAAGACTGATATGTTCCACAATCGTGCCCCTCAAGCATTTTGGGTCTTTATTATGAAAGATATTGCAGTGTAGTAAAAGTTTATGGAATTTCTTTTCCTGCCTTAATGATATTGATATGCTCAAATATTCTTTTTTTGTAGGGCCTTGTCATCCTTGCTATGTATTATAGGTCACAGCTGCATTGTAACATATAGATTACATGGTCTGTCTTACAGTTGCAAATAGATCTTATTTTAATGGTTTTGTTTGAAGTGGAAGCTGTTATTGAGATATATGACTCAGCATTCAAAATGCCTAAGGTATAGAAGCAAGAGAGGACTTTGATTTTAATCTTTTTTGCCTCCAATTTATTTATTATTTATATATATATAGGGAGTGCAGAATTATTAGGCAAGTTGTATTTTTGAGGATTCATTTTATTATTGAACAACAACCATGTTCCCAATGAACCCAAAAAACTCATTAATATCAAAGCTGAATAGTTTTGGAAGTAGTTTTTAGTTTGTTTTTAGTTATAGCTATTTTAGGGGGATATCTGTGTGTGCAGGTGACTATTACTGTGCATAATTATTAGGCAACTTAACAAAAAACAAATATCTACCCATTTCAATTATTTATTTTTACCAGTGAAACCAATATAACATCTCAACATTCACAAATATACATTTCTGACATTCAAAAACAAAACAAAAACAAATCAGTGACCAATATAGCCACCTTTCTTTGCAAGGACACTCAAAAGCCTGCCATCCATGGATTCTGTCAGTGTTTTGATCTGTTCACCATCAACATTGCGTGCAGCAGCAACCACAGCCTCCCAGACACTGTTCAGAGAGGTGTACTGTTTTCCCTCCTTGTAAATCTCACATTTGATGATGGACCACAGGTTCTCAATGGGGTTCAGATCAGGTGAACAAGGAGGCCATGTCATTAGATTTTCTTCTTTTATACCCTTTCTTGCCAGCCACGCTGTGGAGTACTTGGACGCGTGTGATGGAGCATTGTCCTGCATGAAAATCATGTTTTTCTTGAAGGATGCAGACTTCTTCCTGTACCAATGCTTGAAGAAGGTGTCTTCCAGAAACTGGCAGTAGGACTGGGAGTTGAGCTTGACTCCATCCTCAACCCGAAAAGGCCCCACAAGCTCATCTTTGATGATGCCAGCCCAAACCAGTACTCCACCTCCACCTTGCTGGCGTCTGAGTCGGACTGGAGCTCTCTGCCCTTTACCAATCCAGCCACGGGCCCATCCATCTGGCCCATCAAGACTCACCCTCATTTTATCAGTCCATAAAACCTTAGAAAATCAGTCTTGAGATATTTCTTGGCCCAGTCTTGACGTTTAAGCTTGTGTGTCTTGTTCAGTGGTGGTCGTCTTTCAGCCTTTCTTACCTTGGCCATGTCTCTGAGTATTGCACACCTTGTGCTTTTGGGCACTCCAGTGATGTTGCAGCTCTGAAATATGGCCAAACTGGTGGCAAGTGGCATCTTGGCAGCTGCACGCTTGACTTTTCATGGGCAGTTATTTTGCGCCTTGGTTTTTCCACACGCTTCTTGCGACCCTGTTGACTATTTTGAATGAAACGCTTGATTGTTTGATGATCACGCTTCAGAAGCTTTGCAATTTTAAGAGTGCTGCATCCCTCTGCAAGATATCTCACTATTTTTGACTTTTTTGAGCTTGTCAAGTCCTTCTTTTGACCCATTTTGCCAAAGGAAAGGAAGTTGCCTAATAATTATGCACACCTGATATAGGGTGTTGATGTCATTAGACCACACCCCTTCTCATTACAGAGATGCACATCACCTAATATGCTTAATTGGTAGTAGGCTTTCGAGCCTATACAGCTTGGAGTAAGACAACATGCATAAAGAGGATGATGTGGTCAAAATACTCATTTGCCTAATAATTCTGCACTCCCTGTATATATATATATATATATATATATATATATATACTGTATATATACTGTATATAGGAATATATATATATATATATATTTTTTTTTTTAAAATCTACTATGTGAAGAACATTGTAATCTAGGCCAATATTGGCACCAAAAAGGTAATTCATGATTCCAATTACAGGTAAAAAGGAAAAAAAAATTGTAGAAATAATTAATTACGTCATGTATTGAGTCTAACCATCTGCAAACACAAAAGACAACCATCAGCAATCATGAATTAATTAGTTCTCCTCTCCTATTGGATTGGCTGCTTTTTTTTTTTCCTTCTCACTTCTTCCTCCTTTAGTTTTTTTTTGTGTTTAAAAAAAAAAAAATAAGAGATCAAAGATTCTAAGAATTAACACTTATTTCTGGCACCTAACAAGTGCTTCTTATGGATAAAATATGAGTTGGTAATAGGGATGGGCGAATGTGTAAATTTCTGAATTTGAATGTTAGAACGAATGTTATTACCGAAATTCGAATTACAA
Organism: Bombina bombina; assembly: GCF_027579735.1. Lineage (NCBI taxonomy): Eukaryota > Metazoa > Chordata > Amphibia > Anura > Bombinatoridae > Bombina > Bombina bombina. The sequence goes on from NC_069502.1 coordinate 162,337,511, forward strand.
ATCCGAATGTTGAAACGAATGAATATTCTTAAAAATTCTATAATCGAATGCTATTTACAGTTTTCGAATGTCACTTCGAATTTGAATGTTTCTAATTAGATCGAATGTCCACTTTCAAAATTTTGAATTTAACCCCTTAAGGACCAAGGCCATTTTTCAATTTCTTTCCCTTAAGGACCAGGGCTATTTTTACATTTCTGCTGTGTTTGTGTTTAGCTGTAATTTTCCTCTTACTCATTTACTGTACCCACACATATTATATACCGTTTTTTTCTCGCCATTAAATGGACTTTCTAAAGATACCATTATTTTCATCATATCTTATAATTTACTATAAAAAAAATTATAAAATATGAGAAATAAATGGAAAAAAACACACTTTTTCTAACTTTGACCCCCAAAATCTGTTACACATCTACAAACACCAAAAAACACCCATGCTAAATAGTTTCTAAATTTTGTCCTGAGTTTAGAAATACCCAATGGTTACATGATCTTTGCTTTTTTTGCAAGTTATAGGGCAATAAGTACAAGTAGCACTTTGCTATTTCCAAACCACTTTTTTTCAAAATTAGCGCTAGTTATATTGGAACACTGATATCTGTATATATATTTTTTATAAGACATCCCAAAGTATTGATCTAGGCCCATTTTGGTATATTTCATGACACCATTTAACCGCCAAATGCGATCAAATAAAAAAAATTGTTCACTTTTTCACAAATATTTTCACAAACTTTAGGTTTGTCACTGAAATTATTTACAAACAACTTGTGCAATTATGGCATATATGGTTGTAAATGCTTCTCTGGGATCCCCTTTGTTCAGAAATAGCAGACATATATGGCTTTGCTGTTGCTTTTTGGTAATTAGAAGGCCGCTAAATACCACTGCGCACCACACGTGTATTATGCCCAGCAGTGAAGGGGTTAATTAGGGAGCATGTAGGGAACTTCTAGGGTTAATTTTAGCTTTAGTGTAGTGTAGTAGACAACCTCAAGTATTGATCAAGGCCCATCTTGGTATATTTCATGCCACCATTTCAACGCCAAATGCAATCAAATTTAAAAAAAATCGTAAAATGTTTCACAATTTTAGGTTTCTCACTGAAATTATTTACAAACAGCTTGTGCAATTATAGCAAACATGGTTGTAAATGCTTCTCTGGGATCCCCTTTGTTCAGAAATAGCAGACATATATGGCTTTGGAGTTGCTTTTTGGCAATTACAAGGCCGCTAAATGCTGCTGCACATCACACGTGTATTATGGCTAGCAGTGAAGGGGTTAATTAGGTAGCTTGTAGGGAGCTTGCAGGGTTAATTTTAGCTTTAGTGTAGAGATCAGCCTCCCACCTGACACATCCCACTCCCTGATCCCTCCCAAACAGTTCTCTTCCCTCCCCCACCCCACAATTGTCCCCGCCATCTTAAGTACTGGCAGAAAGTCTGCCAGTACTAAAATAAAAGCTATCTTTTAATGTTTTTCATTTTTTTCCAGCATATTTACATATGCTGCTGTGTAGGATCCCCCCATAGCCCCCAACCTCCCTGAGCCCCCCCACACAGCTCTCTGATCTTCCCCCTCTCACTATTTGGTGCCATTTTGGGTACTGGCAGCTGTCTGCCAGTACCCACTTTTCAAACTTTTCAAACTTTTGTGCACTTTTGTAATATATTTTTTTTTATTTCTGTAGTGTAGCTGCCCCCCCTTAATACCCCCTCCCCCCTCTCCCAGATCCCTTTTATAAATAAAAAAGTAACCCCCATCACCCGCTCCCACCACAGATCACCACCCGCTCCCATCACAACCGGGACCGTTTACATGTTAGATTCACGGGTGCGCGCGCAGCACCGGGGACTTAATCCAGAGAGATTCCCAGCGATGGGCCGCCCCCCCTCCTCCCTTCAGCTGCTCCCACCCACCAACGATCGGCACCATCACTGGCCGATGCAGAGAGGGCCACAGAGTGGCCCTCTCTGCATCGGTGTGCCAGAAAAGATATTGCCATGATGCCTCAATATCGAGGCATCATGGCAATACCTTGAAAGCATCTGGAAGCGATCAGGATCGCTTCCAGCCGCTTTAAACACCTAGGTCGTACAGGGTACGTCGCTGGTCTTTAAAGACCTAGTTTGTGTAAGACGTACCCTGTACGACTCTTGACGTTAAGGGGTTTAACATTCTATTAACAAATACAGTTCATAATTCATGTGGTAGGGAATCTAGTAAAGTTGATACATAATAGATACAAATATATCAATTAGATTCTATTTCGATCGAATATTGCATAATTTGAATATTACATTTTAAAGAAAGCATTATAGAAATACTATTACAAATATATCAATTCAAATTTTTCTAACTAATATTTTCGAATTTAATCGTAAAATTTGAAACCGAACATTCGAAAATCGAAATGTTAGAATGTCATGTAAACATTCGAATTTTGATTTGAACGAACGAATGTGTTAAAATTCATTTCATTTTTCGAATGTTGCGAAACATTCACCCATCCCTAGTTGGTAGCAAGCCAAAAAAAGTCTTGATTCTTATGGAAAATTATGAATGGAAACTATGCATTTTCCTATAAATATGTTGTAATGTCACTTTTAAAAATATTTTTTTTCATATGCTACATTAATTTTGCATGAGCATGTACTATGAATTGTATAGCAACATTATCATTAGAGAATAAATAGAAAGTTGATCATCTTTTACAAGTAACTGGACTGACAGCTGGTTTTCTAAGCTTTTTTATGTAGGAATAGTGGCTGCACTGTACATTCTGTGCTGTATAAATTAATTAGTCTTTATGAAACCAATTCTCTTTATGCAGTAACTAAACGCTTTGCTGAAATCCCTTATGACTCATTTATGCTTTAATATTTGGAGCTAAAACTCAGAGAAGAAAAGGTCAAAGATCTAAGATATGATTTTAATTTGCAAATAAATTTGCTCAAATATTTCGGAATTGCTTTGAAAACTGTATAAATGCAGACAAGCACAGTTGAATTAACCCCAGACAGAACAAATAGATTAAAATACTGTAAATGTTTGTATCCAATTATCTAATTTAAAATATAAGCTACTTTACTGTTATCCAAAGAAAATAATTTTTGGCATAAAAATTTGGAAGAGGAAAACTAATCCCTTTTTGTTGCCTTTTTTAAGGGGGATTTTATGATTGAAGTTCTCTGTATATTGCCAATTATAGATAGGGTTTTATCATCTTACATTGCTTGTGAGTGTGTGTGTGTGCATGCATGTGTAGTAGAGAGTATGTGGTGTGAGAGATTGCATACTGAGAGTTATTTATGGGTTATAGGCTAAACATTGTGTGCATACATTGTATGGATTCATTCCCTGATTACAGTAGGTATGTGTGTAAAAAGAATAAATATTTTACCTCACACACTTTGTATCTCTATGTTTTTTTCTCACCATAACATTCATCATTACACATAATGTTCAGGAATCGGGAATTAGTATAGAACCATTGAAGCTTTATATGTATCCTATAAACTTTAACTAGCAATGCGCTGAATGAAATTGCTGAAATTTACAGAAGCAAGTGACAACACCAAATCTCCTTTTTTTGCTGCCTAAAACCCAAAATGAACCTTATTTAGGAAGTGTAGTTGTCAGGAATACAACATACATGGGATATGTCAGTGTTTATGCGGATGAGAAGTATTCTGAGTTTGTACAAGACCTAGTGGACATCATGCATGCTTTACACATACTGGCCACGTTTCCATAACTAGTCTCTTGAGTAGACCTCTTCCAATAGGTATAAGTAATTAGCTGTCACCCTTTAAAGGGACATGATACACGAATGTTGAAAAACTTGAAAGTGATGCCGCATAGCTGTAAAAAGCTGAGTAGAAAATATCACTTTGATCTGCTCAATACTATCAACAGGGCCGGTGTTATATCGAAAACTCCCAGACATCGAAAACTCCAAGATTGCTTAACTTCAGGTGAATCCATACATCTGATTGGTTGTGCATTCTGTCCCTCACTGAGGCACGGGCCAATCAGGTGGCACTGTAATCGCCTATCTTCACTATCTATTTTGCCTCTGCCTGAGGGTTTCAAGGTTTACTTGTGGTGGATGTCAGAGGATTGGCGGTGCACCCCCAGACAGAGGCAAAAATGGAAGAGTCAGCGGAAGTGACGTCATCTTGATGTTTTCGATTTCTTGGAGTTTGACAGAATACCCGGCTTAACCCATGGACAAAGTGGATCCAATAGACCCAGACGGCACTTGACAGGGGGCGGCACTTGAGTGATTGAGCCTGTCAATATCACAGCCAGACCGCTACTGTCCTGTATCCTCTTGTAAAGCATGTCACAGCAGGTGGCTAGCCTGGGCCACGCAGGGACATAGCTAGTATGTTGAAAGAAAATAACACTTTAAAAAAAAAAAAAAAAGTTTATTAATAGTATTTGTTTAAAATAATTAATTTCCCCATGCAGGCTATAATCATGCCACGTGATGATGTAGAGGGAGGTGGGCAGAGTAGAGGCACCATGTAGGAGCAGCGTGTAGAATGCTCATTCCTCTGCTCAGTCTGCTGTGCTTCAGCAATGAAACAGATAGAGGTAGTTTGTCATGGTCTTAGCAGGAGAGAAATCCGGTGAGCAGGACCTCAGGCTGCTGCTTCTCTGCAGAGAGAAGAAATCATTTTTCTTTTTTTTTTCTTTTTTCTCCTTTCTTAATCTTTTATTGAGGTTGGTATAAATGACAGCATATAGAATACATCCTTTATCAATAGTAACAGGCAAACAAGTCACTTTCAGGCAGAAAAATCAAAGCTCTCCGTTAAATGAGTGCTGATTACAAAATCATGTATGTGCTAGGGAAATATTAAGCCTAATAACAAGAGCTAGAAAATGGTAAAAAAAAAATCACAATTATATAAATAACTCATCTCACATTAGTTACTAGCATTGGAGTAGCAATATGAAATTACTATCCTGTAAGCTAGGTGCATATAGTAAAATGTCTTCAATAACAGTAAGTGACTGAAATGCCAATAACATAGTAGAACAAACATAAATGAAACCTCCTTTTTCTAGTGGATAATAGCATTGGGGGAAATACTACACTGGTCACTTGTGGACCAACTGGATCATTAAGCTAATGGTGTATGGTAGTTACATATAGGCCACTCTTGGGCCATTTGCTTAGAGTGAAATAAACAAGCTAATAAGTATGACACATCAATAGTAGAAATGGACGAATGTTTCTAAAAATTCGAAATTTAAAACGAATTTTCATACATTCCTTCGTTCGAATCGAATTTCGAATGTTTATATAACATTCTAACATTCTATTTTCGAATTTTCGTTTTCGAATTTTTCAATAAAATTCGAAAATATTCATTCGAATAATAGAATGTTTAGCTATGTATTCATTCAATTTTGAAATGTAATATTCGAATTTGAATGTGACATTCGAATTTGAATGTGACATTCGAATTTGAATGTGACATTCAAATTTGAAATAGTATTTCTAGTCTACAACTGTGTTTAATAAATGTAATATTCGAATTTGAATGCTAAATTCAAATTCAAATGTCACATTCAAATTTGAAATAGTATTTCTAGTCTAATACTGTGTTTTAAATGTGATATTCGATTCGAATGTGAAATTCGATTTGAATGTGACATTCGAATTCGAAATAGTATTTCTAGTCTAATACTGTGTTTTATAAATGTAATATTCGAATTCGAATGTGTTTTATAAATGTAATATTCGAATTCGAATGTGATATTCGATTCGAATGTGACATTCGAAAAATGTAAATAACATTCGAAAATCGAATTTTTAAGAATATTCGTTCTTATCAATATTCTATATCTGAAATCGAATTTCTACAATAACATTTGTTCTAACATTCGAATTCGGATATAAAACACATTCGCCCATCCCTAATCAATAGCGCCTTCATATTTGGCATTATGAGAATACAAATGTTAGGATAAGGGAGGAAATCAAGCTAACTTTTTTAAATCTAACAGAAGTTATGCCTTAGAACTGTACTAAGAGCCCTAGGGATAAAAATAACACAGAAAATAGAAAAAACATAACAGAAACCCAAGCATATATCTGCTAGGGTAAGGTCTGTCATATAATGTATCCTCATAAAAAGAGAACAGTGGAAACAAAATAAAACAAGCATAGTGACGATTAAATGAAAGGTTTCTGTCTACTACTCCTATGGGATCAATATAAATACACTGCGACAGATGAGATAGTTCTGGGCTATCTTTTAGGAAGATGTAGATTATTACCATGCTCTGGTCTTTAGAAGTTTCGTAGGCGGAACTATTTAAGAGAGTATGTTAGTCCCGGACTTGCAAAAATCAGCCACTGAAGTCTTCCATCTAACCCAGAAGCCATCCAAAGAAAAACGGTTGGTCGAAAGAGCAATAGTGTTCCATGCAGGTACGTCACTCATAAGTACCATGAGTCAGCTGAGAATCCTGTTGGCGGCTCGGGTATCACTTGAGCAAGGGAATCAGGGATAGCGTTCTGCAGATTCCATCCCTCCTCATGCTCTCTTAAGCTTGCTGTGGCTGCTGTGGTCAGTAAGACCTTCAAAGTTTGGCAAAAGGTTTGTTGATCCTTGATGAGGTTGTGAGGATAAACAGCGGCTGCAATATTAAATAGACAGTGAGTATTTTAAAAGCACTTTTAAAGATAAGTTAGCATCTGTAGAGTAGGTTATTTAGTGTATTCCTCCTGCTTTACCCGGATTACCGGGGGAGGTGGTATGTAGTTTGTTGCAAGGCCGCCGCCTAAGAGATAACACCAATGGTCTAGATTAGAATCTCTGCTGGGTCTAAGAGCATAATAGTAGCACCATCTGAAGCAACAGCTTCTCCTAAATCAATATTTAAAACGGCTTATGGAAGATGTTGCATATATGTGGAGATAGTCAATGGATTTTCTAGATCTCAGACAGAGCCTCAAATTTTGCAGCTTAACATGGCGCCGCCTCGTTACGCCCCAGGAAATCATTTTTATTTTGAAATACAGCGTGTAAAAAAGTTTGTAAAACCTCTTATCATTACAGACTTCCCTGCAGATAACATTTTCTGTACAGCGCTGAATTACTTTGTTTTGAAAAAAACTTTACAACAGCTGCTGTACCAGGAAGAAAGATCCTGTTGTACACATGCACAGGGGATCTTCTAAACATTAAACACTTCTTCTGATTCCCTTCACTTTCTTTGTGTGGGCAGTTGTAAAGTAAAGCAGAAGTTGTTTTTAATGTTTAGAAGATCCCTTGTGCAAGTCATGTGTGAAGCAGGGATTATTCTTCATGATATGACTGCTGTTGTAAAGTTTTTTGTTTTTTTTCAAAGCTAAGTAATACAGTGCTTCATAGTTAAGGTTATATGCAGGGAAGTTTCTAATGATAGAGAAGTAAAGGTCCATGCTGTATTTTTAAGATGCAAAATTGTTGGTCCCATTAGTGCATTAGATGGAAAATTTGCAATAAACCCAGACACACTGCTGCTTTCAGCTTTATTGCACCTCCTCTGCCCTTTAACCCACCCACACATACATATATACATACACTGTATCATCACAGTACAGAAGCTGTACATATATGTCTGTGTGTTTATATGTGTCAGGCTTACGTATCTATTCCTGAAATAAGAATAGGTTTCTTAAGAAAAGGACCACAACTGCAGGTTATATTGATGTGTTTGAATGGGGGAATGTTGAACACTGCATATAATAGGTAATAAAGGTAATATATTTACATATTGCTACAGTGCATATTCATTCTCCTTCCTTATAGTATCTGGTAATGCTGACTTAACAACTGAGATGGCAGACCGTATATCTTTGCACAGAGTAAGTTCAGCTAACCATAGAGGGAAAGAAAAAGAAAACCGGTTTCAATTTATGCAGGATAATATCAGAGCTGAGAACTGTCAATCTGGTACATGAGAGGTTAATCAGACTCTCTATCCAGGATAAACAACCATGTTACTTGCTAAGGCTGAATCTGTATTCAGAGTATATACTTCTAAATGTTGTCAAGTTATCCTATTAGCCAAAGACATAAATGTTACATAGAGTATGGTTCCGTTTTCTTAAAGTGATCATGCGGATATGGAGTTATTTCATGTAAGTCACAATGGAGTATGGCACTTACCGGTAAGCACTCCAAGATTTGGTTTAGATGCGAAGAGAGCAGTAGAAGAGTTCTTGCAAGCGGTTGTGCTTTGCAGAGCGAAGGTTCCCGATGTCGAGTGAGGTTCCGGTGGCGTGTGACGTCACAGCCGAAACTGTACAGCCGGGAGCTTCGAAATCGTGTTCAGTCTTTAGCTTGGTTGAGATGCTTGTGAGCAAGTGTTGCAAGTAGGCGGCACAAGAATTCCAAGCAGGTGTGTAAGAGTGAGCTAATCATTTATAGCGTAAGGAAAGAAATGAACTCGATATAAGGTGCAAGGATTTAGAGACCAAAGGATAGGTAGAAAACAAGTTCATTTACAGATATGACAATATGTGTGTGTGTATATATATATATATATATATATATATATAGTATATATATATATATGTGTGTGTATATATATATATGTGTGTGTATCTATATATTTATGTTTTATATGTATATAGGGGCTGATTTATCAAAGTCTGGAGGACATGATACGCTGTAGCATATCATGTCCGCCAGACATCGCTGAATGCCAACGGCATACGTTGTCGGCATTTAACATTGCACAAGCAGTTCTAGTAAACTGCTTGTACAATGCTGCCCCCTGCAGATTTGCAGCAAATCAGCTGCTAGCAGGGGGTGTGAATCAACCCGATCATATAGGATCGTGCGGATTGATGTCCTGAAGGCTTACGCGGAAAGACGGGCATCAGGGGCCATTTGGCTCTTGATAAATCAGCCCCATAGTGTGAGTATAGGTAGAAGTCGGGGCGGGGGGGTCATTTCATTCTCGGACCCAGACAGCGAAATGTCTTGAGCCAGCCCTGACTATCAAGGACTGTTGGCCCGCTAAAATTAAGCTATCAACAGTCTTTATAAAACTAGTGCTAGCTATATAAAACTATCTATAATAAATTAAATTGGTTTGTTAAGTCCTTCTTCAGTCAACCCAGGATGTTTCTTTGGTGTAAAGGGATAAAACTTGCTGTGTCACAGCTGACCATATACTCTTATGGCCACATTTATTAAGCTGCAGACACAGCTTTGCGATCTGACACAAGTTAAGTAGCCTTTACGCCAACTTAAATGTGCTATATTAAATCATACCAAACTGATCAGGGTGATTGGCAGGCCCTGCTTTCGGCATTCCACAAGAATTAGTGCCAGATGGACAAGCTCCCGGGAGCTAACCTTGTCCACCTGGCTTTTAATAAATGAAGCCTTTAGAGTAGGTAAGGTAGGGAAGTACCCAGCTTTTGGCTGGCATATGAAGATATATAAAAGCATTTAAGAAATACACTATGCAAATATATTCCTTACATAGGGCTAGATTACAGGTGGTGTGCTAACTGTTGTGTGTATGCCATATGGGGTTTATTGCGGCTCTTTGGGTACCTTAAAAGTAGCGCTCATATTACATGTTAAAAGTAAATGCGTTCGCTTGAGAACAATTGAATTTAACATGCATCCGGATAGTGTAACTTAACTGTTACGCGAGACAAAAAAGTTTCACAAAATATATCAAAATTATATTTAAAAGTACAGTTACGCCTATAAGAAACACTGTCTTATAAAAATTATTTTAAAAAAATTGCATTAAAAAGTTACAAGGGCTAAAAGATATAAGGTCTCAGCTGTAAGAAAAAAAGGCATGCCAAGGGATTTAACACAGAGATTCATAAACATACATACATGTCTAAATATGTATCTATAGATCTATATGTATGTATGTGTGTAAATATGTATTTTGGTATTTATGTGTGTATATATGTATTTACAGCCATATATACACATATTATACACATATTAAACACATATTCATGTATACATACAGTCATGACCAAAAATATTGGCAACTCTGCATTTCTGTAAGATAATGCACAACTTCGCCCAGAAAATTGTTGCAATTACAAATGTTTAGGCATTCTCATGTTTATTTCTTTTGTTTGTATTGGTATGACATAAAAAAGTGAAGAAAAAAAACCAACTCTGACACATTCCACGCAAAACTCCAAATATGGACTGAACAATATTATTCTCACCTTCTCAAAATTGTAAGAAATAATTGCATTCCAAGTTTGTGATGCTCCTGTAATTTGTAATTTAACTCACCAGTATCAATTATCAGGTGCTGACAATATAGAAATCACTCCGGCAACCAGATAAAATGGTGAAAAATTGACTCAACCTTTTTATTGTGTGTCTCTGTGTGCCACACTGAGCATAGAGAAGAAAAAGAGCAGCAAAGAATTGTCTGAGGATTTGAGAACAAAATTGTGGAAAAGCATGGACAATCTCAAGGTTACAAGTCCATCTACAGAGATCTTAATGTTCCTGTGTCCAGTGTGCGCAACAATGTCAAGAAGTTTAAAGCCCATGGCACTGTAGCTAATCTCCCGGGACATGGACGGAAGAGAAAAATTGATCAAAGATTCCAATGACGGATTGTTCGATTGGTGGATAAAGAACCTTGATCAACTTCCAGACAAATTCAAGCTGACCTTTAAGCACAGGGTACAAATGTGTCAGCTCACACTATAAGTTGCCGTCTGAATGAAAAGGGATGCTATGGTAGGAGACCGAGGAGGGCCCACTGCTGATACAGAAACATAAAAAAGCCAGATTGGAGTTTGCCAAAACTTACCTGAGGAAGCCAAAATTATTTTGGGAGAATATGCTGTGGACAGACTAAAAAAAATTACAGCTTTTTGGTAAAGCCCATCATTCTACTGTTTTCATAAAAAAGAAATGAGGCTTTTAAAGAAAGAATACAGTCAAACATTGTGGAGGTTCACTGATGTTTTGGGATTGCTTTGCTGCTTCACACACTGGATGTCTTGACTGTGTGTATGGCATTATGAAATCTGAAGACAACCAAAGAATTCTGTGGTGCAATTTAGGACCCAGTGTCAGAAAGTTGGGTCTCCATCAGAGGTCATGGGTCTTACAGCAGGACAATGACCCAAATCCCATGTCAAAAATCATGCAGAAATGGTTTAAGACAAAGCACTAGAGAGTACTGAACTGGCCAGCAATGAGTCCAGATCTCAATCCCATAGAGCACCTTGGGAGAGATCTTAAAACAGCAGTTGGGAAAAGAAACCCTTCCAATCTGAGAGACCTGGAGCAGTTGGCGAAAGAAGAGTGGTCCAAAATTCCAGTAGAGAGGTGAAGGAAACTCATTGAAGCAATTGATTTCAGTTATTTGTTCCAAGGGGTGTGCTACCAAATATTAAATTGAGGGTGCCAATAATCTTGTCCAGTGCATTTTTGGAGTTCTGCATGGAATGTGTCAGATTTTGACTATATTAAAAGTGTTGCGCCATCTGTAGCGCAAGTGCGGTATAATTTTTCTTATTTTACCATTTTCAGCCTTGCTAGCCTCAATAATCCTTATGTTATTAAAATAATATTTAATAACATAAGGATTGGTGAGGCTAGCGAGACTGAAAACGCTTGCGGGAGCATAACAAAAATCATACCTCACTTACCCTGAAGCTAGCGCAACACTTGTAATGTAGCCGAAAATAAATAAACATGAAAATGTCTAAACATTTGTAACAACAATTTTCTGGGCGAAGTGGTGCATTATCTGACAGAAATGCAGGGGTGCCAATAGTTTTGGCCATGACTGTATATAGACATATATATATAAGTGCATTGGAGCCCTTTGCAGTCAAGTAGCTGAAAACATGAAAAATTATATTTATACAATATTCATATTAAATAAAGTTTTTAACTGTGTAATTAGAGTAGATATTTCAAATCCAAATGTTTATATTCTAAGCATTTTTAAATAGATATTCCTATATATATCTGTACATTTCTATACCTGTATATGTGTGTATATATATATATATATATATATATATATATATATATAGATAGATAGATAGATAGATAGATAGATAGATAGATAGATAGATAGATAGATAGATAGATAGATAGATAGATAGATAGATAGATAGATAGATATAGATATAGACATAGATATATAGATAAATAGGTATATCATTTATCAAAAAACATCAGATATATGTAGAAACATTTATTTAAGAATAAATAAAACATATTCTGCTATATGAAGAACATTGGAATGTGAAATATTCATGTTTCAAGTCGGGTTAGTGCACTTGATTAAACACGATCGGGTTTGCACGACTTGTTAGGTGTTTTCCACGTTTTCTACTTTTCACGCTCTTTTGAAGTCTATGGGGGAATACGTTAATGCGGTTGTAATATTCCAAGTTCAGATTTTTTCACATGCTGGATTAGCAGTTAACAAAAACGTTATGCTTTCAACTTGTAATACACGTGCTACCCAAAAGAAAAAAAAAGCTTACTTCTAGCAGAGTTAATGCACAAGTGGGAGCAATAATAAGCACTTCAATCAGAATCTAGCCCTTAGTAAACAATTAAAATATTTACTTCATAAAACAGAAATAGCCAAACATACAATTTCCCCATTACTTATTTCTTTAAGAATCCCAAAAGTTAAATATATTCTGCTGTGTTATCTTATTATTCTTAGTTCTTTATATATATTGTATGTAATATGCATAAAAAATGTATGCACTTTTTTCCAAAAATGTCTTTCCCTAACTAAATTTTGACATAGAAACTTAAGTTGTATTAGTCACAGTGATGTTTTATTTCTGTTTATGGAATTCTGAAAATGTATAATTTGAATTTATTACTATTTCGATCTAAGGCCTTTTTCTATTATTGATGCAATTCAGCTCAGCCTTCTCTGCTGAAGCTGCTTTCAGCTCGATAGTTAAGAAAAACATAAATCCTACCCCAGGGCTCAGAGCTAATCTTTCAGTTCATTACATCTGAAAGATTGCAAAAAGTCAGCAGAGCAAGAATTTATATACCTAAGGCTTTATTCAGTAAAATAAACATGCAGCAGTTATGTAACATTGTGATCATATTATTGTTAACTAGGAAAGGTGAATTTAATGTTGGAAAATCTATCTGATCTATTATAAATTAAAGAAAAAAAAATCTAAATCAGGAAATAAACGATGCCCTAGATTCTATGTGACACTGTAATGGAACTGCTATAAGAAAAACAAGCACATATTTTTTTCATAGTGGCTCCATTTTAACAACTTAATCACACCCATATTGCTATCATTTATTGACAGACTCTTATTTGTGCTCACTAAATACCAACAAGTCCTGTCACTATGGCCAGCTGTCATGGAGTTTCTAGCTCCAGCAACTATAATTATGGTATTTAAATGACATAAACCAGGCAATAAAATGCTTGTACACACATTATATGGATGTCAGTTTTATAGCAGCCTTGTTCCAACCCCCTGACATCTATAACCCTAACCAATGATGTTCAATGCTGTCCCACCCTAACCAAAAATGTACCCAGTCTCTACCGCAATTCACCATAAGCACAACACTGTACTAACTTTATTAACCCTATGGTTAACCAGTCCCCAGCAAAATACTCCAACAACCATCACTTCCTCACTCATTCTTTACACATACATCTCACTCTACATGACTCCTTACTGCAAACACCCCTCTACACATGACCTATTTCCTCTACTCTCCTATATAAGCTCTTCCACCATCATAATCAGCATGACAGACGGACATTATCCCTATAAAAAATGACCTTGCCCACTCTTCTGAGCAATTGGAAGAGTAGATAAGTTGAGTTTTCAACAACAACCAATCTGTAAACCTGATTGGTTAACCTGATTAACCAATCAAGATTGTGTGTGTTTTTACTCCATAAAGAATCAAAATGCTGCATGCATAAAGAAAAAAGACCAGTTGGTGCTGGCTGGAGGAGGCTGAAAAGTTAAGATTTGTCAACCCTTCTGAAGGTAAGTTAAAATTAATTGTGACTGTTTCTTGTTTTATTGTTAATTAAGGACATTTTTTAAAGTTGGTTTGTTGGGCTGATATTTGTGATGGGAAGGGAATCACATGGAGCTAATGTATATGGTAGTTTATTGGGGTTATTTGGAAAAGGACAGAGATGTATGTAGAGTACAATTTTAACAAGTGGTGGATCTTGTAGAGAGTGGTATTTGCTATGGAATGGATCATGCAGTATTGTTTTTTGTCTATTGCAGTACTGGATCACATGACTGGGGGTCCAGTTAGATAACTGAGATTTGGGTGGTAAATGCTAAACTGTTTGGTACAGTGTGACCTCAGTATTAGAACGTATCCCTTTCTGTACAGAGTAAACTTACTTACAGTTTTGCATGATTGTATCAACTGAATTAAAACAATGTAAAAAAAATCTTCTTTTAAAATACAGCTTACATAGTGCAATATGCTTGCAGCAACTGTATTCTGTGGGATATTAATTCCTATTCTAAAACTCCACTTATAAAAAGCCTCACCCCAAAATAAAAAACCTATTCTTACACTAAACTACAGCAATAGCCCTTAAAAGGGATTTAGCTCTTTTTAAAAAAAACTACACGACTCTTAAAAGGGACACTGTACCCAATTTTTTTCTTTCGTGATTCAGATAGAGCATGACATTTTAAGCAACTTTTTAATTTACTCCTGTTATCAAATTTTCTTCATTCTCTTGGTATCTTTATTTGAAATGCAAGAAAGTAAGTTTAGATGCCGGCCCATTTTTGGTGATCAACCTGGGTTGTTCTTGCTGATTGGTGGATACACTCATCCACCAATAAAAAAGTGCTGTCCAGAGTTCTGAATAAAAAAAAGCTTAGATACTGTCTTTTTAAAATAAAGATAGCAAGAGAACAAAGAAAATTTGATAATAGGAATACATTAGAAAGTGGCTTAAAATGGCATGCTCTATCTGAATCATGAAAGAAAAAATGTGGGTTCAGTGTTCCTTTAAAGTAACCCCCCTAAAAAAAAGGCTATTTTAAAAAAAAAAGAATCTAAAAATTGCAATTAGCTCTCACGCTGCCCATAAAAATTTTTTTTTTAAAGAAAACCCCTAATCTACGAAAAAAGCCACCAACATCCTCTTCCTCCAGTTACCAGCCACACACTGAATTTTGAATGTGAAGTTCTCCCTTTATATAAGGTACTCTTGCATTCCTATTGGCTAATTTTCAAATTCATATCAGTCAATACATTGAGGACTTTGCATTGAGCTATGCGGCAGGTTAGGGGTTAGTGGGCTTATGCAATTCGGGTTAGCGTGCGAGTATGGTTGTTAGTTTTTTCCCCTCTATGTTTCTCTCTCCATTGAAGTCTATGGGAGATCGCGATATTATAACACTGTTCTTTGCTTGCGTCGGGTTAGCACCCAAGTGAAAAATATTTACTTTCAGCTTGTAATACGCGAGTTACCTGACGCGCACTAAAAAAAAGTCAAGCTCAGTAATAACCAGTACACTCTTAATCTAGCCCTTAGTTGAAATACATAATATACTATTTTACAGTTTAATATATATACAGAACAGCATAGGTGCACTCCTACAAACGACAATTAAAAAAATCAGGGTGCCAGAGTATTACATTACAACACATTATATACAGATGCACAGTCTACTCACACTCCCCAAGCTCATATTATTAATGTTCAAGTTTCGCAATTGAATTGTAAATAGTTTCAGTTTCAGTTAAACATGTAAATTCTATAGTAATTCCACACGCTCTAAAGGGATCATTTACATGAAAACTTCACTGCTCATGGCAATACTGCTTTGAACATTTTGCCACCTGCAGAGAACATTCACATCGCACAGGAAATTGTACTAAAACAACTCTTAGCAAGATTACCTTCAAACAATGATTAGATCTTTTAGAACATTTTACTTTCAATTTCAATACCTTTAGATTAGAACCTAGTGCTATAATGACGATGCTTTGGACATTGGGCCCTTAGTGCCCCTATTCCCCACATATATAGAATATACACAAAATGGTATGAACCTTATTTAAGAGGGGATTTTTTTCTTTTAAATTAGGCATCTTGACCTCAGAAAATTGTTGACGCATTCGCCCAATTTTATAGCGAATTATATGATGGGAAAAAAGTCCTTCATAATAACATCACCCAAAAAACATTTAACTCCTTAATAGAAAAAGCAAATATGACATCCATTACAGAAGAAGACAGAGAAGCTTGAAATGCTAAAATGACTTATGCGGAGGTACTAGCGGTCATAAAAGACTTTAAGCCAGGGAAAGCACCGGGCCCAGATGGATTCTCAGGGGAATATTATAAGGCATTTAGAGAGATATTGATCCCCCATATAGTGACATTTGCCAATCATATCATGGAAGGTAAGGTGCTCCCATTGGAACTCCTTCAAGCTAAAATAGTGGTAATCCCAAAACAGGGGAATAATCCTAAACTTTGTGCCAGCTATATACTGATCTCCCTTATCAATCAAGACCTTAAAATTGTTACTAAAATCCTTGCTAACCGTCTAAAACATATTTTGCCCACCATTATTCATCCGGATCAAGTAGGATTTATTAAGAATAGGGAAGCCCCTTATAATATACGCAGAATGATCTCAGTAATAGACTATCTACATGATAGCAGAGTGCCTTTTCTGATCCTGTCTTTAGATGCGGAGAAGGCATTCGATAGAGTGGATTGGAGATATATGCTATTGTTAATGAATAAGCTGGGATTTGAAGGGCGATTCTTAGAGGCTATTAAAAATCTCTATTCCTCACCTACGGCTCAGGTCAGGGCCATAGGACACCAAGCCAAGACTATACACATCCTCAACGGTACCAGACAAGGATGCCCTTTGTCACCCTTAATCTTTGCAATGTGTATAGAACCGTTAGCAGCATATATACGTAACTCGCCGGAGATATTTGACTTGAAGATAGGAAGGATACACCATAAAATTACCCTGTTTGCAGACGACATACTGCTAACTGTCTCAAAATCCTTGTCCTTGCTTCCCCACTTATATAAAGCTTTACAATTATTCACGGAGATATCAGGTTATAAAATAAATGTTGAAAAATGTGAAGCCATGCCGATAGCTATACCTAAACATACTATTAAACTCATTGAGGCAAATTTTGACTTCCAATGGGTGTCGGAAGGAATTAAATATTTGTGGATCAAATTAACAACCCACTCCTTGAAACTGTACGCTTCTAATTATATCCCCTTATTTAAAACAATACGATCGGATTTAAGGAAGTGCAAGACGTGTGGGTTCTCTTGGTACGGGAGACTGTCAATAAAAATGACGGTTCTACCCAAACTACTATATTTGTTTAGAGTCCTCCCAATCAAAATTAATTCCTAAGACTTAGATAACCTCCAAGCAGATATACATAGATTTTTAAGAGATGATAAACACGTGAGAATCCCACATCAAATACTAACTCGACATAGACAGCTGGGAGGGATGGGGGTACCAAATTTGTCAGATTATTATACAGCTATGAGACAGGCACAGAACTCTATACTGAGTAGGAGACAGGGAGACAAACTGTGGCCCGCGTTAGAAGCAGAATTGGGGGGCTATGAAACTCCAGATAATATCATATGGAGGAAGAGTACATTAAACAAGACTAAATTCTACCAGAATAAGACTACCACACTTACCATACAGCAATGGTCACAAGCACTTAAAACAGGAACACTTACAATACCCTTAGAATATATAGTACATGCAGACTTCAAACAACCCATAAAGAAATGGGAGAATAAGGGACTGTATAGAGTGGCGGACATAATGACTAATGGCAAATTGTTGACTTTTACACAACTTCAGCAAAAACTAGATCCCATTCCAGTGCATTGGTTCTTATACTTGCAGGTGGCCTCAGCTATCCGGCAGTATGTGGGGACAGAGGTCACAGATGAAAGTAAAACCGTTAGAAAGCTTATGTGTTGCAGTTCAAAGACCAAAGAAGGCAATCTCATGGTTGTATGTGGCCATTCAGGCGGCTAAGACTAAATCTAAATCACCCATGTTATTAAAATGGGAAACAGATATTAAATGTGAGTATGACATGACAGAATGGAATGAGATATTCCATGACTCTAGTAAAGGACTTCTTAGCGCGGATCTGAGGGAAAACATAATTAAAACCTCCTTCAGATGGCATTTGATGCCTGTCAAAACAGCACATCTAGTGAAGGGTAGTACTAGAAATTGCTATAGGGGCTGTGACATGATAGGATCTTATATCCATATGTGGTGGGAATGCCCCTGAGTTAAAACATTATGGCAGGACCTTTCTAAACTATTAAGTACCACGTTGGATGAGAAGATCTCGCTAACTCCATCATAGGCATTACTACATAAACGAAACCTCAGATTTAACTCACATATAAATGCTTACATTATAATCCTATGTACCGCTAACCGAATAACAATAGCTAAACACTGGAAAACAGGGGTGCCAAATTGGTCGGAGGTTCTGGTTAGAATCAAAGTCATATACACAATGTATGAGTCAGCAGCGTTTATATACAGGATAATGTACAATCGTTCCACAAAGTGTGGCATTATTGGATTCTCCAGGAGAATACAAGAGAAGGCCAAAATAGAGACTAAGGAGAGATGGGACAAAAGAGACAGAGGAGGAGGACAAGGGATTATTCTCTAGATTTTAGATAGGTGGACCGAACAACAGGAAAATATAATAAACAAAAGTTGGTTGGATGAGTAAGCATTCATTAGCTAATTTAGCACTAGAGTACAGTACTAGATGATACTTACAAATTTTAATGTTGGAGTTGAATTATTCTTTTGATTTTTTTTGTTAGTTTATGCACCCTCATTATTAGTGTTGCCTCTCCAATAGCTTGGTGTCATTGGTTCAGTTTAGAGGAGATTAGGCAACACAATAAAAGGACATTCCATCACACAGAAAAAGGAGCATGATAATGAAAGGAAATACGCCCTACAGGAGGAAGAGATCTCTTGGTTTATTGTGAAAAATATTATATTCTCCCTGGTCTTAGGGGAAGTTGATTGCTATTTGAATACATCTGGGGACTTTCCAAGGATGTGTAATTAAAATACTGAATCTAGTTGTGATAAGCACTAGGCTACTGAGGAATAAGGTATACCATATTATTGTATGTTAGGCTTCCATTTTATCTAATGTACCTTCTTGCTGTTAATGAATGTGATGGAGAAAGGTCAATAAAAAGATATTTCAATGAAAAAGTTATTTCAACTTAATTTGGCATCTTGAGCCTACCTAGGTAGAAGGCAATTGTCATAGGAATCACAATAATCTATCTTCTAGGATACTTTAGATTGTTCTGCGCTATAAATGTAAACCTAGAATCTCCATATGGAACTAAAACGTAAATTGATACCTATTTTGCAAGAGAAGTGGTCCCTCATCCAAAGAAGAGGTAATATGCCTAAATGGCTGACAGGTAATCAATATTGCAACAATGTGCACCTCATAATATCATATGCAGTGCAACATGGTAATTTTAACAATTTACCTGATATTTTCTGTAATCTTAGAGATTTTGTTATTTTTTTTTTGTAATGTTAGTTTTTTTCTGGTAGTGTTGGGAGTTTTACATTTGTAATTTAGGTTTTTGTATTTTTGGTATCTTTTATTTTTTTTAAATAGTAATGTTAGTTTTATTTATAATTTAAGCTTAGTTTTTTTTTATTTCACAGGTAAGTTTTTACTTATTTTAAGGTAGTAATATTGTAACTTTAATTTAAAGTTAGTGAATGGTAAATTTAGGGGTTAATAGTTTAATTTAGTTTGTCGCGATGTGGGGGGCGGCGGTTTAGGGGTTAATAACTTTATTTAGTGTTGATGATGTGGGGGATCCGTAGTTTATGGATTAATAGCTTTATTTAGTATGTTGCGATGTGGGAAGCCGGCGGTTTAGGGGTTAATAGGTTTATTTTGTGTTGGTGATGTGGGGGGTCAGCAGTTTATGGGTTAATAGCTTTATTTAGTTTTTCGCAACGTGGGGGGTCGGCAGTTTAGGGGTTAATATATTTAGTTAGGTAGTTACGATGTGAGGGTTGGTGGTTTAAATGTTAATAGCTTTATTTAGTGTCAGCGATGTGGGGGTCGGCAGTTTAGAGGTTAATAGTTTATTTAGTGTTGGCGATGTGGGGGACAGTGGTTTAGACGTTAATAGCTTTATTTAGTATTGGCGATATCAGGGGTGGCAGTTTAGGGGTTAATAACTGTTTTTAGTTTTGGCGATGTGGGGGGGTGGCGGTTTAGGGGTTATTAGACTAGTGGTTTATGTTAGGGTGTTAGGTTTTTAAACAACTTTCTTTTCTCCATAGACTTTAAAGGGGAAAAAGACAATGGGGTAGCCATTTTGCAAACGCAAGTGTTAGGTTGTTTTTCCTACATTTTTTCTCGATTGATCTCTATGGGGAAAAATGTGCACAAGTACGCAAAGTCTAAACTTTTTTTGGTGCGGTATGCGGCTTACCGCACCATACCGCCCGACAAAAGTAAGTTTTAGGGTGACTTGTAATACCGGCGGTATAGAAATAGCGGTGCGGCCCCATTTTGAGCAGTGTGTACTCTACGGCTATACCGCACAACTTTAGTTGACTAATGCATAGAAATCATATATGAGGATGCCTCGTAAGCAAAACTGGCAGAGGCTGTGTGCACTGAGGCAGGAAAGAGATGCCTATTTCTTACAATGTACGGCTATGCAGATACATAAGTTGGAATCATTTGTTTTTTACTTTGGATAGATATGGCTTTAAATGATATATTGTTAATCTTATTCAAAAACTATACAATAAACCAACAACATCTTTGATTATTAATTTCAAGATTTCAGATTTATATTGTTTTATATTGTGGTACAAGGCAAGTGTGTCCGCTGTCACCACTTTTGTTTAATCTTGCACTTAAACCTTTAGCTGTTCTACTAAGGAAAACAATTGATGGAATACCTTTAGGGGAGACAAAGATCAAACCATCACTATATGCTGACAATCTACTAATATCCATACAAATACTAGCAAGAATAATTATCTTTTTATAACATTAATAGAGGATTTTGGGTCCTTTTCAGGATATATGATGAATAAAAATAAGTCAGTGCTTTTATGGATATATAAAAATAAAAAATCTATTTATAATATGCAGTTTAGGATAGTTAAAGAGTACTTGACATAACTGGGTATTAAAATATCATTATCTCCTTCTAGTTGGTATGTTTTAAATTATCTGGACATTATTAAAAAAATAAGGTTAGATCTTAAGTACTGGGAGTCATTCACATTAGCTCTAACTAATAGAGTAAATATTATTAAAATGGTAATTTTTTCACGTTTATTTTACTTAATACAGAAGTTGCCTCTATTAAATAGACGAAAAGATTTCATTAATATTAATAAGGGTTTCACAAATTTTATTTGGAATACCAAAAGACCACAAATAATCAGAAAAAAAACTAAGCATGAGCAAAAGCTGTGGTGGACTGACGTTACCCGATACAGAAAATGTATAATTTACTTAGTTTAAGCATAGTAATTTTTTATTGGGTATGTAAAGATGGCCATTATACTTATTTAGAAATAGAGGAAAATATTATGAAACCCTATTCTCTAAATGCTATTATACAAATGCATTTTAAAGAATTGCCCATTATAGGTAACCAATTTAAAACCATATGTTGTATTTTCCAAGCTTTGCACAACGTATGCCACACCATAACTGTATTGCTACAAATATCTAATTTCTGATGCCTAGATTTATAGTTCTGCGTTAGCCATCAAAAGCAGCGTTAAGGGGTCCTAACGCTGCTTTTTCCTGCCCGCTGGTATTTAGAGTCAGCCAGGAAAGGGTCTAACGCTCACTTTCCAGCCGCGACTTTCCATACCACAGATCCCCTTACGTCAATTGCATATCCTATCTTTTCAATGGGATCTTCCTAATGCCAGTATTTAGAGTCTTGGCTGAAGTGAGCATTAGACCCTCTACCGACAAGACTCCAGCCGCAGAAAAAAGTCAGTAGTTAAGAGCTTTCTGGGCTAACGCCGGTTTATAAAGCTCTTAACTACTGTGCTCTAAAGTACACTAACACAATAGACTACCTATGTACCCCTAAACCGAGGTCCCCCCACATCGCCGCCACTCTTCAAGACCTCCGGCGCGGAACATCCTCCATCCCTGATGACTAGACGATGAATGAAGGTTCCTTTAAATGACATCATTTAAGATGGCGTCCCTCAAATTCCGATTGGCTGATAGGATTCTATTTAAAAGGTGCGGGGGGGAAACACGCGTAGCTAACGCACCCCTTTGGCCTCAAAACTCTAAATCTAGCCGTGAATGTTTAAACATTAAAATATTAGATATTCGTAGAAATACAATTATGGTGTGGCATACGTTGTGCAATGCTTGGAAAATACAACATATGGTTTTAAATTGGTTACCTATAATGGGCAATCCAAACTTTTTAGAAGGAAATTACTATCAGAGTATGGAAAGACAAAGGAAAAGTCTATGTTTACCAGTTAATTCACTTAAAGGGAAATTAAACCCAATTTTTTTTATTTCATGATTCAGATAAAGCATGCAATTTTAAGCAACCTTATAATGTACTCCTATTATAGTTTTTTTCTTCGTTCTCTTGGTAAATTTATTTGAAAAAGCAGGAATGTAAGCTTAGGAGCCAGCTCAATTTTGATTCAGCACCCTGGGTAGTGCTTGCTTGGTGACTGTATTTAGCACATTGTTACTATGACTGTTAGGCGGTTTTCAGCAATTGTGGGTGGGATTTATCAGTATTTAAGTTCCAGTTTGTTCACTTCACTTTGTCTGAGGAAGGGGATTGTTTCCCCGAAACGTCACACTGTTTGAATAAAGTAAGATTTTGGTTCACTTTAAATCCAGAGAGTGCCAATTTTTTCTAATTGGATATTCTAAATTCTGCTTTTTACGCGCATCGGGAATCACGTGAGTGAAAAATATTTACTTGTAATAGGAATACTACCTGAGCAAAAAGATTAGCAGAGTTAGCACTCGAGAGGGAGCGTTAAATACTGCTCCACTCATAATCTAGCCCTAAATGGGGTAAAATTGAAAAATATAAAATGTTATGGTTACTAATGTTTATTGTAAAACACAGGTATTTCATTTTTTATTTTAGGATTTGAACTGATGGAAAATGTGGAATCATAAAGAGATTACAATATTTGGAAAAGGTAACAACTGTGAAAAGGCTAAATACATGCTAGCACAGCTACATTTAAATGTAGAAAAAAAGTAGAGACGGTGCCACATAGTGCGATTCTGTAAAGTATATCTTAAACAGTGTGCTGGATGTAATACACTCACATTTGGTGTAGCACTAAAAAGTAGTGCAAACTGGGCAGACTGGAACCACAGAGTTGTCCAGTAAATCTTAGCACAGGAAACACAGGTCCTTCCAGTACCTCTTCCCTCTCAGTAGGTAGGTATGATGGTTACTCTTAGGTTCCACCTCTCTGCTCAAAACCAACCGGTAGTGGGAATAGGTCACCAAAGTATTAAGAAAGTAGCAAGTTACTTAAAAACAAGTGTTTATTAAACACAAATAATGTACAGCATCGCGTTTCTCAGTATCCAAACTGTTTCATCAGGCTGTACACTAAAGGCAGAATTACACTTTCATGATTCAGATAGACCATGAAATTTTAAACAACTTTCCAATTTACTTCCATTATCAAATTGTGCGCACTATTTTATATGCACACATTTGTAGGCACTAGTTCCTACTGAGCACGTGCAAGAGATCACAGTGTATACATATATGAGTTTGTAATTGGCTGATGGTTGTCACATGATACAGTGGGCAGTACAATGGAAACTATCTTTTACATTTCTCAGAATTTTTTTTAATTCAGAGTATGTGCTATTGAACAGTCTTTTTATTGTGCATTTGTGGATTAGGCTTTTTACTGTATTTAACTTCTTTCTTAGAAAGTAAGTCTTATGATTTATTATTTCTCAGTGTAGAACATGAAAATCAAATGTTTATATATTACTTTCCAATGGCATGGAAATTCCACAAATCCATTCTAATTACTAGTGGGAATTCAACTCCTGGCCACCAGGAGGAGGCAAAGAACACCCCAGCAAAGCTGTAAGTATCACTCCTACTTCTCATAAACCCCCAGTCATTCTTTGCCTTGTACATCAGGAGGATGTGCGAAGATGGTGTCTGAAGATATTTAATCCTTTTATGGGTAGTTTCCCTGCAAGCAAGGATTGGGGCTATGCTGCGTCCATGTAATCCTCTTTAGTAAGAGTTGTGGTGGCATTTACCAGTTGGAAGACGGTGAGGTAGTCCTTGCTTCCCTTCCAACATTTATGCTACCCCTATATAGAAAACAGAGTTGGTTACTCTGCTTTTCTTTTTCTACAGGTCTCTGTCAGAGGTTGGCTGAATCTGTCATACTTGTGATGCTGTACCTGCCCTGCAGCTGATCCACAGGTAAGTGATTTTGCCTTCTAGGTTAGAAGGATACAGCACTTAAGGGGTTAACATTATTCATGTGGAGACCAGAGACTTAGTTTATGATATCTCTTCATATTTGGGATATGTACTGAAGGACAATAGTTGCTGGGCACTGAACTGCTTATAAGGGGTTAACTTTAAGAAGGAATCTCTTTTTTTATTAGAGGCTGTCCTGAGAGGCTCTTGAGGGGATAAGTGTCAGCATAGTTTGGTGTAACAGTTAATGATGAACAGTATTTTATTGAGACCGGTGTGGAATAGTGATTTTTACATCGGTATTGTATCTCTTTATTTGGCTGGGAGAATCTGCAGCATAGCTTATTCGCACTTTTGTCACAGTCACAGCACAGGGGTGATTTCATAGAGCGCCCATTTATCGGAATTGTCTATTCAGTGGTACCAGATTGATGAGTCACCTCAGCAGAGCTGGGGTTATAGCGGTGCCTATTTTGTAATTTGGGAAATTTATCAATTGCATTTATCTTTTTGATATTTGGGCTGCAATTTTCTTTTTAAGGAAATAAAAGATTTGTGACTTTACTTTGGGCTATAGAAATTGAAATTTATTTTTCTATTGAACTAGTGCATGGAACATAATGGAAGTGGATAAGAATATTTTTATGTCTTTTGAGAAATGATTATATTGCCTTGGAGCTCAGATTATTCCCCCTGTACAGTTTTGTTCCACATGTGTGAATAAGATGTTACTTTCCAAAAATAAAGATACCCTCTTTGTAGTTCATGACATGCCTCAACATTCCCCTCAGACGTCTCAGTATTTGGCAGTTATACAAGCAGTGCCCTGCAGTTCCTCTCAATCAGCTCCTGGGGGTGATTTTGCTGCACAGCTGACTTCTGCAGTTTTTGCAGCTCTGAGTGCCTTACCTATTTCAGGTAAACAAAAGAGAAAATCTAAGAACATTTCTTCTAAGTCAGGTATTTCTGACTCCTCCATGACTGCCTTAGCCAGTTTATCTCAGTTATCTGAGGAGGATCATTCCTTGGTTGCTTCTGAGGGCAAGATTTTTTATTCTGTATCTGCTATAGTTAGTACAGCAGACTCAGAGGAGGTAAATTTTATATTTAAGCTTGAGCACCTCTGTTTACTTTTGAAAGAGGGTCTAGCTACTTTGGATGATTCTAACATTACTGTCACAGAAACACCTAAATAGGCTAGCAAACTCAATAGAGTCTTTGATGTCAAACCCAAATCTGTGAAAGTATTTCCTGTTCCAGATCGCATGTCTGACATTATATCTCAGGAATGGAAGAAGTCGGGGGTTCCTTTTCCCTGTCTATGATTTTAAAAAGATGTCTCCTGTTACTGACTCTGTGCGAGACCTTTGGCGCACTGTGCCTAAAGTAGAGGGCTCTATATGCACATTAGCCAAAATAACCACTATTCCTCTAGAGGATAGTACCTCCTTTAAATATCCTATGGATAGGAAACTGGAAGGTTACTTAAGAAAGATGTTTCTTCACTAGGGTCTACAATGGCAACCAGTTGCTAGTATTGAAGCAGTTGCTGGTGCGGCCTCGTACTGGTGCGACTCCTGTTGGATCTGATTTTTGGAGGAGACTACAATAGGGGATATCCAAGACAGGATCAAGGCTTTAAAACTGGCTAATACCTTTATCTGTGATGCCAGCATGCAAGTAGTCCATTTGGGTGCAAAGATTTCTAGCTTTGCTGTTCTATCTCGCAGAGCTCTGTGGCTAAAGTTTTGGTCTGCTGACGTAGAATCCAAGTCTAAATGTCTGTCTCTTCCCTTTAAGGGTATGACTTTATTTGGTCCTTGTCTGGCTGAAATCTTTTCCATGTCACAGGTGAAAAGGGAGTTTTTCTGCCACAGGATAAGAAGGTTAGACCTAAGGGTCACCAAACTTCTAATTTTCGTTCCTTTCGCAACTTCAAGGGACAAAACTCTTCCTCTTCTTCCAAGCCTGGTCAAGTCCAAACCTCATGGAGGTCTAACCCGCCTTGGAATAAGAGTAAGTAATCCAAGAAGCTTTCCTCTGAGAACAAATCAGCATGAAGGATCTGCCCCCGATCTAATATCGGATCAAGTAGGGGGTAGGCTTTCCTTCTCTCAGCAGGCTTGGATTTGCGATGTCCCTGATCCTTGGACAGTGGATGTAGTCTCCCAGGGGTACAAGCTAAGATTCAAATATTGTCCTTCCAGAGGCAGATTTCTCCTGTCAAGATTATCTGCAAACCAGATAAAGAGAGAGGCTTTCTTAAACTGTCAAGGATCTTGCTTCTCTAGGAGTGATTGTTCCAGTTCCTCTGGCAGAACAGGGTCAAGGATTTGTGGTTCCCAAGAAAAAAAGGGAACTTTTTGACCCATTTTAGACCTCAAGTGTCTCAACAAATTTCTCAGGGCTCCTTTAAAATGAAGACTATCCGCTCTATTCTCCCTTTAGTTCAGGAGGCTCAGTTCATGAATACCATCAAGCTGAAGGGCGTGTATCTTCATGTTCCTATTCACAAGGAACATTTCCAATACCTTTGGTTTGCCTTTTTGGACAAACACTTCCAATTTGTAGTCCTACCGTTCGGCCTAGCCACGGCCCCTCAAATCTTTATGAAGGTTCTAGGGGCTGTGGTCAGATCTCAAGGAATTATGGTGGCACCTTACCTGGACAATATCTTGGTTCAGACGCCATCTTTTCAATTAGCAAAATCCCATACGGATTCTCTGTTGTTGATTCTCCGCTCTCATGGTTAGAAGGTGAATCTGGAAAAGAGTTTCTTGGTGCCAAATACCAGGGAATGTTTTTTGGGTCATAGACTCGATCTCCATGAAGATTTTCTTGATGGAGGTCAGAAAATCCAAGCTTCTTGCTGCCTGTCTTTCCCTTCAGTCGTCTGTCCGTCCATCAGTGGCACTGTGTATGGAAGTAATTGGTCTAATGGTGGCTTCCATGGACATTATTCCTTTTGCTCATTTCCATCTGAGAACTCTACAGTTATGCATGCTCAGACAATGGAACGGAGACCCCTTGGACCTCTCTCATAGGATAGTCTTAGACATCTGGACGAGAGATTCCCTGCCCTGGTGGCTCTCTCAGGACAATCTGTCCCAGGGCACATGCTTCCTGAGATCATCTTGGGAGATTGTGACCACAGATGCCAGCCTTTCGGGCTGAGGGGCAGTTTGGGGTTCCTTAAGAGCTCAGTGAATTTGGACTGAGGAGGAGTCTGCCCTTCCAATAAATATCCTACAGTTGAGAGCAATCTTTAATGCACTGATAGCTTGGCCTCAACTGAGTTTGGTCCGGTTTATCAGATTCTAATCAGACAACATTACTTTGGTGGCGTATATCAACCACCAGGGAGGAACACTGAGTTCCTTAGCTATGAAGATGGTGACTTGCATTCTTCAGTGGGTGGAGTCTTACAATTGTCTCATTTCTGCCATACACATCCCAGGGGTGGACAACTGGAAAATGGATTATCTGAGCAGGCAGACTTTCATCCAGGGGAGTGGGCCCTTCATCCAGAAGTATTGTCAATGATAACTCTCAGGTAGGGAGTTCCGGAGTTGGATCTGATTGTGTCTCATCTAAACACCAAACTTCCAAAATACGGATCAAGATCAAGGGATCCGCAAGCAGCTCTGGTCGATGCTCTGGCGGTTTCATGGGACGTCGGTCTAATTTACCTGTTTCCTCCATTTGCCCTCCTTCCTTGGATGATAGCCCGTATCAAACAGGAGCAGGCTTTGGTGATTCTAATTGCTTAAGCTTGGCCTCGCAGAATTTGGTTTGCGGACCTGGTGAAGATGTCGTCTTTTCCCCAGTGGAAATTTCCTCTGAGGAGCTTCTACTTCAGTGTCCTTTTATACATCCAAACCTAGATTCTCTGAAGCTGACTGCTTGGAGATTGAACGCCTAGTCTTGCCTAGGCAAAGTTTTTCTGAAAAGGTGATTGATACCATGATTCAGGCTCATAAGTCGGTAACTTGCAAGATTTGCCATAAGGTGTGGAGTACATACCTTTACTGTAGTGAATCTAGGCAATTCCCTTGGAGTCAGGTGAGGGTTTCCCTCATTTTGTCTTTTTCTTCCGGAGGGCCGGGAGAAAGGCTTGTCAGTCAGTACTCTGAAGGGCTAGATCTCTGCCCTTTCGATTCTTTTACACAAACGTCTGGCCGACTTACTGGATGTTCAATCTTTTGTTCAGGCCTTGATCAGAATCAGGCTTGTGTTTAAATATGTTGCATTGTCTTGGAAGGATTTGTTTCTTCTTGCTATTTCTTCTGCTCGTAGAGTATCTGAGCTTTCGGCTCTGCAGTGTGATCCCCTAACATTATTTTTCATGTGGATAAGGCGGTCCTGCGTACCAAATTCGGATTTCTTCCTTAGATGGTTTCGGACTGTAATATCAATCAGGAAATTGTCGTTCATTCATTCTGTCCTAATCCTTCTACTCATAAGGAATGTTTGTTACATAATCTGGATGTTGTGCATGCTTTGAAGTTATATCTGCAGGCAACTAGAGATTTTCGACAATCTACTGCTCTTTTTGTTTTGTTTTCTGGTAAACGAAAGGGCCTGAAGGCCACTTCTTCTACTCTTTCCTTTTGGTTGAGAAGTTTTATTCGGTTGGCTTATGAGACAGATGGACAACAGCCTCCTGAGAGGATTACGACTTATTCCAATAGGGCTGTCTCTTCTTCCTGGGCATTTAAAAATGAGGCTTCTGTGGAACAAATCTGCAAGGCGGCCACTTTGTCCTTGTTGCATACTTTTTCCAGATTCTACGAATTCAATGTTTTTGCCTCAGCTGAGGCTTCTTTTGGGAGGAAAGTTCTAGCTTGGGTATCGGTTCCCACTAGTAATTAGAATGGATTTGTGGACTCTCCCTGCCATTGGAAAGAAAACAAAATTTATGCTTACCTGATAAATTATTTTCTTTCCTGGCATGGAGAGTCCACGATCCGCCCTTATTTAAATTTTGAGATGGCTTTTTGTCCTTTTCTAAACTTCAGGCACCTCTATACCCTTTGTGTCTCTTCTCTTTCCGTATTCCCTCAGCTGCATAACTGGGGGCTTATGGAAACTGGGAGTGATACTTACAGCTTTGCTGGGGTGTTCTTTGCCTCCTCCTGGTGGCCAGGAGTTAAATTCCCACTAGTAATTAGAATGGATTTGTGGATTCTCCATGCCAGGAAAGAAAATAATTTATCAGGTGAGAAAACATTTTGTTTTTACCAGTCTAAAATGAGTATCTGATAAAATAAATTTTAAAAAAAGATGAATGTCAGGTTTTCTGAAATGAGAT
Source organism: Bombina bombina (assembly GCF_027579735.1). Classification (NCBI taxonomy): domain Eukaryota; kingdom Metazoa; phylum Chordata; class Amphibia; order Anura; family Bombinatoridae; genus Bombina; species Bombina bombina. Next base: position 162,367,405 of record NC_069502.1, read on the forward strand.
ACCTCAGGCATAAGTTATATATTTACTGAAGTATTACTCACATTCCTGATTAAAAAAATAAAATAATTTTCAGTTACCAGAAGCTAATGTTTTTCACTGCATTATTTTCTTGTGTGATTTATAAAGTATGTCTTACATTTGCAAATTAATCAAGTTTCCTCTTCTTCTAATGTAGAGAGTCAGTAAAATAAACATAAAAGAGAAAACACACTACTAAAAACATACGGCTAGATTTAGAGTTTGGCGGTAGCCATCAAAACCAGCGTTAGAGGCTCCTAACGCTGGTTTTGGGCTACCGCTGGTATTTAGAGTCAGTCAGGAAAGGGTCTAACGCTCACTTTGCAGCCACGACTTTTCCATACCGCAGATCCCCCTACGCCATTTGCGTATCCTATCTTTTCAATGGGATCTTTCTAACGCTGGTATTTAGAGTCTTGGCTGAAGTGAGCATTAGAAATCTAACAACAAAACTCCAGACGCAGAGAAAAGCCATGAGTTAAGAGCTTTCTGGGCTAACGCCGGTTTATAAAGCTCTTAACTACTGTGCTCTAAAGTACACTAACACCCATAAACTACCTATGTACCCTTAAACCAAAGTCCCCCCACATCGCCGCCACTCTATTAAAATTTTTTAACCCCTAATCTGCCGACCGCACACCGCCGCCACCTACGTTATCCCTATGTACCCCTAATCTGCTGCCCCTAATACCACCGACCCCTATATTATATTTATTAACCCCTAATCTGCCGCCCCCGCTATCACTTACCCCTGCATATTATTATTAACCCCTAATCTGCCGCTCCGTACACCGCCGCAACCTACGTTATCCCTATGTACCCCTAATCTGCTGCCCCTAACACCGCCGACCCCTATATTATATTTATTAACCCCTAATCTGCCGCCCCCGCTATCGCTGACCCCTGCATATTATTATTAACCCCTAATCTGCCGCTCCGTACACCGTCGCAACCTACGTTATCCCTATGTACCCCTAATCTGCTGCCCCTAACACCGCCGACCCCTATATTATATTTATTAACCCCTAATCTGCCGCCCCCAACGTCGCCTCCACCTACCTACACTTATTAACCCCTAATCTGCCGACCGGAGCTCGCCGCTACTCTAATAAATGTATTAACCCCTAAAGTCTAACCCTCACACTAACACCCCCCCCTAAATTAAATATAATTTAAATCTAACAAAATAAATTAACTCTTATTAAATAAATGAATCCTATTTAAAGCTAAATACTTACCTATAAAATAAACCCTAATATAGCTACAATATAAATTATAATTATATTGTAGCTATTTTAGGATTAATATTTATTTTACAGGCAACTCTGTAATTATTTTAACCAGGTACAATAGCTATTAAATAGTTAAGAACTATTTAATAGCTACCTAGTTAAAATAATTACAAAATTACCTGTAAAATAAATCCTAACCTAAGTTACAATTAAACCTAACACTACACTATCAATAAATTAATTAAATAAAATACCTACAATTACCTACAATTAAACCTAACACTACACTATCAATAAATTAATTAAATACAATACCTACAAATAAATACAATTAAATAAACTAACTAAAGTACAAAAAATAAAAAAGAACTAAGTTACAAAAAATAAAAAAATATTTACAAACATTAGAAAAATATTACAACAATTTTAAACTAATTACACCTACTCTAAGCCCCCTAATAAAATAACAAAGCCCCCCAAAATAAAAAAATGCCCTACCCTATTCTAAAATTAAAATAGAAAAGCTCTTTTACCTTACCAGCCCTTAAAAGGGCCATTTGCGGGGCATGCCCCAAAGAATTCAGCTCTTTTGCCTGGTGAAAAAAAACATACAATACCCCCCCCCAACATTACAACCCACCACCCACATACCCCTAATCTAACCCAAACCCCCCTTAAATAAACCTAACACTAAGCCCCTGAAGATCTTCCTACCTTATCTTCACCACACCGGGTATCACACCGATCCATCCTGGCTCCGATGTCTTGATCCAAGCCCAAGCGGGGGGCTGAAGACATCCATCCTCCGGCTGAAGTCTTGATCCAAGCGGGCAGAAGAGGACATCCGGACCGGCAAACATCTGCATCCAAGCCGCATCTTCTATGTTCTTCCATCCGATGACGACCGGCTGATCTTCAAGACCTCCACCGCGGATCCATCCTCTTCTTCCGACGACTAGACGAATGAAGGTTCCTTTAAGGGACGTCATCCAAGATGGCGTCCCTCGAATTCCGATTGGCTGATAGGATTCTATCAGCCAATCGGAATTAAGGTAGGAAAATTCTGATTGGCTGATGGAATCAGCCAATCAGATTCAAGTTCAATCCGATTGGCTGATCCAATCAGATTGAGATCACATTCTATTGGCTGTTCCGATCAGCCAATAGAAAGCGAGCTCAATCTGATTGGCTGATCGGATCAGCCAATTGTATTGAACTTGAATCTAATTGGCTGATTCCATCAGCCAATCAGAATTTTCCTACCTTAATTCCGATTGGCTGATAGAATCCTATCAGCCAATCGGAATTCGAGGGACGCCATCTTGGATGACATCCCTTAAAGAAACCTTCATTCGTCGTCTAATCGTCGGAAGAAGAGGATGGATCCGCGGTGGAGGTCTTGAAGATCAGCCGGTCGTCATCGGATGGAAGAACATAGAAGATGCGGCTTGGATGCAGATGTTTGCCGGTCCGGATGTCCTCTTCTGCCCGCTTGGATCAAGACTTCAGCCGGAGGATGGATGTCTTCAGCCCCCCGCTTGGGCTTGGATCAAGACATCGGAGCCAGGACTGATTGGTGTGATACCCGGTGTGGTGAAGATAAGGTAGGAAGATCTTAAGGGGCTTAGTGTTAGGTTTATTTAAGGGGGGTTTGGGTTAGATTAGGGGTATGTGGGTGGTGGGTTGTAATGTTGGGGGGGGGGGGTTGTATGGTTTTTTTTACAGGCAAAAGAGCTGAATTCTTTGGGGCATGCCCCGCAAAGGGCCCTTTTCAGGGCTGGTAAGGTAAAAGACCTTTTCTATTTTAATTTTAGAATAGGGTAGGGCATTTTTTTTTGGGGGGGGCTTTGTTATTTTATTAGGGGGCTTAGAGTAGGTGTAATTAGTTTAAAATTGTTGTAATATTTTTCTAATGTTTGTAAATATTTTTTTATTTTTTGTAACAGTTCTTTTTTATTTTTTGTACTTTAGTTAGTTTATTTAATTGTATTTATTTGTAGGTATTTTATTTAATTTATTTATTGATAGTGTAGTGTTAGGTTTAATTGTAGATAATTGTAGGTAGTTTATTTAATTTATTTATTGATAGTGTAGTGTTAGGTTTAATTGTAACTTAGGTTAGGATTTATTTTACAGGTAATTTTGTAATTATTTTAACTAAGTAACTATTAAATAGTTATTAGCTATTTAATAGCTATTGTACCTGGTTAAAATAATTACAAAGTTGCCTGTAAAATAAATATTAATCCTAAAATAGCTACAATATAATTATAATTTATATTGTAGCTATATTAGGGTTTATTTTATAGGTAAGTATTTAGCTTTAAATAGGATTAATTTATTTAATAAGAGTTAATTTATTTCGTTAGATTTAAATTATATTTAACTTAGGGGGGTGTTAGTGTTAGGGTTAGACTTAGCTTTAGGGGTTAATACATTTATTAGAGTAGCGGCGAGCTCTGGTCGGCAGATTAGGGGTTAATAAGTGTAGGTAGGTGGAGGCGACGTTGGGGGCGGCAGATTAGGGGTTAATAAATATAATATAGGGGTCGGCAGTGTTAGGGGCAGCAGATTAGGTGTACATAGGAATAATGTAGGTTGCGGCGGTGTACGGAGTGGCAGATTAGGGGTTAATAATAATATGCAGGGGTCAGCGATAGCGGTGGCGGCAAATTAGGGGTTAATAAGTGTAAGGTTAGGGGTGTTTAGACTCGGGGTACATGTTAGGGTGTTAGGTGCAGACTTAGGAAGTGTTTCCCCATAGGATACAATGGGGCTGCGTTAGGAGCTTAACGCTGCTTTTTTGCAGGTGTTAGGTTTTTTTTCAGCTCAAACAGCCCCATTGTTTCCTATGGGGGAATCGTGCACGAGCACGTTTTTGAAGCTGGCCGCGTCCGTAAGCACCGCTGGTATCGAGAGTTGAAGTGGCGGTAAATATGCTCTACGCTCCCTTTTTTGGAGCCTAACGCAGCCCTTCTGTGAACTCTAAATACCAGCGGTATTTAAAAGGTGCGGGAGAAAAAAAGCACGCGTAGCTAACACACCCCTTTGGCCGCAGAACTCTAAATCTAGCCAATAGCTTGCTTATTATGTTATTTTACTTCTAGACAGGGCTTTTTTGAGCACCACCACCTCTGCTATCTCATAACAGCTAATATTTGTAATCATCATGTAAATACTCCAGTATTCACTCTAGTATTCACAAGAGGGGACTATAAAATATATCAATCATTGCAAATATCCCTTTGCCATGAAGCACAACAGATATCAATCAATAATCAGTGAGTAATGGCGCCTTTTTTTTTCTTTAACAACAAAAGCACTGCTAGTAGCTGATATATAAAGTACATTTAAAGTATTTTATTTAGTTCCAATACTGATGGTATTTTAACATTGTTTATATCATAATTTAATTCCTAAGCGTAACCATTACATTCTGAATTTTATCAAGAAGACACATCTGTTGCTGGTGCTCTAATCTGGTTATGCAAAGATAAAAAAGCAAAGCCACACTGACAACCGCTGATAACTAAAATAGAGCTTATTTTTTTTTTTACAGAACGCTATTTGTGGGGATTTGCCAAATATTCTGGTTTGTTTGTAGAAATCAACTGAGACTCCCATGTTTAAAAAAAAAATATATATACATTTATGTAATAAAAAACTGTAATTTTCTTAGAAAAATGTATGAACAGCATAAATAGAACGTTCTTTTTTGTTCTGAAAAGAATGATAAATTGCATTTGGTAGCACATATAGGGGCCTATTTAGGAACTATTTAGGAACGATATTGCGGATCATGTCCGCTGCACATCGATAAATGCCCGGCATTTATCATTGCGCCAGCAGTTCTGGTGTTACCGCCCCCTGCAGATTTGCGGCCAATCGGTTGTATTGGATCGGGTTGATTTCCTGCAATGTCTGTCCGCCGCCTCAGAGTAGGCGGACAGGTTATGGAGCAGCGGTCTTTGTGACTGCTGCTTCATAACTTTTGTTTCTGGTGAGCCTGAGGGCTCGCCAGAAACACGGGGCTTCAAGTTCCATACGGAGCTTGATAAATAGGCCCCAAAATAACAAGTAGAAAATGCAGTTTAATCAAATTTATTTGGTATTAAATGTTTAAAATACCAAGTTAAATGCAAAGGGACATGAAACCCAAAATTTTTCTTTAATTTTTTAGATAGAGAATACAATTTTAAAAAAGTTTCCAAATTACTTCTATTATTAAATTTGCTTCATTTTCATGTTATTCTTTGTTGAAGTGATAGCTAGGTAGGTAGCATGCACATGTCTGAAGCACTAGATGAAAGGTAATAGTGCTGCCACCTAATGGTAATGTATAAAAATAAATCAAAACTGCTGCCATATAGTTCTGCAGACATGTGCATACTCTTGAAGTTACCTTCCTGCTTTTCAAGAAAGAATAATAAGAAAACTAAGACAATTTGATAATAGAAGTAAATTGGAAAGTTGTTTAAAATTGTATATTCTATCTGAACTATGAAAGAAAAATATATTGGTTTTATGTCCCTTTAAGGTGCTGGTCCCATAACGACAAACTGCCAGACCTTCTGTTTCCTTCATTGACAACTCATGTGAAAGTATGCCCAATGCCCTCCTCTTAAACACTTTAAAGGGACATAAAACCCAAAATTCTTTCATGATTCATGATTATTTAATTTGCTTCCTTCTTCAGATATCCTTTGTTGAAGAAAAACAAAATGTATGCTTACCTGATAAATTTATTTATTTCCGGATATGGTGAGTCCACGGCTTCAGTAATTACTGTTGGGAATATCACTCCTGGCCAGCAGGAGGAGGCAAAGAGCACCACAGTTAAACTGTTAAGTATAACTCCCTTACCCACAGCCCCCAGTCATTCAACTGAAGGGAAATGGAGAAAAAGGAGTAACACAAGGTGTAGAGGTGCCTGAGGTTATAGTCAAAAAACAACTGTCTTAAAATAAAGGGTGGGGCCGTGGACTTACCATATCTGGAAAAAAAGACATTTATGAGGTAAGCATAAATGTTGTTTTTCTTTCCTAAGATATGGTGAGTCCAAGGCTTGAGTTATTACTGTTGGTAACCAATACCCAAGCTAGAGGACATGGATAAATAGGGAGGGACAAGACAGGAAGTCCTAAACAGAAGGCACAACTGCTTGAAGAACCTTTCTCCCAAAAGAAGCCTCAGCCAAGGCAAAAGTATCAAATTTGTAAAACTTTGAAAAAAGTATGTAGGGAAGACCAAGATGCAGCCTTGCAAATTTGTTCCACAGAAGCTTCATTTTTAAAGCCCAAGAAGAAAAAACAGCTTTTGTGGAATGAGCTGCAATTCTCTCTGGAGGCTGCTGTCCAGCAGTCTCATAAGCCAAACGAATTATACTTTGTAAACAAAAAGAAAGAGTAGTAGCAGTAGCTTTTTGACCTTTACGTTTCCCAGAGAAACAGACAAAGAGATCAGAGGACTGGCGAAAATCCTTAGTCGCCTGTAAGTAGAATTTAAGAGCACGTACAACATCCAAATTATGTAACAAACGTTCTTTGGAAGAAGAAGGATTAGGACACAGATAGGGAACAACAATTTCCTGATTGATATTTCTATTAGAAACAATCTTAGGAAGGAAACCTTAGTATGAAGAACTGCCTTATTGGCATGAAAAATAAGATAAGGGGAATCACACTGCAGAGCTGAGAGTTCCGAGACTCTTCGAGCAGAAGAGATAGCAACAAAAACAAAACCTTCCAAGATAACAACTTAATGTCTATTGAATGCAACGGCTCAAACAGAGCCAGCTGTAAAACTTTAAGAACAAGGTTAAGGCTCCAAGGAGGAGCAACAGACTTAAAGACAGGCCTAATTTTGACCAAGGCCTGACAAAATGATTGCACATCTGGCACATCCGCCAAATGTTTTTGTAGTAAAACTGATAAAGCAGAAATCTGACCCTTCGGGGTACTGGCTGACAATCCCTTCTCCAGGCCTTCCTGAAGAAAAGATAAAATTCTAGGAATTCTAATTTTACTCCAAGAGTAGCCCTTGGAGTCACACCAATAAAGATATTTACACCATCTTACGGTAAATCTTTCTAGTAACAGGTTTGTGAGCCTGAATCATAGTCTCAATGACCGAATCAGAAAAATCACGCTTAGAAAGAATTAAGCTTTCAATCTCCAAGCAATCAGCTTCAGAGAAACAAGCTTTGGATGAAGGAAGGGACCCTGAATCAGGAGGTCCTTCCTCAAAGGTAGTCTTCAAGGTGGGATAGATGACATATCCACTAAGTCTGCAAACCAGATCCTGTGCAGCCACGTAGGGGCCATTAGAATCACCAATGCCCTCTCCTGTTTGATACGAGCAATGACTCGTGGAAGGAGAGCAAACGGAGGAAAAAGGTATGCCAACCTGAAAACCCAAGGAACCATCAGAGCATCTATAAGAACGGCCTGCGGATCTGTTGGCCTTGAAATGTACCTTGGAAGCTTGGCGTTCTGACGGGACACCATCAGATCTAACTCCGGCACCCTCCATTTGAGGACTAAGCTGGAAAACACCTCCGGATGGAGTTCACACTCCCCATGATGAAAAGTCTGTCTGCTCAGAAAATCCGCTTCCCAGTTGTCTACTCCTGGAATGTGGATGGCACATAGACAGCAATTGTGGGTCTCAGCACACTGAAGAATCCGAGTAACCTCCTTCATGGCTAAGGAATTCCAAGTTCCTCCCTGGTGATTGATGTAAGCCACAGAGGTTATGTTGTCTAACTGGAACCTGATGAACTGGTCTGAGGACAACTGAAGCCAAACCAATAGAGCATTGTAAATCACCTTCAACTACAAGATGTTGATGGGGAGTGCAGACTCCTCCTGAGTCCAAAGGCCCTGAGCTTTTAATGAGTTCCAGACTGCTCCCCGGCCCAGCAGGCTGGCGTCCATGGTCATGATCACCCAGGAAGGTCTCTAAAAGCATGTGCCCTGAGACAGATGCTCCTGAGAGATCCACCATGGAAGAGAATACCTTGACGGCTGATCTAACTCTATTCTCTGAGATAGATCTGCATGGTAGCCATTCCATTGTCTGAGCATGCACAACTGGAGAGCTCACAAATGGAATCGAGCAAAAGGAATGATGTGCATGGAAGCCACCATCAGACCGATTACCTCCATACATTGAGCCACTGAAAGATGAGCAGAAGCATGAAGAGAGAGGCAAGATGAAATTATTTTGTTTTTCCTGACCTCTGTCAAAAAATCTTCATCAATAGAGAATATATTATGATCCCTAAGAACACTACTCTTGTAGCAGGGGAAAGGAAGCTTTTTTTCCAGATTCACATTCCATCCGTGGGAATGAAGAAAAGACAAAAATATCTCTGTGTGAGATTTTGCTAGATGAAAAGATGGTGCCTGAAACAATATGTCATCCAGATAGGGTGCCACAGCCATTCCAGGAGAATGGATCACCGCCAAAAGAGCCCCCAGAACCTTTGAAAAAATTCTGGGAGCTGTGGTTAGACCAAATGAAAGGGCCACGAACTAGAAATGTTTGTCTAGAAAGGCAAATCTCAGGAATCTGTGATGGCCCAGTGAATAGGAACATGAAGATATGCATTCTTTAGGTCTATGGTTGTCATGAACTGACCCTTTTGTATAAAGGAAGAATGGAGTGTATAGTCTCCATCTTGGAGGATGGAACTTTGAGAAACTTGTTTAGACACTTCAAGTCTAGAATGGGATGGAAAGTTCCCTCTTTTTTGGGAACCACAAATAGGTTGGAGTAGAACCTGAGACCCTGTTCATGTACTGGAACTGGAACTATAACTCCCAGGGAGGAAAGATGTTGTATACATTTCAATAACACCTCTCTCTTTATCTGGTCTGCAGAAAATCTTTAGAAAAGGAATCTGCCTCTGGGAGGAAAAGTCTTGAATTCCAATTTGTAACCTTGGGATACTATGTCCACAGTCCAGGGATCTGGGACATCTCGTATCCAGGTTTGAGAGAACTGAGAAAGTCTGCCCCCAACTGATCCGATCCCGGATCGGGGGCAAACCCCTAATGCTGATTTGGAATAAGCTGCAGGTTTCTTTGATTGTTTCTCCTTGTTCCAAGACTGATTGGGTTTCCAAGAAGACTTGGATTGGTTCTGCTTGGAAGAAGGAGGTGAAGGCTTTCCTCTGAAGATACGAAAGGAACAAAAATTACTCTGATGTCCTTTAGGCCTATTCTTCTTATCTTGAGGTAGAAAAGGCCCTTTTCCAACCATAATATCAGAGATAACTTCTGCCAAACCGGGTCCAAACAAGGTTTTGCCCTTGTACGGAATCGCCAGAAGATTGACTTTAGAGGAAATGTCCGCAGACCAGGATTTGAACCACAAAGCCCTGCAGGCTAGGACAGCGAAACTTGAAGTTTTAGCTCCTAGTCTAACAACCTGTAAAATGGCATCTGCAATAAAAGAATTGGCCAACTTAAGAGCTTTAATCCTATCTTGAATTTCATCCAAGGAAGTCTCTACTTGAAGAGAATCAGACAAGCAGTTGAACCAATAAGATGCCATACTAGTCACGGTGGCAATACACACCGCAGGTTGCGATTGGAGACCTTGATGAACATAAATCTTTTCCAAATAAGTCCCCAGCTTCTTGTCCATCAGATCCTTAAAATAGCAGCTATCTTCAATAGGAATAGTGGTTCTCTTTGCCAGAGTGAAAATGGCCCCTTCAACTTTGGGTACAGTATACCAAGGGTCTTTAATGGAGTCCTTGACAGGGAACATTTTTAAAAAAAAAAATTCCTGTGAGATAATCTCCCTAGCACAGTCCGGCACAGGAAAAACTTCCGAAGTGGAAGGTTCATCAAAGAAGCTAATAGATTTCTTAAGAGTGACAACGACAGGGGTATCGGAGTCATCTAAAGTAGCTAAAACCTTCTTTAACAATACACAAAGGTGTTCAAACTTAAATCTGAAGGATACCTCAGAAGAAGGAATTATACTGTCCAAATCTGAAATTTCACCCTCAAAAAGTCCCTATGTGTCTTCCTCATCAGATTTATGAGAAAGGGCAACTTGGGAAGCAGAACTGAGGATAGGCACCTTACTTTCTGAATTTCTACATTTTCTCTTGCATTTTCCCTGTAATCTGGAAATGGCAGCTAATGCCGCAGATACTGCTGAAGATACCTGGACAGCAATTTCTGCTTTAAATAAACTCCACTAGGAGTTATAGAAGAACCGCAGGGCACTGCATGTTATGCAATTGAAGCTTGGGACATAGCAGGAGAAAGCTGAGGTATTATTTTAACAGCATTATCCAGAGAGACATTAGGCTCACAAAATTGTACCTTTATTTTGCAAGGTTTTCTTGACACATGAAAAACAAAATTGCAAAGGAGCTGAAATTTGTGGATCTAAACATAATAAGCATGAATTCATGAGAGCAGGCTCTTGATCCAAATAAAGATTTTAATATTGAATTAAAATAAGCCAAGGAAAAAATACACTTTACATTTTATCCCAAATTAGGATCGAGCCCCAGCTAAAATTATGTGAGAAAAGTTAAGATTTTTTTTTTTTTTAAAAAACCCATCAAATAAACTTATAAAATACCCCTCAGGCAACCCCACACCTCAATTACTGAGGTGCCTTACCACTACAAATTAAGACCGAATCACCCGGAAATGGAGATAAACAACTTTTTCCTCAGAAACGTTATGAAGTAAAGCCAGTCATGTGACCGCAACTGCCATGCTTAAATTACTGCTGTGACACAGAGAGGCACTAAAAATAGCTTCCTGGTACACTGAGTACCATAAATATACGGTTTTTCAAACTTGACAGTTTAAAATGTTGCATCGTTTTATTTTAAAGCAAAGGGGAAATGAATAAGCTGCTGAAAAATAAAATTCAGCCTTACTTTCAGTTTAGACTTGTATTGTTTTATCAAGTAAATATGTGTCAGAAAATAAAGCCTAATAAAAACATTTACCCTTGTCTCACACATGCTATAGTGCCTGCTTCATGCCCCAGTGTAACCCATACAACAGGATTATCTATGTCCCAATAAAAAGTAGTGTCTTTTTATTTGTTAAGTGCATGGTCTCCCCAACTGGAAGAAAAAGTACTTATCTGTTCCACTGTCCGGCATGTAGACAGTTACAAGGTATGAAAGGACACAGTTCCTCACAGAGACCTTTGAAAAAGAAAGAATAGAGTAGCCAACTCTGGCTTTCTAAACTAGGGCAGCAATTGTTAGGAAAATGCAGTAAGTACCTCTTTAAAAGTTCCTAACTGCTTTAAAACCACCACTAACCGACTGCAAGGCATGATGTGGAATACGGCTATACCCCAAAACTTACTTGTAGAAAAAAATTAAATTTTTCTACAGACACCGAAACTTCACCTCCTCCATGCACCGAAGGCAAAGAGAATGACTGGGGGTTGTGGGTAGGGGAGTGATACTTAGCAGTTTAACTGTGGTGCTCTTTGCCTCCTCCTGCTGGCCAGGAGTGATATTCCCAACAGTAATGACTCAAGCCGTGGACTCACCATATCCGGAAAGAAAGAAATGTATCAGGTAAGCATAATTTTTTTTTTTTTCTTTCTTGATTCAGATAGAACATACCATTTTACACATCATTCCTAATTACTTTTTATTATCTGAATGGTTTTGTTCTATTGCTATCCTTTGTCTAAAAGAATACCTAGGTAGGTGCAGGATATCTGAGTTAAGAAATAGATATTTATGTCTATTTTTAATATCACATAACTATATGCCTGTAATGCAATAAAACAATTGTAACACTAATGTCTTTTATAACATGAATATCAATTTTAAAATATATATTTATATTTAAAATAAAAAACACAAGAAAAAATAAATACATATTACTTTGCATACAATAGTTAAAAGATTATGCATCATACTTAACAATGCATAATATTTTGTTATGCATTACTCACACATTCATACTTAAAAAACACACAAATAAATTGAGAAAAAAAGAAAACATACAAAAACAGCCCCCATGGAGTCCCAAGGGGGAGCCGTTGTCATCAGCAGGATAAAAAAAGCCTCTCAATTACTCTATAAACTAATAACAAAAATCATCTGCATAATCAGTAGAGATAATTTCTCAAGATGAATAGCTATAATGTATACAGAGCAAGATATATATAAATTAGTATTGTTATGTCCAAAGCATGATTTGTTGATTAGTGTAAACAAATATAATCCATATAATTTCTCATCAGGTTTTAAGGCATGCACGGAGGAAGAGTTAGTGTGCAAAGCTGTTATACAAGGATGATAGCAATGTTAGTGTGTATCATAGTCACAAAGTGTTTTTTTCCACTCAAAGCTTAAAATGCATCACTTGTATTGCACATAACAGATGTTTTCAAACATGCCACATTTAAACATGCGTTACTTCACAACATATATTAACCTCAATATTTGTAATTCACAATGTAATATGATCCACATTACATCAGCCACTTCTTAGAAATGTTTCAGTCACACTTCCGATGGCATCAGGTCAGGGGAGATATCACATCATGTACCCTCTCATCCTGCCCTATGTCAAGACCCGGAGATCATCATTATACATTAATTAAATACTTGTACATTGTGCATTAAATAATTTGAAGCACAATACTTGAGGTTAGTGCTTTGATACACATTCATCCACTGTAGTCATCTGGTGTATCCTGTTTTACTCTTAGTCCAAAGGGGCAAACTACTATTGACTTATTATGTAAATGCATGGTACAGCCAAGTCACCTGCTGACGACATCACATTTTTTGGGACTCCACCCTTTCTCAAGGATTGTGCCGGACGATACTCACTGCCCATACTAAATAATCAAATAAATTAGGCTCATTGGTCTATTTACAGACATTCCTTAATTAATACACACACACCCTTTAAATGTGGATTATTATTATAATCGGTTATTTGTAGAGCACCAACAACTATTATTCCTATACAAAAAAGTGCTACATTAATAACGCCTGTAATGTTAGTGATAAATACAATCAGGCCATATCTGGTTACATTTTTCTGATATTTCAATTGTCTCTGATTTTCTTTACTTGCTATATGTGATATCATAGTATCCAGAATTGTGAACAATAAATAGCGCTTCAAGCCCAAAAATATAAAAAGTTAAATTTTATTCTAAATAAGTTAAAATCATACAAAAATGTATAAAAAGTGGTCAGCACAATAGTGCAAAAAACAAGATAGAGAACAGGTGCAAAAAACAGCAAACGTTTCGTGCTCCAAGCAGTGACCAAGTGCGTGGTGCACGAAACGTTTGCTGTTTTTTGCACCTGTTCTCTATCTTGTTTTTTGCACTATTGTGCTGACCACTTTTTAGATATTTTTGTATGATTTTAACTTATTTAGAATAAAATTGAACTTTTTATATTTTTGGGCTTGGAGCGCTGTTTATTGTTCTCAATTCTGGATACTATGTGGATTTTGGGTGCGTGTACAGACGCACAGGGAACAACAGTTGCCGCCTGAGATTAATTACAGAGAATATAATCTTGAACAGGGATATAATTCCCACACCCTCACTCCAGTAGTGCCTATATCACATTACAATATTGTTTCATTTATCACATACCCCAGAGGCGCTCCGTTGAGCAGGTTTGTTTTCATTATATGTGATATCACCTACCACTGTCAGAGTGTACGCAGTACATTTTCTACCTATGCACAAGGTATACAAAATGATAACAAACTATTAATCAACCCAATATCTGGTGGAAAAAATTCATGCAATATTTCAGTTCAAACACTGCAGAAAGGTTTGTACCCATACCTCATCACAGCTGTGAGTTACTTTCATTATAATAAATGGGCAGTATATTTCTCATAAGCAGTTAATCAGAGAGAAGCTGATACAGAAGAGAAAATAGTACATCTGTAACAAACAGTGACAAAACAGTGACAAAACCTTCTTTAGATATATCAGTGAAAAAAGGAAAACTAATGGAAGGATAGTAAGACTCAAGATTGATGATAGAGGAGTTGCTCAGTCTTTACAACAAATGGTAAAGATAGCAAGATCATATTAAGGGATGTTACTGTAAGTGATAATGTGAGTAGTACTTTTCTTTTTACAGAGGAAGAGGTTTCAAAGGATTTATCAAACATAAAATTAAATGAGGCCGAATTATGAAAGGTCTTGCAGACCTGATCCGACAGTGTGGATCAGGTCCGCAAGACCTCGCTGAATGTGGAGAACAATACGCTCTCCGTATTCAGCATTGCACCAGCAGCTCACAAGAGCTGCTGGTGTAACACCGCCCCCTGCTAATTTGCAGCCAATCAGCAGGGAGGTGTCAATCAACCCAATCGTATTCGATCGGGTTGAATTGCAGCGATTCCTATCCACCTCATCAGAGCAGGCGGACAGAGTTATGGAGCAGGGATCTTTAGACCGCTGCTTTATAACTGCTGTTTCTGGTGAGTCTGAAGACTCACCAAAAACAAGGCCCTTCAAGCTCCATAGGGAGCTTGAAAAAAGGGCCTCAATAAGTCTATCGGTCCAGATAATATTCATTAAAGGGTTCTAAAATAACTTTGATCCATTATAGCTACTCCATTAGCTGATTAATTTATTCAGTCACTTTTAACAGGAGTTTTTTCAAAAAGACTGGAAAATTGCCAATGTAGTCCCTCTTAACAAAATGGGTAGTAGGGAATAGTCTGCTAACTATAGGTCATTAAGTTTGACCTCAATTGCAGGGAAATTAATGGATATTCTTTTAAAGGAAAGACTTGTGTCTTACCTTCAGGCAAACAACTTAGAATACAAAAGACAGCATCGTTTCATTGCTGGAAGATCATGTCAGACTAATCTAATTGATTTATTTGACCATGTAACTAAATTAATAGACCAGGGAGGAGCCCTAGACTTTAGCAAAGCATCTGACACTATCACACACAACAAAAATTCCCAAAATGTACTGCCTTGGAGTATATACTAAGATTGGTAAGTTTGTGTAATGCTGGCTTAAGGATAGAAGGCAGAGGGTTATTAACTAATGAAGTACATTCAAATAAGGGATGAGTTACTAGTGGTGTTCCCCAAGGGTCTGTTCTTGGGCATGTTTTGTTTAACATATTCATAAGAGATATTGGAAATGGGCTTGAGGGGAAGGTTTTCTTTTTTTCTGATGATACAAAAATGTGTAACAGAGTTGATGTTCCAGGAGGGGTTTATCAAATGAACAGTAATATTAAAAAAAAGATGACTGGGCAAATAAATGGGATCTGAAATGTAATATTACCAAGAGAAAAATGATGCATATAGGATCTAAAAACCCAAAGGCCAATTATAGTCTTAATCGTACATTACTGACTGTAACTAGAGAGGAACAGGACTTGGGAATAATTATTTCAGGTGGTACACAATGTGGAAGTGTAGCCAGTAAGGGCAATTGAATACTTGATTGCATTGGGAGAGGTATTAGTAGCAGAAGAAGCAAGGTTATTATGCTACTTTACAGATCATTAGTTAGGCCACATCTGTAACACTGTGTACAGTTCTGGAGACCATCGGCTAGATTACGAGTTTTGCATTAGGCTTAAAAAGCAGCATCAGCCGGTCCTAATGCTGCTTTTTAACGCCCGCTGGTATTACGAGTCTTGAAGGTACAGGCTCACCGCTCACTTTTTTGGCCAGACTTGGAAATATCGCAAATCCACTTACGTAAATTGCGTATCCTCTTTTTTCAATGGGACTTGCATAGCACCGGTATTACGAGTCTGCCAAAAAGTGAGCGGTAGACCCTCTCCTGTCAAGACTGGTAACACATTCTAAAGTCAGTAGTTAATAGTTTTACACTACAATGCCGTGGCATAAAACTCTTAACTTATGTGCTAAAAAGTACACTAACACCCATAAACTACCTATTAACCCCTAAACCGAGGCCCTCCCACATCGCAAACACTCGAAAAAAAGTTTTTAACCTCTAATCTGCCGAACCAGACATCGCAGCCACTATAATAAATATATTAACCCCTAAACCGCTGCACTAGCACCTCGCAAACATTAGTTAAATATTATTAACCCCTAATCTTCCGTCCCTAACATCGCCGACACCTACCTACATTTATTAACCCCTAATCTGCCACCCCCAACATCACCGCCACTATACTAAAGTTATTAACCCCTAATTCTAAGTCTAACCCTAACTCCCCCTAACTTAAATACAATTAAAAGAAATCTAAACAAAAATGAATATCATTAACTAAATTATTCCTATTTAAAACAAAAAACTTACCTATAAAATAAACCCTAAGATAGCTACAATATAACTAATAGTTACATTGTAGCTAGCTTAGGGTTTATTTTTATTTTACAGGCAAGTTTGTATTTATTTTAACTAGGTACAATAGTTATTAAATAGGTATTAACTATTTAATAACTACCTAGCTAAAATAAATACAAATTGACCTGTAAAATAAAACCTAACCTAAGTTACACTAACACCTAACACTACATTATAATTAAATTAATTCCCTAAATGAAATACAATTAAATACATTTAAATAAAATTAGCTAAAGTACAAACCCCCCCCCACTAAATTACAGAAAATAATAAACAAATAACAAGATTTTTAAATTAATTACACCTAATCTAATCCAACTAACAAAATAAAAAAGCCCCCCCAAAATAAAAAAGCCCTACCCTACACTAAATTACAAATAGCCCTTAAAAGGGCCTATTGCGGGGCATTGCCCCAAAGTAACCAGCTCTTTTACTTGTAAAAAAAATTACAAATCCCCCCAACATTAAAACCCACCACCCACACAACCAACCCTACTCTAAAACCCACCCAATACTCCCTTAAAAAAACCTAACACTATCCCCTTGAAGATCACCTTACCGGGAGAAGTCTTCATCCAACCGGGCCGAAGTCCTAAACGAAGCCAGGAGAAGTCTTCATCCAAGCCGGGCGAAGTGGTCCTCCAGACGGGCAGAAGTCTTCATCCAGACGGCATCTTCTATCTTCATCCATCCGGCACGGAGCGGGCCCATCTTCAAGACATCTGACGCGGAGCATCCTCTTCATCCAACGGCTAAGATGGCGTCCCTTCAATTCTGATTGGCTGATCGAAATTAAGGTAGAAAAAATCCTATTGGCTGATGCAATCAGCCAATAGGATTGAAGTTCAATCCTATTGGCGGATCCAATCAGCCAATAGGATTGAGCTGGCATTCTATTGGCTGTTCCAATCAGCCAATAGAATGCCAACTAGGATTTTTTCTACCTTAATTCTGATTGGCTGATAGAATTCTATCAGCCAATCAGAATTGAAGGGACGCCATCTTGGATGATGTAATTTAAAGGAACCTTCATTCAGTGTTAGCCGTTGGATGAAGAGGATGCTCCGCGTCGGATGTCTTGAAGATGGACCTTCTCCACACCGGATGGATGAAGATAGAAGATGCCGTCTAGATGAAGACTTCTGCCCGTCTGGAGGACCACTTCGCCTGGCTTGGATGAAGACTTCTCCCGGCTTCGTTGAGGACTTTGGCCCGGTTAGATGAAGACTTCCCCTGGCAAGGTAATTTCAAGGGGTTAGTGTTAGGTTTTTTTAAGGGGGTATTGGGTGGGTTTTAGAGTAAGGTTGGTTGTGTGGGTGGTGGGTTTTAATGTT
This sequence comes from Bombina bombina, assembly GCF_027579735.1. NCBI lineage: Eukaryota > Metazoa > Chordata > Amphibia > Anura > Bombinatoridae > Bombina > Bombina bombina. The sequence goes on from NC_069502.1 coordinate 162,385,338, forward strand.
GGGGGGGGATTTGTAATTTTTTTTACAGGTAAAAGAGCTGATTACTTTGGGGCAATGCCCCGCAAAATGCCCTTTTAAGGGCTATTTGTAATTTAGTGTAGGGTAGGGCTTTTTTATTTTGGAAGGCTTTTTTATTTTGTTACGGGGATTAGATTAGGTGTAATTAGTTTAAAAATATTGTAATTAGTTTATTATTTTCTGCAATTTAGTGGGGGTTTTTTGTACTTTAGCTAATTTTATTTAATTCTATTTAATTGTATTTAATTTAGGGAATTAATTTAATTATAGTGTAGTGTTAGGTGTAATTGTAACTTAGGTTAGGTTTTATTTACAGGTACTTTTGTATTTATTTTAGCTAGGTAGTTATTAAATAGTTTATAACTATTTAATAACTATTCTACCTAGTTAAAATAAATACAAACTTGCCTGTAAAATAAAAATAAATCCTAAGCTAGCTACAATGTAACTATTAGTTATATTGTAGCTAGCTTAGGGTTTATTTTACAGGTAAGTATTTAGTTTTAAATAGGAATAATTTAGTTAATGATAGGAATATTTATTTCGATTTATTTTAATTATATTTAGGTTAGGGGGTGTTAGGTTTAGGGTTAGACTTAGGTTTAGGGGTTAATAATTTTAATATAGTGGCGGCAACGTTGGGGGCGGCAGATTAGGGGTTAATAAATGTAGGTAGTTGGTGGCAATGTTAGGGCCGGCAGCTTAAGGGTAAATAATATTTAACTAATGTTTGCGAGGTGGGAGTGTGGCGGTTTAGGGGTTAATATGTTTATTATAGTGGCGGCGACGTTGGAGCGGCAGATTAGGGGTTAATAAGTGTAGTTAGGTGGCGGCGACATTTGGGGTGGCAGAGAAGGGGTTAATAAATATAACGTAGGGTTCTGAGATGTTGGGGGCAGCAGATTAGGGGTTCATAAGTATAATGTAGGTGGCTGTGGTGTCTGGAGCGGCAGATTAGGGGTTAATAATTATAATGTAGGTGTCGGCGATGTCGGGGGCGACAGATTAGGGGTTAATAAGTGTGAGATTAGGGTTGTTTAGACTCGGGGTTCATGTTAGGGTGTTAGGTTTAGACATAAAATGTATTTTGCCATAGGAATCAATGGGGCTGAGTTAAGGAGTTTTACGCTGCTTTTTGCAGGTGTTAGACTTTTTTTCAGCCGGCTCTCCCCGTTGATTACTATGGGGAAATCGTGCACAAGCACATTACACCAGCTCACCGCTGACTTAAGCAGTGCTGGTATTGGAGTGCGGTAATGAGCAAAATTTTGCTCAATGCTCACTTATTGTCTTTAAACGACCGGTTTGTAAAAACCCGTAATACCAGCGCTGCAGGTAAGTGAGCGGTGAGGGAAAACTGCTCTTTAGCTCCGCATAGCCTCTAACGCAAAACTCGTAATCTGGGCCCATGTCTTCAGAAAGATATAAATAAACTAGAAACTGTCCAAAGAAGGGCTACTAAAATGGTATATGGTCTAAAATATAAAACACACAAAGAAAGACTCTATGTATAGTTTAGAGGAGAGAAGGCAAAGAGGTGACATAATAGAAACCATCAAATATATGAAGGAACTTAATAAAGTAGAAACTGAAAGCATTTTCCACCAAAAAAAAAAAATGCCAAAACAAGGGGTAACAATCTTAAGTTAGAGGGTAGAAGAATTAGGAGAAATGTAAGGAAGCATTTTTTTTTTTACAGAAAGTTGAGGTGGTAAACACAAACGGCTAGATTACGAGTTTTTGTCGGTAAGATGTGCGTGGCTAACGAGCAGTTTATGCTTACCTTCAAACAACGCTGGTATTACAGTTTTTTTTAAACCCGGCGTTAGCCACAGAAAGGTGAACGGAGAGCAAAATTTTGCTCCACATCTCTGCTCAATACCAGCGCTGCTTACGGTAGCAGTGAGCTGGCTAAACGTTCTTGTGCACGATTTCTCCATAGGAAACAATGGGGCAGATCCGGCTGAAAAAAAAACTAACACCTGCAAAAAAGCAGCGTTCAGCTCCTAATGCAGCCCTATTGATTCCTATGGGGAAAGAAAATTTACGTTTACATCTAACACCCAAACATGAACCCCGAGTCTAAATACCCCTAATCTTACACTTATTAACCCCTGATGTGCCACCCCCGCTATCGCTGACACCTACATTATATTATTAACCCCTAATCTGCCACTCCAGACACCGCAGCCACATACATTATACTTATGAACCCCTAATCTGATGCCCCCAACATCGCCCCAACCTACATTATATTTATTAACCCCTAATCTGCCGCCCCCAATGTCGCCGCAACCTAACTACACTTATTAACCCCTAATCTGCCACCCCCAATGTCGCCACCACTATAATAAAGTTATTAACCCCTAAACCTAAGTCTAACCCTAACCTTAACACCCCCTAACTTAAATATAATTACAATAAATCTAAATGAAATTACTACAATTAACTAAATTATTCCTATTTAAAACTAAATACTTACCTATAAAATAAACCCTAAGGCCTAGATTTGGAGTTTGGCGGTAAAAGGGCTGTTAACGCTCTGCTGGCTTTTTTCTGGCCGCACCATAAATTTAACTCTGGTATCGAGAGTTTAATCAAATGCTGCGTTAGGCTCCAAAAAAGGAGCGTAGAGCATTTTTACCGCAAATGCAACTCTCGATACCAGAGTTGCTTACGGACGCGGCCGGCCTCAAAAACGTGCTCGTGCACGATTCTCCCATAGGAAACAATGGGGCTGTTTGAGCTGAAAAAAAACCTAACACCTGCAAAAAAGCAGCGTTCAGCTCCTAACGCAGCCCCATTGTTTCCTATGGGGAAACACTTCCTACGTCTGCACCTAACACTCTAACATGTACCCCGAGTCTAAACACCCCTAACCTTACACTTATTAACCCCTATTCTGCCGCCCCCACTATCGCTGACACCTGCATATTTTTTTTAACCCCTAATCTGCCGCTCCGTAAACCGCCGCAACCTACGTTATCCCTATGTACCCCTAATCTGCTGCCCTAACATCGCCGACCCCTATATTATATTTATTAACCCCTAATCTGCCCCCCTCAACGTCGCCGACACCTGCCTACACTTATTAACTCCTAATCTGCCGAGCGGACCTGAGCGCTACTATAATAAAGTTATTAACCCCTAATCCGCCTCACTAACCCTATCATAAATAGTATTAACCCCTAATCTGCCCTCCCTAACATCGCCGACACCTACCTTCAATTATTAACCCCTAATCTGACGACCGGAGCTCACCGCTATTCTAATAAATTGATTAACCCCTAAAGCTAAGTCTAACCCTAACACTAACACCCCCCTAACTTAAATATAATTTACATCTAACGAAATTAATTCACTCTTATTAAATAAATGATTCCTATTTAAAGCTAAATACTTACCTGTAAAATAAATCCTAATATAGCTACAATATAAATTATATTTATATTATAGCTATTTTAGGATTAATATTTATTTTACAGGCAACTTTTTAATTATTTTAACCAGGTACAATAGCTATTAAATAGTTAAGAACTATTTAATAGTTACCTAGTTAAAATAATAACAAATTTACCTGTAAAATAAATCCTAACCTAAGATATAATTAAACCTAACACTACCCTATCAATAAATTAATTAAATAAACTACCTACAATTACCTACAATTAACCTAACACTACACTATCAATAAATTAATTAAACACAATTCCTACAAATAAATACAATTGAATAAACTAGCTAAAGTACAAAAAATAAAAAAGAACTAAGTTACAAAAAATAATAAAATATTTACAAACATAAGAAAAATATTACAACAATTTTAAACTAATTACACCTACTCTAAGCCCCCTAATAAAATAACAAAGCCCCCCAAAATAAAAAATTCCCTACCCTATTCTAAATTAAAAAAGTTACAAGCTCTTTTACCTTACCAGCCCTGAACAGGGCCCTTTGCGGGGCATGCCCCAAGGATTTCAGCTCTTTTGCCTGTAAAAAAAAACATACCATACCCCCCCCAACATTACAACCCACCACCCACATACCCCTAATCTAACCCAAACCCCCCTTAAATAAACCTAACACTAAGCCCCTGAAGATCTTCCTACCTTGTCTTCACCATACCAGGTTCACCGATCCGTCCTGGCTCCAACATCTTCATCCAACCCAAGCGGGGGTTGGCGATCCATCATCCGGTGCTGAAGAGGTCCAGAAGAGGCTCCAAAGTCTTCCTCCTATCCGGCAAGAAGAGGACATCCGGACCGGCAAACATCTTCTCCAAGCGGCATCTTCAATCTTCTTCCATCCGGTGCGGAGCGGATCCATCTTGAAGCAGGCGACGCGGATCCATCCTCTTCTTCCGTTGTCTCCCGACGAATGACGGTTCCTTTAAGGGACGTCATCCAAGATGGCGTCCCTCGAATTCCGATTGGCTGATAGGATTCTATCAGCCAATCGGAATTAAGGTAGGAATTTTCTGATTGGCTGATGGAATCAGCCAATCTGAATCAAGTTCAATCTGATTGGCTGATCCAATCAGCCAATCAGATTGAGCTCGCATTCTATTGGCTGTTCCGATCAGGGTGTTAGTGTTAGGGTTAGACTTAGCTTTAGGGGTTAATCAATTTATTAGAATAGCGGTGAGCTCCGGTCGTCAGATTAGGGGTTAATAATTGAAGGTAGGTGTCGGCGATGTTAGGGAGGGCAGATTAGGGGTTAATACTATTTATGATAGGGTTAGTGAGGCGGGTTAGGGGTTAATAACTTTATTATAGTAGCGCTCAGGTCCGCTCGGCAGATTAGGGGTTAATAAGTGTAGGCAGGTGTCGGCGACGTTGAGGGGGGCAGATTAGGGGTTAATAAATATAATATAGGGGTCGGCGGTGTTAGGGGTAGCAGATTAGGGGTACATAGGGATAACGTAGGTGGCGGCACTTTGCGGTCAGAAGATTAGGGGTTAATTATTTTAAGTAGCTGCCGGCGACGTTGTGGGGGGCAGGTTAGGGGTTAATAAATGTAATACAGGGGTCGGCGGGGTTAGGGGCAGCAGATTAGGGGTACATAAGTATAACGTAGGTGGCGGTCGGCAGATTAGGGGTTAAAAATTTTAATCGAGTGGCGGCGATGTGGGGGAGCTCGGTTTAGGGGTACATAGGTAGTTTATGGGTGTTAGTGTACTTTAGGGTACAGTAGTTAAGAGCTTTATGAACCGGCGTTAGCCAGAAAGCTCTTAACTCCTGCTATTTTCAGGCGGCTGGAATTTTGTCGTTAGAGCTCTAACGCTCACTTCAGAAACGACTCTAAATACCAGCGTTAGAAAGATCCCATTGAAAAGATAGGATACGCAAATGGCGTAGGGGGATCTGCGGTATGGAAAAGTCGCGGCTGAAAAGTGAGCGTTAGACCCTTTAATCACTGACTCCAAATACCAGCGGGCGGCCAAAACCAGCGTTAGGAGCCTCTAACGCTGGTTTTGACGGCTACCGCCGAACTCCAAATCTAGGCCTAAGATAGCTACAATATAGCTAATAGTTACATTGTATATATCTTAGGGTTTATTTTTATTTTACAGGTAACTTTGTATTTATTTTAGCTAGGTACAATAGTTATTAAATAGTTATTTACTATTTAATAGCTACCTAGCTAAAATAAATACAAAAGTACCTGTAAAATAAAACCTAACCTAAGTTACAATTACACCTAACACTACACTATAATTAAATTAATTCCCTACATTAAATTAAATTAATTACAATTAAATAAAATAAACTAAAGTACAAAAAAACAAGCACTAAATTACAGAAAATAATAAAATAATTTTCCCCCCTTAATAAAACACTAACCCCTTGAATATCACCCTACCTTGAGACGTCTTCACCCAACAGGCAGAAGTGGTCTTTCAGACAGGCAGAAGTCTTCATCCAAAATGGGAAGAAGAGGTCCTCCAGACGGGCAGAAGTCTTCATCCAGATGGCATCTTCTATCTTCATCCATCCGTAGCGAAGCGGGTCCATTATTATTATTATTATTAAGGGGGGATTGGGTGGGTTTTAGAGTAGGGTTGGGTGTGTGGGTGGTGGGTTTTAATGTTCGGGGGGGTATTTATTTATTTTTTTATAGGTAAAAAAGCACCGCAAAAAGCCCTTTTAAGGGCTATTTGTAATTTAGTGTAGGGTAGGGATTTGTATTATTTTGGGGGGCTTTTTAATTTTATTAGGGGGATTAGATTAGGTGTAATTAGTTTAAAAAAACTTGTAATTATTTTATTTTTTTCTGTAATTTAGTGGGGGGGCTTTCTCGTAATTTAGATAATTGTATTTAATTGTAGTTAGTGTAGGTAATTAATTTAATTATAGTGGTAGTGTTAGGTGTAATTGTAACTTAGGTTAGGTTTTATTTTACAGATGCTTTTGTATTTATTTTAGCTAGGTAGTTTATTAAATAGTTAATAACTATTTAATAACTATTCTACCTAGTTAAAATAAATACAAACTTGCCTGTAAAATAAAAATAAACCCTAAGCTAGCTACAATGTAACTATTAGTTATATTGTAGCTATCTTAGGGTTTATTTTATAGGTAAGTATTTAGTTTTAAATAGGAATAATTTAGTTAATGATAGGAATATTTATTTCGATTTATTTTAATTATATTTAAGTTAGGGGGTGTTAGGGTTAGGGTTAGACTTAGATTTAGGGGTTAATACATATTGGGGGTGGCAGATTAGGGTTCAATAAATGTAGGTGGGTCTCGGCAATATTAGGGACGGCAGATTAGGGGTTAATAAAATTTAAATGCAAAGCAGGAGTGCAGCGGTTTAGGGGTTAATATATTTATTAAAGTGGCGGCGATGTCCGGTCGGCAGATTCGGGGTTAAAAATGTTATTTAAGTGTTTGCGATGTGGGGGGGCCTCAGTTTAGGGGTTAATAGGTAATTTATTGGTGTTAGTGAACTTTTTAGCACTTTAGTTAAGAGTTTTATGTTACGGCGTTAGCCCATCAAACTCTTAACTACTGACTTTTAAATGCGGTACGAGTCTTGACAGGAGAGGCTGTACCGCTCACTTTTTCCAAGACTCGTAATACCGGCGTTAGGAAAATCCCATTGAAAATATGGGATACGCAATTGACGTAAGTGGATTTGCGGTATGTTCGAGTCGCGGAAAAAAAGTGAGCGGTACACCTGTACCTGCAAGACTCGTAATACCAGCGGGCATTAAAAAGCAGCGTTGGGACCTCTCAATGCTGCTTTTTAACCCTAACGCAAAACTCGTAATCTAGGTGAAAGACTGTAAAGGAATTCAAAAATGCCTGGGACATGCATAAGGCAATCCTAAGAAAAAAGTAACATGTAATATGGGTAGACTTGATGGGCCTTTTTGGTTCTTATCTACTGTCAAATTCTATGTTTCTATAGTTGTATGTTACGTATTGGCACATATAGTGCATCTCACTCTCAAGGCATCAAAAAACCTCTTTAAAAGAGTAAAAATGGGACAGCACCACTACTTCAATAAACAATTATTGAAAAATGTCAAAAAGAGAATATAATAAGGTGCACGGAAATAGGTGTTGCCAACACCTCTTAATAATAATGATTAAATAAATACAAATCCCAGCACACAAAAAATGTATATGATTTATTGTATCACAAAATAAGTAAACTTTCCCACTATGCAACTTAAGATATAAAGTAGCGTGGGGCCTCAATTCATTCACCCATTCATTCACTAAACATACATAAAAAAGAGCAAAAAAACCCAGAGAAAAACCCCACCAAAGGGGAGCTGTTGTCATCAGTAGGTAAAAAATATTATCAGATTAGATACAATGTTGCAACCTGCTACCAATCATGATATCACCAAAAATGCATTATGTCACTTGTTCCAATATGAAAGGACAAAACACACACATCAGGGCCTCTCCAAAATAAAAATCTATAATCACTCAATGAGAGAAAACGTATTCCACCATGTAGCGTTAATTGTAGATAATTGTTTTCCACCTTGTAATTTTTATTTTTATAGTCAAAAGCCTAAATGAATCAAAGCATCGACTTTCGCATGTATTCACGTGTCAAAATACGTGCAAAAGTCACGGTCGCTGATTTATCAAGTTTTTTCCCTTAGTGTTATATAAAATTACTATGTGTATTTGCGATAGATCGATTTTACAGAATTTACACCTGTGCAAAGACTAATCTGTTATCATACTGTGATGTCTGTAACTCGCATATAACAATCCGCCCCTACATCAAATGTGTATTTGGCACCTTCATAGTCGTGAAACCCATAAAACAAGTTGAGTCACCATCTCCCTAGATAAAAAAAAAGACAACTATGTGCATAAAAATATGTATTCGGCACCTTCTTAGTCATGAACACTATAGAACACAATAGTCTTAAAGTTGAGTTGCCGTCTCCCTAGATAAGAAAGGTGTAATTGTATTCAGAATTTTTTTTTTTTAATCACCATAGATAACATGTTATAAGTGTGCTAAGACACCATAAGTCACATACATTTCTAACTTCTGGTCATGCAAGCATTTAAAGTATCAGCAACTACCACCAAAGCACTGTAGAGTATGTAGTTTACTCTACAGCAGAGACAAGATGTTAGCAGTCAAAGACAGCACATAAGAGTTGCAATGATTATTTTTGCCCCATTGTGGCCTGGAAGCTTTCACAGATTGTTAACTATTTCAGCTATTTAGACTGTCATGGCAATCAATTTTGATGATTTATAATGAAATTCTGGATTATTTTGACCCGGCCACATTCAGAACAAGAGCTATTTCTGGCATTGTAAAATTGTTGGCTGTACTTCATTTCAAATGGAGAGGAAAGTGTATAGTGATCAGCGCCAAGTGAGAAAGCACACAAGCTCACGAAAAGATAACGATCACCTAACAGGATCATTCTAGATAATGAGAGAGAAGAGATATAGGAGTGCCACACAAAGGGAGGCTAAGTGCGCTAGTGCAGTGATTTTCAACCACTGTGCTGCGGAACACTAGTGTGCTGTGAGAGATCATCAGGTTCTTGCTTAAGTGCACTCCTGAAGCGGAACAGAAGCTGGTATCTGCTGCTACCCTACGCACTCATCTGGACACACAGGGATTCTCTCAACTCCCACACAGTTTTTCGGAGGGTCTGGGCTCCACTCCAGAGATTTCACTCACCTCAGCTGCATAACAAAAGTTCCTATCAAGGAGATCTGAGCAAGAGAAGACCCGTCAAGCCAGTGCACATTTGGGTCGCGGCGCATGTATTTGAAGGCATCTGCTATCTGCTACGATAGCCACGAGGACTACTGAGAGATCTAATAAAAATATATACGACACTCCGGAGGGTCAGGGCTCTGCTCTGGAGGTCAAGCAAACAGCTGCAGTCCTTTTTTCTCCCCCCCCCCCCCCACACTGTTGCAGAGGCCTGTTAGTGCTGGGGGTCGACATCTCACATATCACCTCATCCTACTCTGAGGCCTAGGAGCCTACATTCACTTGTTCCCAAGCTTCCGAATGGGGTAACTGGCCAGGAGGTACGTGTTACTTACCGGAGTCAGGATTGATAGTCGCCTTGAAGAATAGAAGAGAGGGGGCCGAAGTGGCAGGAACGGCCGCCATTTTCTTTCTGTGTCTGTGGAGGTCTTTTGATCCATTGCGGCCTATACACTCCGACAGTCGCAGTTTTACAGATACAACTTACCTCCCCTTCCTGGATTCTCCAGCTCAGGGAGAATTGCCCTGGATATTAATTATATCGTTCCAGCATAGAGAAGAAGATATCTGCTTTAATTGAGTGAGACCTTTCTGTTTACCATCATATGCATTTTATTTCATTTGCCCTCCTGGCTTAACTTTTGTAATTTTTCAGTTTGTTGCTCTTTAGTTGTTGATGCTGATTGTTGTTTTCAGTGATATTTTGATTGTTATTATTGTGCCTCTAGCTTTGGCAATACAGTTGTAGTTACTGTCATGCTAATAAAGCTTAATTCAATTGAATTGAATTTACTAAATTGTTCATATGTGTGTGTGTGTGTATATATATATATATATATATATATATATATATATATATATATATATATATATATATATATATATATATGCTTTACTAGGCAATAATGTGTGATCTTGTAAAATTTTGGGATTGTGGTGTGCCGCAGGATTTTTTAATGTAAAAAAATGTGCTGTGGAAAAAAAAAGTTGAAAATCACTGCGCTAGTGAGATATCGCAAATAAAATATGCATAAAATAAATATTGACCAAATAGTGCAATATACTAAACACACACATGTTTATTAAGATTACAAATCTAATACAAACAAAACATATTAGATAAGATAAGATAAAAAATATATTTATGCATATATACCAGAAAACAATAGGTACGAAGTGCTCAAAAGGAGATATATATATATATATGGAGCACTAGATGTGATCAGAGCCAACAAGGACAAGTGCTCACCATATATATAGAGAAACTCTGGCTGGTTAGTCAAAGGATCAGGGGGTCAGTCAAAGGATCAGGGGGACAATGCGTTTCAGGCTTGAGCAAGACCTTTAACAAGTCAATGTCTTGATAAAGGCCTTGCTAAGGGCCAAAACGCATCGACCCCCTGAGCCTTTGACTGACCCCCTGATCCTTTGACTAACCAGCCTGAGTTTCTCTGTATATATGGTGAGCACTTGTCCTTGTTAGCTCGATTAGCTTTACAGTTTTTGGTGAAAGTATCTGCTTTTTCTTTTTACAGGTATTTGCAGGCTTCCCCGGCATACTCTGGACTCGAAGCACCCTCTACTTCTCCTTCACATTTGGATTCACAAACCTTGGGATTCAATTCATTTAAAATATATATATATATATATATATATATATATATATATTTACTTTATTGGGACTATTTTTTCCTGGACTATTTTTTCACATATACAAATATACATTTTTATTTTTTATTGGCCTCACTCATGACATGTCATACCTATTGCTCACTTTTTTCACTGTATTTGAGCTCTGATCACATCTAGTGCTCTCTCTCTCTATATATATATATATATATATATATATATATATCCTTTTGAGCACTTTGTATCTATTGTTTTCTGTTATATATGCTTATGTGTGTTTAGTATATTGTACTTCATTTCATGCAACGGGCTCTTTTCAATCAGTGTCTAATGTTGTATAAGTCAAGTGACATTCTTCAGGCACCTACAATCTGTTTTATATGCAATGTACACTATTTTTAAGCATCATATTTGTCTCCAAGAAGAGGAATGGTAAACAGTTAAATTGCACTTTTATCATATTGCTGGTATCCCAAATGTTCTCAGGGCAATATAAAGTCTATAGCAACATAACTTCTGCATGGAATAACATGCCAACAATAAATGTGTGTATGTCCTTCAATATAAAACCTGCTTCCAAAAGAGATCCCAAACTCATATACATTCCAAAATGTGTCTAAATGTATGCTTGTATGTTATACGCAAGAGGGTATTGGCATCTCACAACCCTCATCTGTAAACACATATTGCTAACAGGAGCCTCTCAATGCATATCATATGCAAATAGCACGTACAGTAACTGTGCAGTCAAATATTCGTAACACACAACACGTAAGAGGCACTTGTGACGTCCCTGTCTACTACTGATGACGTTGGCAAAACTCCAACTCCGGCGTGCGTATCACAACTCTGCCCTTTCTCAAAGAGTCTAACAAACTGGATTAATCCCCAGTTATAAATAGTCCAATGTTCAGAGGTGATTGGAGGAAATATCCACATGCACATTTCATTCACACACCTACTCATTTATTAAAAGTGGAATTATTCCAATACCTAGATTATCATAATACAAGGAGTGCAGAATTATTAGGCAAATGAGTATTTTGACCACATCATCCTCTTTATGCATGTTGTCTTACTCCAAGCTGTATAGGCTCGAAAGCCTACTACCAATTAAGCATATTAGGTGATGTGCATCTATGTAATGAGAAGGGGTGTGGTCTAATGACATCAACACCCTATATCAGGTGTGCATAATTATTAGGCAACTTCCTTTCCTTTGGCAAAATGGGTCAAAAGAAGGACTTGACAGGCTCAGAAAAGTCAAAAATAGTGAGATATCTTGCAGAGGGATGCAGCACTCTTAAATTCAAAGCTTCTGAAGCGTGATCATCGAACAATCAAGAGTTTCATTCAAAATAGTCAACAGGGTCGCAAGAAGCGTGTGGAAAAACCAAGGCGCAAAATAACTGCCCATGAACTGAGAAAAGTCAAGCGTGCAGCTGCCAAGATGCCACTTGCCACCAGTTTGGCCATATTTCAGAGCTGCAACATCACTGGAGTGCCCAAAAGCACAAGGTGTGCAATACTCAGAGACATGGCCAAGGTAAGAAAGGCTGAAAGACGACCACCACTAAACAAGACACACAAGCTGAAACGTCAAGACTGGGCCAAGAAATATCTCAAGACTGATTTTTCTAAGGTTTTATGGACTGATGAAATGAGAGTGAGTCTTGATGGGCCAGATGGATGGGCCCGTGGCTGGATTGGTAAAGGGCAGAGAGCTCCAGTCCGACTCAGACGCCAGCAAGGTGGAGGTGGAGTACTGGTTTGGGCTGGTATCATCAAAGATGAGCTTGTGGGGCCTTTTTGGGTTGAGGATGGAGTCAAGCTCAACTCCCAGTCCTACTGCCAGTTTCTGGAAGACACCTTCTTCAAGCAGTGGTACAGCAATAAGTCTACATCCTTCAAGAAAAACATGATTTTCATGCAGGACAATGCTCCATCACACGCGTCCAAGTACTCCACAGCGTGACTGGCAAGAAAGGGTATAAAAGAAGAAAATCTAATGACATGGCCTCCTTGTTCACCTGATCTGAACCCCATTGAGAACCTGTGGTCCATCATCAAATGTGAGATTTACAAGGAGGGAAAACAGTACACCTCTCTGAACAGTGTCTGGGAGGCTGTGGTTGCTGCTGCACACAATGTTGATGGTGAACAGATCAAAACACTGACAGAATCCATGGATGGCAGGCTTTTGAGTGTCCTTGCAAAGAAAGGTGGCTATATTGGTCACTGATTTGTTTTTGTTTTGTTTTTGAATGTCAGAAATGTATATTTGTGAATGTTGAGATGTTATATTGGTTTCACTGGTAAAAATAAATAATTGAAATGGGTATATATTTGTTTTTTGTTAAGTTGCCTAATAATTATGCACAGTAATAGTCACCTGCACACACAGATATCCCCCTAAAATAGCTATAACTAAAAACAAACTAAAAACTACTTCCAAAACTATTCAGCTTTGATATTAATGAGTTTTTGGGTTCATTGAGAACATGGTTGTTGTTCAATAATAAAATTAATCCTCAAAAATACAACTTGCCTAATAATTCTGCACTCCCTGTAGACACAGATATGGAATGTATCTTAAGCCATCATTGTATCTGATAACGTGAGGAAATAGCATTAATCATCTAATGTGTAATGTCCCTCATATTTGCTTAGCAATCAATTTATATCACATATTACAAAGTAAATATATACCACAAATGTTGGATACTGTATATATGTGTCTATTTCCCATATTCCACTGTACTCCCTTAGTAATCATTCAATTCATATAGCACATTCAAATCCAAATATAAACTACACAAGAAAAAACCTCTATAAAACAGTTCACTCTAACATATGTACAAAATAAAACTTGAAATAAAGATACATTTTTTAAAAAGGTGACAAACAACCCATGGGGGGTCGATTTAACATGCTGCGAATGCAGCAGTTTCCGTGCGAGTCATTAGGCTCGCCGGAAACATAAGTTAAGAAGCAGTGGTCTTAAGACCGTTGCTCCTTAACTTATCTGCCACCTCTGAGGCGGCGGACAGCAATCATTCCAATCAGATTGACACTACTAGAAATGCTTGTGCCCGCATCATAATAAATTGGCCCCAAGGGCTGTAGTGTCTTTAGGAATGGTGTAAGCTGGGCCATAATAGTCTGAAAAGCATATGCTGTAATTAATTCAAGCATGTAATTTTAAGACTATCGACCCTACACTACAATATGTTTAATCCCCCAAAGTAGTTAAACACACAGTAGAAGTACCACTTGGGACTTGCAGAGCACTGCTGATCCCAATCTTAACCGCTGCTGATTCAATCCGCAGCGCTAGTTGTATGACTTAGATGTGTAACTAGCACTGCTGATTGGATCAGTGGTGGCTTCGGCTAAAGAGCAGCAGTGCCCAGCAAGTCCCAAGCAGTATTTCTACTGTATGTTTAACTATTTTTTGGGGTTAAAAACACATTAGTGTAGGGTTTAGAGTCTTAAAATAAAATTTGCTAACAAATTACAGTAAATCTTGTCATTTTTAGTCTATTATGGTCCTTTATGTGTAGGTGAAAATTTCAGACCAAACTTCTAGAATCCCACCGTAATGCCCATGTCCAGCCCCTGGAGACACCTTTGTTCTATCCTGTGAGACTACTTAACCATAACAAAACAGATATGCAAATATTTTACAATTACACTTACATTAACTGTTTTATAATTGTGTTTCTTAAATGTTGTAAAATATTGTTTTTCCATGTTGTTAGTGGTTTGCATTTGATGTCAGGAAGTGTACTGATGAAATGGAAAATATAGGTAAAGCAATGCTTAATTCATTTCTAATATAATCTTACCTTTATGACATATGTGAATATAGGCCAATGTGATATATAATGCACTATTTTATTCAAAGTATAGTTCCTCCTTACACACCAAATGGTTAAATGGTAACAGTCTTGGTAGTCATTAACTTAGTAAAAAATATCTACTGTGGCAGGCAGCTTGTGCTTCAGTAATTCATTCCTACAAATTATAGAGATTGCCAATATGTTTTCATAGCAATTTCATTAGTTTTCCATATTTATTGCCAGTATTCATTTTGGACACCAGGACTACAGGTGGCATTTAAACGTAACATTGGCAGACCATAGAATAGCTTGAAATTTTCCACAGTCATTCTGCAGCAGTATTTCAGGATGGGGGAAAAAACAATTATTGTAACGTAATATTAAGTGCCAGATTAAGTAATATCTCAAAGGATTCCAAGAGTAATATCTCAAAGGATTCCAAGAGTATTATCTCAAAGGATTCCAAGAGTATTATCTCAAAGGATTCCAAGGGTATTATCTCAAAAGATTCCAAGGGTATTATCTCAAAGGATTCCAAGAGTAATATCTCAAAGGATTCCAAGAGTATTATCTCAAAGGATTCCAAGAGTATTATCTCAAAGGATTCCAAAACATGCCACTATAATACTAACCTACTGCAGTGGAGAATCTCCAATGGAAGAAAGCATTATGAAAACATAAAAGAAAGAACAGAGAAATAAGTTCATAATAAAGGACTAAAACAAATGCAAAGATTAATAATGAAATATAGCAGGCAAAATATACATTACACTTCTTGTTGGAGGGAATGAGAGATTGGTATTAAAATGTTAGTTTACAATTGTCCTCTCTAAGGGCCTGATATTCAAAACCTTGCCATCCAGTGAAGCCCTTAAAAAATGTTTAGAAACACAAATGTTATCTTGAGAAATGTTTATGTTGCTATGTATTGTTCTTTATGTGAAACTCCTACATTACAATATAAGGTCTAAAAAAAAATCCCAAAGATTTTGGGCGATTTCTCTCCATGCACGCAAAGTTTTGAATATCAGGCCCCAAGTATTGGACTTTGGTACTTAGAAAGATAAGGTAAGGAAACATTTATGTGTATAGAAAGTCATAAAATAAGGAGATATTTCCCTGCAAGCTCGGCAAAATTGAATGTGTTGTAGTGTCAAAGGGGTCAAAATATCAAGCTCTGTATGGAGCTTGAGGCCCGTGTTCCTGGCCAGCTTTCAGCCTGGATGCTAGACCCAGGACTTGTTAGGTTATGAGTTTGTCCTGTTCAGCGTATGCTGTCAGCATTTAGCGAGTATCGAGCAAATCATGTCCCCTCGACCCATAATAAATCTAACCATGGTTTTTGGTATATGGACAGAAATAAGATAAAGAGGCATGTATATGTACACAATTTGATAAAGTAATGAGATCTGATTATACTTACAAACTCAACCCATTTTATTAGGTTGTGGCTTCCAAATACAAAATCAACTAATTCATGTACTTAAATAAACCTTAAAAAGAAAATTTTCATACATTTTATACTCTACAGCTGGTTAAAAAAGTAACTGGAAACACATTAAGGGTCAAATTACCACAAGCATTGCATTGATCATGCACATGTGTCAATGGTGTTAATTTCAGCTGTTTTGAATATGCTTCTAGATTGACTAGTTATTAATTTTTGTTTAAAAAGAAAGATAATCCCTTTATTATCCATTCCACAGTTTTGCATAACCAACACTGTTTTAGAAATACACTTTTTACTTCTGTGATTACCTTGTATCTAAGCCTCTGCAGACTGCCCCTTATTTCAGTTCTTTTGACAGACTTGCATTTTAGCCAATCAGTGCTGACTCCAGGGTAACTTCACATGCATGAGCTCAATGTTATCTATAGGAAACACATGAACTAATACCCTCTAGTGGTCAAAATGCATTCAGATTAGAGGTGGCCTTCACGGTCTAAGAAAGTAGCATATGAAACTCCTAGGTTTAGCTTTCAACTAAGAATACCAAGAGAACAAAGCAAAATTGGTTATAAAAGTCAATTGGAAAGTTGTTTAAAATTAAATGCCCTATTTAAATCATGAACTTTTTTTGGACTTGACTGTCCCTTTAAATGATTGGATAGTGCATAAAGTTTTAAACAACTTTGCAGCTTATTTCTATTATCAATTTTGCTTAATTCTTTTGGTATCCTTTGTTAAAGAGTAACCCTAGGAGCAGAAGCGTAACTAGAAACCACAGGACCCAGGTGTAAGAATCTAAGAAGGCCCCCCCACTAACCCCCCCCCCCCCAAAAAAAAGGTAAATTTGATACATATCTTCTTTCTTTTTTTTTTTACATTTAACACAGAAAAAAAATGTGAATCAGATTACATGTCTGCAAAAGGAGGTACCCTGTGCCCACAGTCTGTGAGATGGTCTGACCCCCTATTACTGTATATAGTGACACTGTTTAACCCACCAGTACTGTATATCTGCCGGTGATATGGCTGGCCTGACCCTACCTGCCCCAGTACTTTATAGAGTGACCACAGTAGTCTGTGATATGGTCCAACCCCCCGTACTGTATATAGTGGTACTGTATAGTGACACTGTTTACCCCCCCCCCATGCTGTAGTAACAAGGTCTGTAATTTGACACTAGTGAGGCATCATGTCACACTCACATGATATCAGTGCAGGCAGTGGCAGGTCAATGTTTTTTATTGAAAAAAAAGAAAACATTTTTTTTTTGTGAAGCTGGGCCCCCATCCTGCGACCCCTGCACCCCCTGTAGTTTCGCCCCTGCCTAGGAGAGATCGGGAGCGCACAGCTCTTTTTAAGCATCTGGCATCAGTGTTATACATAGTTGCAAACACTTCTTCCATAGAGTGCTAAATACACATGCACACTTCTGAGCTCCTATCAGATAGAGGCTCACTCTTCAACCAAGGATACAGAGAAAATTTAGCGAATTTGATAACAGAGGTAAATTGGAAAGCTGTTTAAAATTGCATGCTCTACCTGAATTATTATTATTATTATTATTATTGTTATTATTATTATTATTATTATTATATATTTATGCTGGAGAGGTAGAACAAAGTATCAACAGCATAGACGTGATATTTGAAGCCATAGCTGTTGTTAAATGTATCCAGTGAAGAAGTATAAATAGAGAAGAGTAGAAGGCCCAGGAGCCTTGAGGTACTCCAACCGATAGAGGCATTGAAGAAGAGGAGTCACCAGCAAATGACACAGAAAAGGACCTGTTAGAGAGATAAGAGAGAATCCAAGAGAGGGCAGTTTCAGTGTAGTGGGAGTAGTGGCTGTTATTTTTAGCAGAAAAAAGATCACTAGTAACCTTGGTGAGGGCAGTCTCAATTGAATGTTGGGACAGAAGCCAGATTGCAGGGGGTCGAGCAAGAAATTGGAGGACAGGAAGCAGGTAAGGCAGTTAAAACTAGTTTTTCCAGGATTTTTTTTTAAGCTGGGCCCACACTCTCAGGGGCCCAGTCGCAGTTGCAACCCCTGTACCCCCTGTAGTTTCACCCCTGCCTAGGAGAGATTGAGAGCGCACACCTCTTTTTAAGCATCTGGCAGCCATGTTATACATAGTTGCAAACACTTCTTCCATAGAATGCTAAATACACATGCACACTTCTGAGCTCCTATCAGATAGAGGCTCACTCTTCAACCAAGGATACAGAGAAAATTTAGCAAATTTGATAAAAGAGGTAAATTGGAAAGTTGTTTAAAATTGCATGCTCTACCTGAATCATTATTATTATTATTATTATTATATATTTATGCTGGAGAGGTAGAACTGAGTATCATCAGCATAGAGGTGATATTTGAAGCCATAGCTGTTGTTACATGTATCCAGTGAAGAAGTATAAATAGAGAAGAGTAGAAGACCAGGAGCCTTGGGGTACTCCAACTGATAAAGGCATTGAAGAAGAGGAGTCACCAGCAAATGACACAGAAAAGGACCTGTTAGAGAGATAAGAGAGAATCCAAAAGAGGGCAGTGTCACAAAGACCAATAGAGCTGAGGGTCTGTAGGAGGAGGAGTTGGTCAACGGTGTCAAAGACAGCTGAGAGTTTAAGTAAGATAAGTATCAAGTAGTGGCTGTTATTTTTAGCAGAAACAAGATCACTAGTAACCTTGGTGAGGGCAGTCTCAATTGAATGTTGGGACAGAAGCCAGATTGCAGGGGGTCAAGCAAGAAATTGGAGGACAGGAAGCAGGTAAGGCATTTAAAACTAGTTTTTCCAGGATTTTTTTATTTTGAAGCTGGGCCCCCACCCTCAGGGGCCCAGTTGCAGTTGCGACCGCTGCACCCCCTGTAGTTTCGCCCCTGCCTAGGAGAGATCAGGAGCAGGTAAGGCATTTAAAACTAGTTTTTCCAGGATTTTTGAAGCTAGTAGAAGCAGTGATATGGGGCAGTATTTTGCAGGAGAATTAGGGTCAAGCAAGGGTTTTTTGAGGATGGGGGTG
Source organism: Bombina bombina (assembly GCF_027579735.1). Lineage (NCBI taxonomy): Eukaryota > Metazoa > Chordata > Amphibia > Anura > Bombinatoridae > Bombina > Bombina bombina. Next base: position 162,404,511 of record NC_069502.1, read on the forward strand.
ACCTTTGCATGTTTAAAAAAAGATGGGGATGAAAAGAATATGCTGAAGATGTAAGCTGGAGTGAGGGTGGAAGACAGTGAAGGTATTAAATGTGAAGGGATAGTGTCAAGTGGGCAGGTAGTGAGGCGTGAGGAAGACAATAAGGAACCCACTTCATTCTCAGTGCCCGCAGGGAAGATGCAGAGAGTGGTAGAGGGGGTGACTGGCAGTGGAGATGGAAGGTTGCAGGCTTATGTCAGGCTGTTGCTTCAGATAATATACGTTTTGTTTAAAAAGTAGTCTGTCAGGTCTTGAGCACTAAAGGCAGATGAAGTAAGTGGTGCAGGTGGGGAGAGGAGAGAGTTGAGAGTGAGTAGATAGAATAGTAGGTTTGCATGGCTAAGTGAAGGGCAGATGTGTAAGAATGAGTAATGCACTTATAGTGGATGAAATCAGGTTAAGAGTGAGATTTCCTACAGGCACACTTAATTTAATTTTGTCTTTACTTTCCTTTTAATGCCATGGAAAGCATTCATTTTGTAACATTTAAACAACTTAACCTGAATGTTTTTGTGCACAAATTATATGTTTAATAATTGCTTTTCATGCTTGATAATTTTTAAGGTACATAAAACAAATTGAAATTTCAGACTTTTGTGCAAGTTTATAATAAATCAGCATATCAGCACGTCAAGTGTTAAATTAATACACTTCTCCCATCCACACATACATATCTCCATGACTTGTATTATATGAAGGAGCCAATCTAGACTTGTTGCTGAAATTGACAGAGCTAGCCACTGACATTTTATTTTCAATGTTTGGCAACACCCTTAGCGGCTATTAAAAAACATAAATGCGCATAAAGTCAAAATGTCATTTATGTAACTTTGTTTTTTTGTAATACTAATACTAACTGAGTTTAAAATAAAACATTAATGCTATGTTCATTACATTTTTCAGGTGAAAACAAACCCTGACCTGATATTGTTAATTTTAAGAGTTTTCTTTAAGGTGGTGCAGTAATTTTTCTAGTTGTGTTTCCGTTAAGAAAGAGCTGAAACCAGCTTCATCACATTTAAGTAAAATCTGTCATTAATCTAAGGTTTCTCTATTGCATTTTGTAACATATAAATTGGAAAACATCATAAAATGTTAAATTGTGCATAGTAAAAAGACTGCAATATATTTTCTTTATTTATTTTGTCCCTTATTTAGAATTTTAACTCTGAAAATTATTATTTTTTCCAGTTAATGTGACAGCTTTAAATCCATATTACTGACTCAAGATCACTGTTGTACCTAATTTATATCTGTCCTTAACGGAAATTAAACCCAATTCTTCTCTTTCATGATTCACATAGAGCTTTCCATTTTAAATAACATTGCAGCTTACTTCTATTTTTAAATTTGCTTTGTTTTCTTGGTATTGTTTGTTAAAGAAGCAGCAATACACTGCTAGGAGTTAGCTTAACACATCCGGTGAGCCAATGAAAAGAGGCAGCAATGCACTGTTAAAGAAGCAGCAATGCACTGCTAGGAGTTAGCTTAACACATCCGGTGAGCCAATGAAAAGAGGCATATATGAGCAGCCACCAATTAGCAGCTTTCTCCTAGTACTACAATGCTGTTCCTGCACCTACCTTTCAACAAAGGATAGCAAGAGGACAAAGCCATTTAGATAATAAAAGTAAATATGAATGGTGTGTAAAATGGAGTGTTGTATCTGAATCAAGAAAGAAAAAAATGGGATTTTATGTCCCTTTAACTGTCCCCAACAGAGTTGATAAAAATAGGCTTTTCAAAGGGCATATCCCTGAACTAAAAAACTATGGACATTGTACTAAAAAAACTAATAATTTTAAATAGTAGTAAATTATTTATTTTGTATATAGATGTTTTGCAATGATGACATTAAATGCATTAATGGATAAAAAAATTTTTATGTTAGTTCAACATTTATGCTATTAAAAATTCCAGCAAAAATAAGGTCAATCTAGTTGAAAACCGGATTAGAATTGACACTGTATTTCTTTACTATCTTAAATTCCTAAACTTGCATTACAAAAAAATTGTTCTTAACATTTATGCGTGATAGCTATTTCAAGAAAGAAAAGATTTCAATTAAAAATAAGGTTTCTGACATGCCCTATATTATATTTCCCAGACCACCCATGGTGTAAGTTTTACTATGACTTCTGATTTCCAACACCTTTGAAATAAGTTACTGAAAATACATTTCAGTTTTTTCCTTTTTTCCGTTTTGGCTTTGAACGGCAAAGACAAGAATACATAGTAAGAGCACAAATTGAAAAACAGCTGGAATTTTAATTGAAACACCTTACATTTATAGAAAGAATATTACTTTATGTAAAATAAGGCATGACATACAATTATTAACAGACACACATTTCATTTTAAGCATTTAATAATAAATATAATGTGCTTGTAAGTTTAAAATATATTAAGTACTAAACTAGCTGCAACAGGATATCCTATGAATGAACAAGGGGAGGAAAGAAAAAAAAATGCTAAAACTCAACAATAGTAGGAATAAGATTATGTGCACACACATACAAAGCAGTATGGTTCCATATGCAATTTAATATAAACTATTATAATAATCAATTTGCCACATATATAATAGTGATAAAGGACTATTTGATAACAATTACGATAAACCTTCCTGGGGTTGCATATAAACATCCAGTAAATGCAAATGCTATACAGAATTCCTATGAATATATTGCAAGACATTTATAGATAAAACAGCATGGTCAGGTTGGATGGTCAGCACTATATAAAAATATCTCAGATCTTAGTGTTTTGCACTTTCTCAAGATGGAATCCAGCTCTGAAAAGCCATGAGCAACCGCCTTCTTCTGCATTCAGATCATATATATACATGCCTATAAATCATCCTAAACTATTACTATATTTCCCCAATTTTTTAACTTTTTTTTTTTATTCTATCATTTAAAATTTGTATTTGACATTATCATACTCCCAACATTCCCAAATGCTATCCTGGACTGGGAGGCCTAGGTTGTGTCAGGGTGAGTGGAGTTGGGTTTGGCCTGGTTTTATGTATTACCATAGATGGTCTATAGAACATGGTAAATTACAAGATGACTCTAAACTTATAATCACCAATATGTTGCCCTGGCTTTCTTCTCAAAATACAAATTATTCTGTATTTAGTCTGCCTGTGCATTTTTCTTTCACCTTATTATATTTTTTACTTGTTTGTTTTTTTCTAACTGTACAACAAAAATATGCTTCCAAGTTATTATTATCTCAGCTCACTCTTGAAAAAAATAATACTGTATCATACCTCTCAACATTTCAAAAAGAGGGACATCCCCCCCCCCCCCCGCGGCAAAAATTTGAAATGTGGTGGGCAGGAACAGGGGCGGGGCTTACAAAAAAATCATAAGATCAAAGTAATAAATACAATTCTAAATAAAGTCATATAGTTTAATACTCTTAGGCCTAGATTTAGAGTTTGGCGGTAGCCGTCAAATCCAGCGTTAGAGGCTCCTAACGCTGGTTTTTACCGCCCGCTGGTATTTGGAGTCAGTCAGGTAAGGGTCTAACGCTCACTTTGCAGCCGCGACTTTTCCATACCGCAGATCCCCCTACGCCATTTGCGTAGCCTATCTTTTCAATGGGATCTTTCTAACGCCGGTATTTAGAGTCTTGGCTGAAGTGAGCGTTAGAAATCTAACAACAAAACTCCAGCCGCAGAAAAAAGTCAGTAGTTAAGAGCTTTCTGGGCTAACGCCGGTTTATAAAACTCTTAACTACTGTGCTCTAAAGTACACTAACACCCATAAACTACCTAAGTACCCCTAAACCGAGGTCACCCCACATCGCCGCCACTCTATTAAATTTTTTTAACCCCTAATCTGCCGCTCCGTACACCGCCGCCAGCTACGTTATCCCTATGTACCCCTAATCTGCTGCCCCTAACATCACCGACCCCTATATTATATTTATTAACCCCTAATCTGCCGCCCCCGCTATCGCTGACACCTGCATATTTTTTTTAACCCCTAATCTGCCGCTCTGTATACTGCCGCAACCTACATTATCCCTATGTACCCCTAATCTGCTGCCCATAATACCGCCGACACCTACATAATATTTATTAACCCCTAATCTGCCGCCCCCAACGTCGCCACCACCTACCTACACTTATTAACCCCTAATCTGCCGACCGCACCGCTACTATAATAAATGTATTAACCCCCAATAACCCTATAATAAATAGTATTAACCCCTAATCTGCCCTCCCTAACATCGCCGACACTTAACTTCAAGCATTAACCCCTAATCTGCCGATCGGACCACACCGCTACTATAATAAATGTATTAACCCCTAAAGCTAAGTCTAACACTAACACCCCCCTAAGTTAAATATAATATAAATCTAATGAAATAAATTAACTCTTATTAAATAAATTAATCCTATTTAAAGCTAAATACCTGTAAAATAAACCCTAATATAGCTACAATATAAATTGTAATTATATTGTAGCTATTTTAGGATTAAAATTTATTTTACAGGCAACTTTGTATTTATTTTAACCAGGTACAACAGCTATTAAATAGTTAATAACTATTTAATAGCTACCTAGTTAAAATAATTACAAAATTACCTGTAAAATAAATCCTAACCTAAGTTACAATTAAACCTAACACTACACTATCAATAAATTAATTAAATAAAATACCTACAATTATTTACAATTAAACCTAACACTACACTATCAATAAATTAATTAAATACAATACCTACAAATAAATACAATGACATAAACTAACTAAAGTACAAAAAATAAAAAAGAACTAAGTTACAAAAAATAAAAAAATATTTACAAACATTAGAAAAATATTACAACAATTTTAAACTAATTACACCTTTTCTAAGCCCCCTAATAAAATAACAAAGACCCCCAAAATAAAAAAATGCCCTACCCTATTCTAAAATTAAAATAGAAAAGCTCTTTTACCTTACCAGCCCTTAAAAGGGCCCTTTGCGGGGCATGCCCCAAAGAATTCAGCTCTTTTGCCTGTAAAAAAAACATACAATACCCCCCCAACATTACAACCCACCACCCACATACCCCTAATCTAACCCAAACCCCCCTTAAATAAACCTAACACTAAGCCCCTGAAGATCTCCCTACCTTGTCTTCACCTCACCGGGTTCACCGATCCGTCCACCGAAGTCTTGATCCAAGCCTCCGAAGTCTTGATCCAAGCCCAAGCGGGGGCTGAAGAGTGACGTCCATCCTCCGGCTGAAGTCTTGATCCAAGCGGGCAGAAGAGGACATCCGGACTGGCAAACATCTTCATCCAAGCCGCATCTTCTATGTTCTTCAATCCGATGACGACCGGCTGATCTTAAAGACCTCCAGCGCGGATCCATCCATCTTCACCGACGACTTCCCGATGAATGACGGTTCCTTTAAGGGATGTCATCCAAGATGGCATCCCTCGAATTCCGATTGGCTGATAGGATTCTATCAGCCAATCGGAATTAAGGTAGGAAAATTCTGATTGGCTGATGGAATCAGCCAATCAGATTCAAGTTCAATCCGATTGGCTGATCCAATCAGCCAATCAGATTGAGCTCGCATTCTATTGGCTGATCGGAACAGCCAATAGAATGCAATCTCAATCTGATTGGCTGATTCGGATTGAACTTGAATCTGATTGGCTGATTCCATCAGCCAATCAGAATTTTCCTACCTTAATTCCGATTGGCTGATAGAATCCTATCAGCCAATCGGAATTCGAGGGACGTCATCTTGGATGACGTCCCTTAAAGGAACCGCCATTCGTCGGGAAGTCGTTGGTGAAGATGGATGGATCCGCGCTGGAGGTCTTGAACATCAGCCGGTCGTCATCGGATTGAAGAACATAGAAGATGCGGCTTGGATGAAGATGTTTGCCGGTCCAGATGTCCTCTTCTGCCCGCTTGGATCAAGACTTCAGCCGGAGGATGGACGTCACTCTTCAGCCCCCGCTTGGGCTTGGATCAAGACTTCGGAGGCTTGGATCAAGACTTTGGTGGACGGATCGGTGAACCCGGCGAGGTGAAGACAAGGTAGGGAGATCTTCAGGGGCTTAGTGTTAGGTTTATTTAAGGGGGGTTTGGGTTAGATTAGGGGTATGTGGGTGGTGGGTTGTAATGTTGGGGGGGGGTATTGTATGGTTTTTTTACAGGCAAAAGAGCTGAATTCTTTGGGGCATGCCCCGCAAAGGGCCCTTTTAAGCGCTGGTAAGGTAAAAGAGCTTTTCTATTTTAATTTTAGAATAGGGTAGGGCATTTTTTTATTTTGGGGGTCTTTGTTATTTTATTAGGGGGCTTAGAGTAGGTGTAATTAGTTTAAAATTGTTGTAATATTTTTCTAATGTTTGTAAATATTTTTTTATTTTTTGTAACTTAGTTCTTTTTTATTTTTTGTACTTTAGTTAGTTTATTTAATTGTATTTAATTGTAGGTATTTTATTTAATTAATTGATAGTGTAGTGTTAGGTTTAATTGTAACTTAGGTTAGGATTTATTTTACAGGTAATTTTGTAATTATTTTAACTAGGTAGCTATTTAATAGTTATTAACTATTTAATAGCTATTGTACCTGGTTAAAATAATTACAAAGTTACCTGTAAAATAAATATTAATCCTAAAATAGCTACAATATAATTATAATTTATATTGTAGCTATATTAGGGTTTATTTTACAGGTAAGTATTTAGCTTTCAATAGGATTAATTTATTTAATAAGAGTTAATTTATTTCGTTAGATTTAAATTATATTTAACTTAGGGGTGTGTTAGTGTTAGGGTTAGACTTAGCTTTAGGGGTTAATACATTTTTTATAGTAGCGGTGAGATCCGGTCGGCAGATTAGGGGTTAATTATTGTAGGTAGGTGGAGGCGACGTTGGGGGCGGAAGATTAGGGGTTAATAAATATAATATAGGGGACGGCAGTGTTAGGGGTAGCAGATTAGGGGTACATAGGGATAATGTAGGTTGCGGCGGTGTACGGAGCGGCAGATTTGGGGTTAATAATAATATGCAGGTGTCAGCGATAGCGGGGGCGGCAGATTAGGGGTTAATAAGTGTAAGGTTAGGGGTGTTTAGACTCGGGGTACATGTTAGGGTGTTAGGTGCAGACTTAGGAAGTGTTTCCCCATAGGAAACAATGGGGCTGCGTTAGGAGCTGAACGCTGCTTTTTTGCAGGTGTTAGGTTTTTTTTCAGCTCAAACAGCCCCATTGTTTTCTATGGGGGAATCGTGCACGAGCACGTTTTTGAAGCTGGCCGCGTCCGTAAGCAACGCTGGTATTTAGAGTTGCAGTGACGGTAAATTATGCTCTACGCTCCCTTTTTGGAGCCTAACGCAGCCATTCTGTGAACTCTAAATACCAGCGGTATTTAAAAGGTGCGGGGGGAAAAAAGCACGCGTAGCTAATGCACCCCTTTGGCCGCAGAACTCTAAATCTAGCCGTTAGGCAGCAAATCAAACACAAGCTCAAACCACTGGTATAGCTTTGTGAGCTCTGTATTTAATTAACCTTTGCAGAGACAGTGCTAAATATTTTTATCTTAATTGGACATTTAATAATAGATTCATTAAAACTGCTCTCTGCATTCCCTATTAATATTCTAGAGTCTGCCCTTAAAAGTTAGCAAAAATGCACAGTAACTCACTACATAGCATACACTTACATATACACACTCACACTACATAGCATACATTTACACATGCAGATACACACACACTACATTGCATACACTTATACATGCAGATACACACACACACTACATAGCATACACTTATACATGCAGATACGCACACACACACACATTACATAGCATACACTTACACATGCAGATACACACACACTACATTGCATACACTTATACATGCAGATACACACACACACTACATAGCATACACTTATACAGGCAGATACACACACACACACACACTACATAGCATACACTTATACATACATATACACACACACACTACATAACATACACTTACACATACAGAAACACACACACTACATAGCATACACTTATACATGCAGATACACACACACACTACATAGTATACACTTACACATGCAGATACACACACACTACATAGTATACACTTATACATGCAGATACACACACTTCATAGCTTACATTTATACATACAGACACACACACACTACATAGCATACACTTATACATGCAGATACACACACACTTATACATACAGATACACACACTACACAGCTTATACTTATACATTCAGATACACACACATACTCACTTATAGATACAGATAGACACACACTACATCATATATGGGAATCTGTAACTCATTGTATGGGGTCCTGGGGTTGCAAGCACATTAACTGGCAGTCTGAGGCTGCCACTGTTCGTTACCCTGGTGTTAGCACTGCTCATTGTATAAAACTGAAGGCATGCTAGTATTATCACCAGGGGTTAGACGTCATCACTACCAGAGGTTATAGAGAGGTCACCATTACCTGAGGTCAGAGGGTATACAGCCTTCCTACTCCTGCTTAACCCACACACCATTCATTTTCCACAAATAATCTAACAGGTATATAACCCTGGAAGAGAAAAGCCAGCTGCTTCTGAGTGTGTGCCTTATAGAATAAAAAAATAAAAAAATCGGAACAGTTGGGGGGTATGCTGTATGTAGCTGAACTTTTATTACACATTTTGATCATTTACTTTTACAATAGATTTTGCATTTTGATGTAACATACATCTGTACTTTACTTTAAAAGAAGAATTCAATTAATGGACTACTAGATTAGCATCCTAGTCCCACACTTCAGTTAACCCTAATCTGCACAAATACAAACAGGTAATACTAATATAAATATACTCTAAAATCAATAATAAACTCAAAAACAGCAACAGTGTATACAAAGGATATGTGAATATTCTCGTGGAAGAGGAGGTATTGTTAGGGTCCCATACACTTGATTGAAGTAAAATTCAGATGATCATATAGGAGAGAGAGGGGAAACAATAGTGAAGACCGTTTGAATCTGAGCCCAGTGAGTAAAAGGGAATGATACTCACACTTTATTAAGCTATATCTAAGATCTTAGAGGTAGCGCATGTAGGTAGAAAGCCCCACGGCTTCTGAGATGACAATGATACTCACACTTTATTGAGCTATAGCTAAGCATATCCTGTTTGTTTTGATGTGGGAAGGCAGTGCTCCACCCTGGAGTTTGTGTGTGCCAATCACAATTACCCACCCTGTGGAGTTCGGTGGACCGAACGAAGGGAGGTAACTTACATAAGGACATACTGAACACATCTACTAACATCACTATCCTAAATAGGAGTTCTGGATCTATATCTCTACTACCGATAATCATTACAGAGACACAGGAGCTGTCAGTATTACAGAGGACCCAACCTTTGCCCTCTGACGACGCAGAAGTGAGTAACATGACCCCCGCTACTCTCGAGACCTACAGGGCATCACAAGCTGGATGTGCGTGTCGCACTCTAACAACCACAGAGGTCTATGCACATTGTGACATCAAGGTAATACTTACCTCTCCTTTTCCAGGTGTAGATATCCCTCTGGACACCGTCTGGACCGCCGAGGGGATGAAAGAGGAAAAAAAATATATATAGGGAATCATACCAATATAGGATACGCAACAAAAAGGTATACCCACTGACTCTTGGTACTAACTTCCACCTTAGAGCGATAAAGGTTCCATCTATATTCATCCTGTATTAGGCTTATATCATAAATCCTTAAATTCTGCCGCAGATTATATTCAGCTGGAGTATGTTGTTTTATATTTTCGTATAGATATATACTGGGAGGCGTCCCAGAATATTATAGATTTTATTGGTTTTTCTTTGTAACATTTTTTGACTTGAATGAATCATTATTCATATATTTTTTAGATATATTGTATCCTCTTTGACCTTTAATTCTAGCTTTGAGCGCTGTCTCATATCTGTTTTGTGTATCTTATCTAGTTAAACGTGAGGGGTTTTACTGGGTACAGGTGGATTGGTCATTTCTTTGGGTACTCCAATCTCTTTTTCTTACTTTCTGAGATGACAATGATACTCACACTTTATTGAGCTATATCTAAGCTCTTAGAGGTAGCGCATGTAGGTAGAAAGCCCCACGGCTTTTGAGATGGCAATCATAAACACTTCAACGATTCCAGGTAAAAAATTACAAAAGTACAATTTATTAAAAGCAAAGGACACAGAACATAACAAGTATCTGTCATAGAACAGAGCATACGATAACTGTTCTTATATTTAGCCAAATGGCTTGTGCATAGATCACGTGCTTTCCGTGTAATGAGTGACATCACATGATTTCTGGACGAATCAGAGGATGCCTGGACATTTAAAAGATCACACACATTAAAGCTGAAAAAAAGCATTGCGCCAACGAAACATATGTCGGATTATACTGGACCAGTACATACTATTGTATCAGAAGTCGGAACTCAGGGGCATTTATTTTTTATATTTTTTATATGCACAAGTTGTTTGGTTAAACATAAGAACGGTTTGGGGGGAGGAGCTTGGCCGTTCAGTGAAATGGCTGCATAGAGAAACAGCTCCCAGGCCCAAGTTTGTCAAACCCAGCAGCCATCCATGACCTAAGCCCTAAAGAATGCCCTAAAATACGGATGAAAGCCTCCCAAGCCTGGACTAACACCCCAACGGCCACGTACACACTCGGGTCCTGCCGGGCCCGCACGTAACATCTGGCGCGGCCCGGGACCTAAAGAAGGAGCAGCGCACAATAAGGCCCCAACGGACTAAGGACGGCAACGGCTGCATTGAGACGCAGTCCAACAGACCAACAACCGCCGACATACACCATCGGGCGATCACACTAACGGTCGCAGTTGCTTCCAAGGCCCATCACACCTGCAAGGCCTGCTACACCCACACGCGACCGGGCACATCCTGAGGCCTAAGGGAAGGGCGGTGCACACCGGGCTCTGAGCGAGCCACGAACACTGGCGGCTGAGGCCATCTGCAGCACTACAGCATAGCTGCTCACCTGAAGCCGCAGAACCCATCAAGGACAACTCGGACAGACCGGAGTTCCAGACCGGAGGGGCCATACAGTTAAGTAATCCAACTGGCTTTTACAGACAACTGCAGTGGGGGCCATGGCAGCACAAATACATACCGGTGAGGTGTGGGACAAGGGACATAAGATATAAACTTTACTGAACGCTGCACAGCCCAAAAAACACTTGTGAAGTGTACACGCCACATATATTTGATTCTGGGGCGCCATATTTTTACTGCCATCCTCTATCAAGCGGCAAACTAGCACGCCACCAGGGCCACAGACACAGGGGGCAACACCTGCATATAGTCCCATTAAAGCAACAGGAAATTTCAAAGCCCCTGACTCATACCATCACGGACATAAGCCTTACAGAAGCAGTTTTCCCCAGTGCATAAGGTGAAACAGCTGGGGTGCTATGCCACCCACAAACCAGCCACAAGCTCTAATACTGGCCCAAATCGTCTAAAGAGGTGCCACCAGTTGCTCTACCACACCTCCCCCCCACCTCCCATAAACATCCCGGGGAAAAAACCTGCCAAGTCAGGCTGTATCCCACAACCTAGGACCATGCAGAAATTTTTAAGGCAACCTGAAACCACCCCAACACAAACGCAACGTGCCCCTGACAGAAATATGCCCACAGCCAGTTCACAGCCTAATCCTGTCTCTACCATTAATCCGCTAATCACAAAGGAAGACCTCAAATCTCTGTGCACCAAAGAAGATCTCAGAGAAATGCTTTCTGAAGTGAAGGGATGGTATGGAGACCTGAAAAGAGACCTGCCAAAGGTGACACAAAGAGTTGCTAACTTAGAAGAAAATCACAACACTACCAGTAACGACATTAATCACATGTCTCGCTTAATCTATGACCAGGAAGAAACTATATACAATCTACTCGAGAAAGTAGAGGATCTGGATAATAGGGGCAGGAGGAACAACTTGAGAGTACGTGGGATACCAGAATCCATTCAACCAGGAGCCCTGGAGGGCTGCCTGCAGGTGCTGTTCCGCACAGTGAGAGGGTATGAAAATGCACCTGATATAGTTATAGAGAGGGCGCACAGGGCACTTAGGGCGAAGCCGCCGCCCAAGGCACCTCCTAGGGATGTAATCCTGAAGCGACTGCACTTTAAAGACAAGGAAGACATCCTAAAGCACTCAAGACAAAAACAAGATCTCCCACATGCTGGCAACCGCATTGAAATATTTACAGACTTGAGCCCCACAACACTTCAGAAAAGAAGGGAGCTGAACCATATAACCACGGTGCTTCGGGAGAAGAAAATTGCCTACCGCTGGGGGTTCCCAGTCAGCATTATTGCAACCAACGGCAACACTACAGCTGTCTACAAGAACCAAGATGATCTACCCCACTTTTGCGAGGCTCTGCAGATACACGTCCAGACAGGGGATCAAATAAAAGAAGGCCCTACGCCGCGGATCCCCCCTGGGAACCAGGCACGACCCACAGCAATGGCCCAAACTGAACGGGACAATTACAAACATCCTTCACTAGTGACTGTTGCTGATGATGTGGAAGAACCACATCAACTAATGGACTGCACACCCTTACGGCCCAGGGTGGGCGCTGGCTCCTGAAACAAGGCTTCAGGTCATATATAATATAATATTATTTATAAGTCTGTATTTCTAATGCTGAGTTTGATGACGGGGATATTACCCTACTTATTTAGTTGATTGTTACTATTGATTACTGTTTTTATAGTTATAAAGAGAACTTAGCTTGGTATATATCTATCTGACACTGGTGCCCATAGCAGGGTAACCGTGTTCTTTGTATACAATAATTGTTTGCAACTTTTCCCCCCTCTTTCCTCTCCTCCCCCTCCTTCTTTATCTTCTCCCTTTATCACCACACAGAGACTCAGAGATTTGGAAATTACCTACCCCATAGCCACACAGGGGAAGCTTGGTTCACAAACCAGGCAGACGCTACTCAGCCCCCAACACGCCCGTATACTAACAGAAAGATAACACACAAGTGACATATTTCTGGTACTGTCGGAGGTATGCAGCCACGCTCCATTAAACTAATAACCATAAACGCAAAGGGGGTTAACAGCCTGGAAAAGAGATCTGTCGCATTCACACAGCTATACAAAGCCGGAGGGGACATTATCTGTGTTCAGAAGACACATTTTTAAAAAGGGAGGGAGCCTAGGTACATCACTCAAAGGTATAACACTTACTATCTGGCCTCGGGCAGCTCAAAGAAAGGTGGGGGGGGTATTTTTGTCAGGAACACGATTCCCTTCCAACCTACCCAGGTGTTCAGAGACCCCAATGGCTCATATTTGCAGGTGGTGGGAACATTATTTAGTTTGTACATCACAATAGCCAATGTCTACCTGCCAAACCAAGGTCAACACACAGTACTCAAGCAGCTGACACAATTATTGCTAGAACATACAAGAGGCATACTATTTATGGCAGGAGATTTTAACTTACCACTGGACCCCATTCATGACACCTCAACAGGAAAGACAAATATACCACACAAGGTAATCAAAGCCGTCAACACACAGCTTCACTCACTAAAGTTGCATGACGTGTGGAGGTCATTACACCCAGACGCCCGAGATTACACTTTTTTTTCACATCCACATCATGTCTATACTAGGATTGACTACCTCATAACAGACCAACTAGGCCTCTCCTTAATAAAAAGCACCAACATAATGCCAATTACCTGGTCGGACCATGCACCTGTACAATGTACATTAGACTGGCCAGACGTACCCATAAAGCCTTATATGTGGAGACTTGATGAGCATGCATTAGATAACCCCTTACACAAGCTGGCAATTGATACAACCCTACAGCATTACTTTAATGAAAACCCCTTAGACGCCCTACCCACCTCTACAACTTGGGAGGCACACAAATGTGTAGCAAGGGGAGAGTTCATAAAACTTAAAGCAAATGAAATCAAGCAGAATAGACAGTTCTTGAACTCCTCCCTATCTCAGATTAGATATTGGGAAGCTGAGTTAAAAAAGAACACCTCATCTATTACGATATTAAAATCCCTGACTACAGTGAAGACTGAGCTGAACAATCATCTTATCAAAGAATATCAAAGAAAGGCATCAATGTTACAACAAAAATATTTTGAGATGAACGACAAAATAGGCTCCTCACTAGCCAAAGCGCTAAAGCGCAAACAACTAAGCACACACATATACACACTAACAGACGCGTCAGGGCGCACGCAGAAAGACAGCGAGAAAATAGCTGAGACCTTCCGGCGATGCTATGAAACACTTTACAACATTGCCAACAACAGCCCACAAACTAACATAGATACATACCTAAGGGACATCCATCTGCCCGCCCTCTCTCAAGAGGGCTCAGAACAACTGGATAGGCCGATCACAGCTGATGAGATCAGGTTAGCCATCAAGAGTATGCCAAATGGAAAGAGCCCTGGGCCAGATGGGCTGGGGGTTAAATATTACAAAATGTTTATAAATCACTTTCTGACACCTCTCACATCCCTATTTAATTCACTGCTACGAGAGGGAGGGTTTACAGACCAGATGCTGGAGGCAAACATCACTGTCCTCCCCAAACAGGGAAAAACTCCGGATAGACCGGAGAATTTCCGCCCGATCTCGCTCCTCAACATGGATGTAAAAATCTACGCCAAGGTATTAGCTAACAGAATCAACAAGTTCCTCCCCGCACTGATACACCCGGACCAGGTGGGGTTCGTGCCAGGGAGAGAGGCAAGGGACAACACACTGAAAGTGCTACAACTGGTGACACATGCTCAGCAACAAAGTACGCCCTTAATACTGGTCTCTACAGACGCCGAAAAGGCGTTTGACCGGGTGCATTGGCCTTTTCTAAAAGCGGTCCTGTCCAAAATGAAATTTAGTGAAACATTTATCAAACAAATATTTGCACTATATAAGAACCCCACTGCAAGAGTAAAAGTTAATGGCCTACTGTCTGATAGATTCTCTATCAGAAATGAAACCAGACAGGGATGCCCACTCTCGCCGCTCCTCTTCGCTATCTCCATAGAGGTGCTGGCGCAAAAAATTAGAGAAGACATGCGGATTTCGGGAATAAAGACTAGATTACGCACACACAAATTGGCCTTATATGCTGACGACGTTCTGCTGACACTGTCCGACGTAGAAACATCCCTCCCCAGAACCCTAGACACCTTCAACGAATACGGACAATTATCTAACTTTCACCTTAATGTAGCCAAATCAGAGATATTGAACATCACATATGACCTAGAGGAGTTAAACACAATACTAAGTAACTGCCCCCTGAAATTACAAAAGGATAAGATGAGGTACCTGGGAATATATATTTCCCCGGACACTCAGATTGTCTTTCAAGAAAATTACAAAAGATTGGAGACCGCGCTGGTAGCGGATTTGTCCAGCTGGAAAAACAAATCAATCTCCTGGCTCGGACGGATAAATGTTGTTAAGATGAACGTGCTACCCAGACTGCTTTATATACTCCAGACCACGCCAATCCCCCTCCCAGGGAACTACATACAAAAAAATCAAAATTTAATTGAGCAATACATTTGGGGAGGGGTCAGACCCAGAGTAGCCAGGAAAACTTTATACCTACCTAGGGACAGAGGTGGACTGGGGGTCCCAAACATACAAATCTATAAACAGGCAATCACATTAGGCAAATTATTAGATTGGTGCTCCAACGATACCAACAAAGAATGGGTCCGGCTAGATTGCGATATATTAGACACAAAGAATGCAGGCCTGGGCGCCTGGATCTTGGAGAAAGATAGGCACGTAACAATGACAAAATACCCCTTGTTGATAGATTTCTATGCAGTATGGGACAAGATAACACACACCACAACGCACATAACAACTAAACATTCCCCACTGACTCCCATATATCACAATGCGGCACTGCCATGGAACCGCCCCGAAAACGGGACTACCTCTGACACACCCTTTAAAGAATACACTATCATGACACTGATTGACGGACATAAGCTTAAGACACATACGGTTATCTCAGAAGAGATGCCAAACTTAGCGTTGAGTTGGTACTCACACGCAGCTAAACCACTATCTTATGACACATGGGCACAGACCTTGCTTAACCAGAGCACCTACTACATTTGAGACTCTATGCCTGAAAGACACACCAACAGCTCATGCAATCTCATTACTTTACAAACTTCTCCTTACAGATGATACATGGGCACTCCCTTCCTACACAAAAGTGTGGTAGAGGGAATGGCAGACCGAGATAGGACATGAGGATTGGCAGACTGCCTTCCTGGTGACCAAAACATCCTCAATTTCTATGAGAGTACAAGAATCTAGTTTTAAATGCTTGGCAAGGTGGTATCTTACACCTAGCAGGCTGCAGAGGATTTACAAACATGCCTCAAGCAAATGCTGGAGAGACTGTGGGGAAACCGGTACACCAACACACATATGGTGGGACTGTCCTAGGCTGGACGATTACTGGGTTGATATACTTAGCCACATGGAACTAGTCTTGGGGAAACCTATACAAAATAGTCCAAAGACATTGCTATACCTATCGCTACCCAAACTGGCTTGCAAAGCGGACAGGGCACTACTATTGATTATGCTGAATGGAGCCAAATTATTGATTCCAAAACATTGGAAATCCAGAGTTACACCTACCTTAACGGAATGGCAAGAGCAAGTGGACACACTGTTACACTTAGAAAGATACCACCATACTCAGCAGGGAACTGTAGATACGCATGAGATGATGTTAGAGCGCTGGGCAGCACACAGGCAACGAATAGTGTAGGTTAATACAGCTGATAGTACTGACCACTGACACTTCCTCACTCCCCCCTTTCCCTTCCACCCCCCCTCCCCCCTCCCTCTCCTTCCGCCCTCACCTTCCCCTTCTTGAAACATTTGTCAGCGAGATTCAAACAATGCCAAATAGTGGGATTACTGAAGGTGAATGATCTAACGAATATGTTTTACTGCATACAGTAGATAGGTCTCTTGCACATTCCTTCTTTTTTCTCTTCCCTTTTTCTGTCTTTCTGGACTCTATGCTACATAATCCAACCAGGAATGGTTGTAGAACATCAGAAATTGTGCACCATTGGACTTTTGGGACTTTAACCATAAAAGTGCACCGAGAACTGTGTTATGACCCCTCAGAACTTCACCCATAGCATGAGCGGTGTGTAATTCATTATGCCTTTGGGGGCTCAGGAAAGACTGATCTCTGTGTGTGTGTATTATATATTATAATTTGTAATATTACGTTCATACGATTTTGTATTTGCATGTCTCATGGGAAAAATCGAAAAACATGTAATTATTTGATCATCCTTTAATAAAGCTCTTTTAAAAAAAAACAAAAACAAAAAAAACATAAGAACTGTTTAATTGTGTTTTTTGGAGATGAGTAAGTGAATAACTGTGACTTGGGTGTTTGGATCAACTTTAGAGATCATTGTGTTATGGATGAAGGGTCAGCATCTTTAAAGGGACACTATACCCAAACATTTTCTTTCATGATTAAAGGGACACTGTACTCAAAAATTTTATTTCGTGATTCACATAGAGCATGCATTTTTAAGCAACTTTCTAATTTACTCCTATTATCAAATTTTCTTCATTCTCTTGGTATGTTTATTTGAAAAGCAAGAATGTAAGTTTAGATGCCGGCCCATTTTTGGTGAACAACCTGGGTTGTCCTTGCTGATTGGTCAGCACCAATAAACAAGTGCTGTCCATGGTACTGAAGCAAACATTTGCTGGCTCCTTAACTGAGATGCCTTCTTTTTCAAATAAAGATAGCAAGAGAACAAATTAAAATTGATAATAGAAGTAAATTAGAAAGTTGCTTAAAATTGCATGCTCTATCTGAATCATGAAAGAAAAAATTTGGGTTCAGTGTCCCTTTAAGGTAGAGAATATAATTTTAAAAAACATTCCAATTTACTTCTATTACCTAATTTGCTTTATTCTTTAGATATACTTTAATAAAGAAATAGCAATGCACACAGTGAACCAATCACAGGAGGCATCTATGTGCATCTACCAATCAGCAGCTACTAAGCATATCTAGATATGCTTTTCAGTAAAGAATATCAAGAGAATGAAGCAAAATAGATAATAGAAGTAAATTAGAAAGTTGTTTATAATTTTATGCTCTTTCTAAATCATGAAAGAAAAAATGTGGGTTTCATGTCCCTTTAAGGTTGTTTGCAGTTTGGGGAGCGAGATCAGCTTCCTCTAGGTTTGTTTGCAGTTTGGTTTAACAGATCATCTTCCTTTAGATGTATTTGTGGTTTGGGGAGCTGGGTCAGCCTTGCTTATATTTATTTGCAGTTTAAATGTTTGCATAATTTCCCTTAAGATAATTTGTGGTTTAGGGGGCCTGTTTAGGTTAATTGAAGATTTGGGGGCCTGGGTCAGTTTACGTTATAGTTATTTGCATTTGGGAGGCCAGGTCAGCTTCTTTTTGCTTTATTTACAGTTTGTGGTGCCAGGTCAGCTTCCTTTATGTTTATTTGTGGCTTGGTGGATTGTGTCAACTCTCCTTAGTTTTATTTGTGGTTTGGGGAGCTGGGTCATCATTGTTTAGGTTGAGTTGCAGTGTGGGGTGGCAGGTATGTTTCTATTTATTTGTAGTTTGGGGGCTGGTTCAGAATTGGATAAATTGACAGTAAAAACATACCAGCCAAGTATAGATGTTTTTAAACATATTAACATCCTTTTTACTTCAATTGTTTTTTTAATAGCGAAACTCCATCCACCATTATTCTAGGAGCCAATCAAAGCTTAAAGGGACACTGAACCGAAATTTTTTCTTTCGTGATTCAGATAGAGCATGCAAATTTAAGCAACTTTATAATTTACTCCTATTATCAATTTTTCTTCATTCTCTTGCTTTCTTCCTTTGAAAAAGAAGGCATCTAAGCTATTTTTTTTGATTCAGTACCAAGGAAAGCACTTGTTTATTGGTGGGTGAATTTATCCACCAATCAGCAAGAACAACACAGTGTGTTCACCAAAAATGGGCCGGCATCTAAACTTACATGCTTGCATTTCAAATAAAGATACCAAGAGTATGAAGAGAATTTGATAATAGGAGTAAATTAGAAAGTTGCTTAAAATTGCATGCTCTAATTGAATCACAAAAGAAAAAATTTGGGTTCAGTGTCCCTTTAAGTCTGCAGACCACAAGGCTAGGCATGGTAACAATGTTAGTATAAAATGCATTGTTTTGCAGGTTATATCAGTTAAAGCCAATAAGGAAAAGAAAAATAGAAGGGTTAGCCTTGAGAGGTCAGCAGGCTGCATTTCAATTTCTTAGTATTATCAAAGCCACAATTTACACAGTTAAATTTAATTACATGAAAAGTTTGCAAGTAAATAATGAAAGTATATTGCAAAGGTGTTTTATTACATTACCTAAGCTTTTTATATAAAACCTGAAGGTGTCTACTGTCCATCTAAAGTAAGTTAAAGTTTTTTTATGCTGGGTCAGCTTCCTTTATGTTTATTCATAGTTTAGGGAATAGAATTAGTTTGCTTCAGCTTTATTTGCAATTTGGGTGTGGAGGGTATTTTAAGTTTATAGGGCTGGTTCAGCCTTGTTTGGGTTTATTTGTGATTTTGGGGTTGGGTGAGTATCAGATAAGTTTGTCTGAAGCCCCATTTGAATGCTTTTTCATAGGATCTAGCCTTATAATTTAACTGGGAAATAAATATTATTATAGGAGAAGCAGACAAGCCACACTCCAGACATGCTCTTGAGTTATACTACTTGAGCCCAACAGTACTCTGTCTTTTTTATCGGATAGTAGATATTTTACCCTATACTTAGCTTTGCTGTCTAAGCCATTGCTGAACAGGTAACCTTTTGTTTATCTAGAATTTTAGGCCTAGATTTAGAGTTCGGCGGTAGCCGTCAAAACCAGCGTTAGAGGCTCCTAACGCTGGTTTTGGCCGCCCGCTGGTATTTGGAGTCAGTGATTAAAGGGTCTAACGCTCACTTTGCAGCCGCGACTTTTCCATACCGCAGATCCCCCTACGCCATTTGCGTAGCCTATCTTTTCAATGGGATCTTTCTAACGCCGGTATTTAGAGTCGTTTCTGCAGTGAGCGTTAGAGCTCTAACGACAAGATTCCAGCCGCCTGAAAATAGCAGGAGTTAAGAGCTTTCTGGCTAACGCCGGTTTATAAAGCTCTTAACTACTGTACCCTAAAGTACACTAACACCCATAAACTACCTATGTACCCCTAAACCGAGCTCCCCACACATCGCCGCCACTCGATTAAAAATTTTAACCCCTAATCTGCCGACCGCCACCTACGTTATACTTATGTACCCCTAATCTGCTGCCCCTAACACCGCCGACCCCTGTATTACATTTATTAACCCCTAATCTGCCGCCCCCGCTATCGCTGACCCCTGCATTACACTTTTAACCCCTAATCTGCCGCTCCGTAAACCGCCGCAACCTACGTTATCCCTATGTACCCCTAATCTGCTGCCCTAACATCGCCGACCCCTATGTTATATTTATTAACCCCTAATCTGCCCCCCACAACGTCGCCGACACCTACCTACACTTATTAACCCCTAATCTGCCGAGCGGACCTGAGCGCTACTATAATAAAGTTATTAACCCCTAATCCGCCTCACTAACCCTATCATAAATGGTATTAACCCCTAATCTGCCCTCCCTAACATCGCCGACACCTACCTTCAATTATTAACCCCTAATCTTCCGATCGGAGCTCACCGCTATTCTAATAAATGTATTAACCCCTAAAGCTAAGTCTAACCCTAACACTAACACCCCCCTAACTTAAATATAATTTACATATAACGAAATAAATTAACTCTTATTAAATAAATTATTCCTATTTAAAGCTAAATACTTACCTGTAAAATAAATCCTAATATAGCTACAATATAAATTATAATTATATTATAGCTATTTTAGGATTAATATTTATTTTACAGGCAACTTGGTATTTATTTTAACCAGGTACAATAGCTATTAAATAGTTAAGAACTATTTAATAGTTACCTAGTTAAAATAATTACAAATTTACCTGTAAAATAAATCCTAACCTAAGATATAATTAAACCTAACACTACCCTATCAATAAAATAATTAAATAAACTACCTACAATTACCTACAATTAACCTAACACTACACTATCAATAAATTCAATAAACACAATTGCTACAAATAAATACAATTAAATAAACTAGCTAAAGTACAAAAAATAAAAAAGAACTAAGTTACAGAAAATAAAAAAATATTTACAAACATAAGAAAAATATTAAAACAATTTTAAACTAATTACACCTACTCTAAGCCCCCTAATAAAATAACAAAGCCCCCCAAAATAAAAAATTCCCTACCCTATTCTAAATTAAAAAAGTTACAAGCTCTTTTACCTTACCAGCCCTGAACAGGGCCCTTTGCGGGGCATGCCCCAAGAAGTTCAGCTCTTTTGCCTGTAAAAAAAAACATACAATACCCCCCCCCCCCCAACATTACAACCCACCACCCACATACCCCTAATCTAACCCAAACCCCCCTTAAATAAACCTAACACTAATCCCCTGAAGATCTTCCTACCTTGTCTTCACCATCCAGGTATCACCGATCGGTCCTGGCTCCGATATCTTCATCCAACCCAAGCGGGGGCTAGACATCCACTGAAGAAGTCCAGAAGAGGGTCCAAAGTCTTCCTCCTATCCAGCAAGAAGAGGACATCCGGACCGGCAAACATCTTCTCCAAGCGGCATCTTCGATCTTCTTCCATCCGGTGCGGAGCGGGTCCATCTTGAAGCAGGCGACGCGGATCCATCCTCTTCTTCCGATGTCTCCCGACGAATGACGGTTCCTTTAAGGGACGTCATCCAAGATGGCGTCCCTCGAATTCCGATTGGCTGATAGGATTCTATCAGCCAATCGGAATTAAGGTAGGAATTTTCTGATTGGCTGATGGAATCAGCCAATCAGAATCAAGTTCAATCCGATTGGCTGATCCAATCAGCCAATCAGATTGAGCTCGCATTCTATTGGCTGTTCCGATCAGCCAATAGAATGCGAGCTCAATCTGATTGGCTGATTGGATCGGCCAATCGGATTGAACTAGATTCTGATTGGCTGATTCCATCAGCCAATCAGAAAATTCCTACCTTAATTCCGATTGGCTGATAGAATCCTATCAGCCAATCGGAATTCGAGGGACGCCATCTTGGATGACGTCCCTTAAAGGAACAGTCATTCGTCGTTCAGTCGTCGGTCCGGATGGATGTTCCGCGCTGGAGGTCTTCAGGATCCTGCCGCTTCGCTCCGGATGGAAGAAGATCGAAGATGCCGCTTGGAGAAGATGTTTGCCGGTCCGGATGTCCTCTTCTTGCCGGATAGGAGGAAGACTTTGGACCCTCTTCTGGACTTCTTCAGTGGATGTCTAGCCCCCGCTTGGGTTGGATGAAGATATCGGAGCCAGGACCGATCGGTGATACCAGGATGGTGAAGACAAGGTAGGAAGATCTTCAGGGGATTAGTGTTAGGTTTATTTAAGGGGGGTTTGGGTTAGATTAGGGGTATGTGGGTGGTGGGTTGTAATGTTGGGGGGGGGGGGTATTGTATGTTTTTTTTTACAGGCAAAAGAGCTGAACTTCTTGGGGCATGCCCCGCAAAGGTAAAAGAGCTTGTAACTTTTTTAATTTAGAATAGGGTAGGGAATTTTTTATTTTGGGGGGCTTTGTTATTTTATTAGGGGGCTTAGAGTAGGTGTAATTAGTTTAAAATTGTTGTAATATTTTTCTTATGTTTGTAAATATTTTTTTATTTTCTGTAACTTAGTTCTTTTTTATTTTTTGTACTTTAGCTAGTTTATTTAATTGTATTTATTTGTAGCAATTGTGTTTATTGAATTTATTGATAGCGTAGTGTTAGGTTAATTGTAGGTAATTGTAGGTAGTTTATTTAATTATTTTATTGATAGGGTAGTGTTAGGTTTAATTATATCTTAGGTTAGGATTTATTTTACAGGTAAATTTGTAATTATTTTAACTAGGTAACTATTAAATAGTTCTTAACTATTTAATAGCTATTGTACCTAGTTAAAATAAATACCAAGTTGCCTGTAAAATAAATATTAATCCTAAAATAGCTATAATATAATTATAATTTATATTGTAGCTATATTAGGATTTATTTTACAGGTAAGTATTTAGCTTTAAATAGGATTAATTTATTTAATAAGAGTTAATTTATTTCGTTATATGTAAATTATATTTAAGTTAGGGGGGTGTTAGTGTTAGGGTTAGACTTAGCTTTAGGGGTTAATACATTTATTAGAATAGCGGTGAGCTCCGATCGGAAGATTAGGGGTTAATAATTGAAGGTAGGTGTCGGCGATGTTAGGGAGGGCAGATTAGGGGTTAATACCATTTATGATAGGGTTAGTGAGGCGGATTAGGGGTTAATAACTTTATTATAGTAGCGCTCAGGTCCGCTCGGCAGATTAGGGGTTAATAAGTGTAGGTAGGTGTCGGCGACGTTGTGGGGGGCAGATTAGGGGTTAATAAATATAACATAGGGGTCGGCGATGTTAGGGCAGCAGATTAGGGGTACATAGGGATAACGTAGGTTGCGGCGGTTTACGGAGCGGCAGATTAGGGGTTAAAAGTGTAATGCAGGGGTCAGCGATAGCGGGGGCGGCAGATTAGGGGTTAATAAGTGTAAGGTTAGGGGTGTTTAGACTCGGGGTACATGTTAGAGTGTTAGGTGCAGACGTAGGAAGTGTTTTCCCATAGGAAACAATGGGGCTGCGTTAGGAGCTGAACGCTGCTTTTTTGCAGGTGTTAGGTTTTTTTTCAGCTCAAACAGTCCCATTGTTTCCTATGGGGGAATCGTGCACGAGCACGTTTTTGATGCCGGCCGCGTCCGTAAGCAACTCTGATATCGAGAGTTGCATTTGCGGTAAAAATGCCCTACGCTCCTTTTTTGGAGCCTAACGCAGCATTTGTTTTAACTCTCGATACCAGAGTTAAATTTATGGTGCGGCCAGAAAAAAGCCCGCGGAGCGTTAACAGCCCTTTTACCGCCGAACTCTAAATCTAGGCCTTAGTGTTTCTGACTGAATGAATTTGCAATTTGGGGGGGGGGGGGGTGCAGATCAGCTTGCTATACATTTATTTACAGTTTGGGGTGAAGACCTTTTTCATAAGGTGTATTAGCAGTTTATGGGGCTATGTCAGCATTATTTCAGTTTTGGTTTGGGGGGGGTGGATAAGCTTCATTCATTTGCAATTTAGAGTGGCAGACCAGTTTCCTGAAGGGGTTCCTTTTGTTTTAGTTGTGATTTTGGGAGCTGGGTGAGCCTTGTTTATGTTAATTTGCAGTTTGGTAAATGGGTCAGCTTCAAATAGGTTCATTTGCAGTTTGGAGGGGCTGGGTCAAATTTGGTTTAGGTTAATTGTAGTGTGTTAGGCTGGGTTAGCTTGCTTTAGGTTTATTTGCAGTTTGGAGGGGCTGGGTCAAATTTGGTTTAGGTTAATTGTAGTGTGTTAGGCTGGGTTAGCTTGCTTTAGGTCTATTTGCAGTTTGGGGGACCAGGGCAGATTTGTGTAGGTGTATTTGTAGTTCAGGGGGCTGACTTAGTCCTCCTTAGGTTTATTTGTAGTTTGGGGGGCTGGGTGAGTGGCAAATCATTTAGTCTGTAGCTCCATTTGAATGATTTTTTATAGGATCTAGCCTTACATTTTAATCAGAAAAAATATAATTCATGGAGAAGCAGACACTCCAAACATGATCCCAACTGATAATGTTTCTGACCTAAATGAAATTAAATCTTTCTGAACTATAGGCCATTGCTAGAGAAAAGGAAAATAACATATCCTCTGGCTTTTCTTTGTAATAAGATAATTAACATTTCAATTGAATACATTGAAACATTGTGGATGGTGTACAAAATCAAACAGGAAAATATTAGAATAACATCTTTGATTATGCTGCCTGAATATTGAAATAGTCCAAGAAGTTGTTTGTTTTAGTCAAAATTGAAATGACAAGTGATTTATGAATAGCAGTATGAAAGAAGAATCCAGTAAATGATATAATCCACTAAGGAAATGGCTGCAGCGCCAGACAAAAATGTAGACAGTGGAATTAAAAAAAAAATCAAAATTGCCAGTAAGTTAGCACTAGAGAGATTGCATTTACATCAGTCCTAGCTTTTAAAGTGGTATAATTTCATCTGTTTGTTATGACGGACAACTTTTTAAGACTGACATAATATTCTGAAGTATGTCATTGATAATCTATAGAGAATATCTGAAAAAAACATATGAAAATAAGCTCTTCTTCCAGTAACCATAGATTACATCATACATTTATCTTTGTTTTGGCATAAAAAGTTGTTTACTAGAGACATTGAATACCAATCTTCTTTTGTGCATATAAAAGATAGCAAGTTAAGCATTTGTAATGAAAAAAGTGAAATGGATATCAAATGGCAGAGAGAAAATGCTCTAATGTGCTAGAGAATTTTATTATTGCACTATAGCTTACATATACAGTAACTATAGGGTTAATTACAATCTTTCAGCATCACACTGTGGAATGGATTCATTAGTGAAAAGCCCACAACTGCAGACAACTTTTAAACGGAAAAGTACCTTTTCTCAAGATAGAAAATCGGAGGTCACCTGAAAATGACTAACACGATAGCCCATTCACACTTCTTAAGGTTACATTAAAGGTATAGGCCTCTAGTTATCAAGCCGTCAACCGCAAATACGCTGGAATTCCGCAGCGTATTTGTGGCGAGGCTGATTCGCCTTAGTTATCAACTCCTACTGCCCGGCAAAAGTAGAATATAGTGACGTAAGCTTCGATCCGCCGGACTCAGTCCGACACAGATCGATGGTTATGTCACTACAGATGTTCCGAACGCAAGTTCAGCACAATCTGACTACTTTTGGTAGTTATCAAACTACTACCACTATTCCGGACCAGCATACCTGGATTTCAATCCACCGCCCTGGAGGGGGATCCCATAGGAATCAATGGGAGTCTGACCATAGCGAAAGCTCATGTTCGCTGCTGCCCGATATCCCATTGATTCCTATGGGAAACGTCTACACCTAACACCCTAACATGTACCCCGAGTCTAAACACCCCTAATCTGCCCCCAACTACACCGCCGCAACTAAATAAATTTATTACCCCCTAAACCACGGCTCCCGGACCCCGCCGCCACCTACATTATACATATTAACCCCTAATCTGCCGCCCCCTATACCGCCGCCCCTACATAAACTTATTAACCCCTATCCTGTGGATCCCGAACCCCGCCGCAACTAAATAAATTGTTTAACCCCTAAACTGCCGCTCCTAGACCCCGCTGCCACCTACATTATATTTATTAACCCCTAATCTGCCCCCCTACGCCGCTGCAACTATAATAAAGTTATTAACCCCTATCCTGCCCCCCCTATACCGCCGCCACCTATATTAAAATTAAAACCTAAGTCTAATACTAACCCTAACCCCCCTAACTTAAATATTATTTTAATAAATCTAAATAATATTACTCATATTAACTAAATTATTCCTATTTAAAACTAAATACTTACCTGTAAAATAAACCCTAAGATAGCTACAATATAACTAATAATTACATTGTAGCTATTTTAGGATTTATTTTTATTTTACAGGTAACTTTGTATTTATTTTAACTAGGTACAATAGCTATTAAATAGTTATTAACTATTTAATAACTACCTAGCTAAAATAAGTACAACATTACCTGTAAAATAAATCCTAACCTAAGTTACAATTAAACCTAACACTACACTATCATTAAATTAATTAAATAAATTAACTACAATTACCTAAAATTAAATTAAATAAACTAAACTATAGTACAAAACCCCCCACTAAATTACAGAAAATAAAAAAGAATTACAAGAAGCTTAAACTAATTACACCTAATCTAAGCCCCCTAATAAAATAATAAAGCCCATAAAATAAAAAAAATGCCCTACCCTATTCTAAATTACAAAGTAACCAGCTCTTTTACCAGCCCTTAAAAGGGATTTTTGCGGGGCATTGCCCCAAAGTAATCAGCTCTTTTACCTGTAAAAAAAAAAAAAAAACCCCAACATTAAAACCCACCACCCATATACCCTTACTCTAACCCACCCAAACCCCCCTTAAAAAAACCTAACACTAACCCCCTGAAGATGTCCCTACCTTGAGTCGTCTTCACTCAGCCGAGCCGAATTCTTCATCCAATCCAGGCGATGTGGTCCTCCATCCGGGCGAAGTCTTGATACAATCGGCAAAGAAGAGGTCCTCCATCCGGGTGAAGTCTTGATCCAAGCAGCAAAGAAGAGGTCCTCCATACGGGCGATGTCTTCTTCCAAGCGGCATCTTCTATCTTCTTTCTTCTGGCTCCATCTTCAGACCGCCAACGCAGAACATCCACCTTCCCCGACGGACTAACGATAAATGACAGTTCCTTTAAGGGACGTCATCCAAGATGGTGTCCCCCAAATTCCGATTGGCTTATAGGATTCTATCAGCTAATCTGAATTAAGGTAGGAAAAATCTGATTGGCTGATTCAATCAGCCAATCAGAATGAAGTTTAATCCGAATGGCTGATCCAATCAATTTTACAGGTAATTTTGTAAGTATTTTTTACTAGGTAGCTATTAAATAGTTAATAACTATTTAATAACTATTGTACCTAGTTAAAATAAATACAAAGTTGCCTGTAAAATAAAAGTAAATCCTAAAATAGCTACAATATAATTATTAGTTATATTGTAGCTATATTAGGGTTTATTTTATAGGTAAGTATTTCTTTTTAAATAGGAATAATTTAGTTAATAATAGTAAGCTTTATTTAGATTTATTAAAATAATATTAAAGTTAGGGGGGTGTTAGTGTTAGACTTAGGTTTAGGGGTTAATAAGTTTAATATAGGTGGCGGCGGGGTCTGGGAGCGGCGGTTTAGGGGTTAATGAGTTTAATGTAGGTTGCGGCGGTGTAGTGGGGGGCAGGATAGGGGTTAATAACTTTAATGTAGGTGGCGGTGGGCTCCGGGTGCGGCGGTTTAGGGGTTAAACAATTTATTTAGCTGCGGCGGGGTCCAGGATCCGCAGGATAGGGGTTAATAACTTGAATATAGGTGGTGGCGGTGTAGTGGGGGCAGGATAGTGGTTAATAGGTATAATGTAGGTGACGGCAGGGTGCGGGAGCAGCGGTTTAGGGGTTAATACATTTATTATAGTTCCGCCGGGGTCCAGGAGCAGCGGTTTAGGGGGTAAAACAGTGTAGTTTAGTGTGGGTGTTTAGTGACAGGCTATCAGAAAAGCTGCGAAGAAGCTGATGAGCAGTGAGATCGATGACTGTCAGTTAACAACAGTCCGCTGCTCATCGCCCCATACTTGGTGCGTGGCTTCTTGACAGCTTTTTTGATAACTTTGGCGAACGTATTCAGGTCCGCGGCGATGGTAGGCGAGATTAGGCAAGCGTATTGGGCCGGCGAATGCAGGAAAGTAGAGGGCTTCATACATAGAGGCCTTAGGCTGTTAGAGTGTCACTATCAAGTAAAGCAAAGATGTCACAATCTTAATCTGGCATGAGAATAACATAAGCCTCTTCTGCGGTGTAGTTTGATGCAATGATGCAAAAGGGGATTTTTTTTTACTCCTACCTAAAACTACCTGCCTCTACCCACCCACAACTTCCTATTTCCACCCCCAGTTCCTACTTCACCCCTCAATTCCCAATTTCACCCAACAAAATACACCCTACAAACAACTCAAACAAATCTAAAGAGCACTGAAAACAAAAAGAAAAGATTAATCAGACAGAACAATCTGTTTAGACTGATCACAGACAAAGGGTGGTGATCAGAAACAGCACGAAATGGTTAAAAACTTAAAAATTTATAAAATTCACAAAAAGTGTCAAATTGTAACTAAACCCTTTAAAAATTGCAACCCAAAAGTACTGAACATTCATTTTGTACTGATCAGAGTAATCACAGCAATAACCCTGTGATCACCACTGATTTTTTTTTTTCTTAACATGACAAATGTGAAGAACTGTGTGACAATTTAGGACACTACGTAGCACTGATCTGTCATCATCTTTAGCCTCAGATTGTACTGAGGTGAGAGAGGAAGCAGAGACATTGCTGACAAACGATGATTGCACTCATTGGCTGTCACATTGTATCACCGACTCATTGTCACTGTATCTAAGCAATGATTGGATCCTGGGGGACTGCTTGAGTTGCCAGGCTAGTCCCCCAGTTGGATCCAGTGCTCATTTTGTCATGGAGGGGGAGCAGGGCGCAGCACAAGTTAGGATGTTCCATGGCTTCATAATAGTGTTAAAGCCCAGTGCTTCTAGAACAGCATGGAATGTCCTAAAGGTATCTAGAGATTAAGATGATGTCAAAACAGAAATGGTCCTTCAACAAACATTTTTTAAAAATTGTAAAAGCAATACTTGTGAATGTTTGAAAGTGACAATATAGTGCTTAAAAAATGATGTCCAGTATACCCATCATGCCAACATATATTTGCATTCAGATGGTTTAGCAATGGTGCAGATTGAACCTGATTGCAATAGGTTTCTATGGAGCTTGCAATTGCATGATCCCATTTTAAAACTGGGTTATGAAGATGCCAGTACTTTTAGTGACAAACACAACAGTGTGTGTGTGACTTTGGTCTCTGGGCTGGCGAGATTATTAAGAATGCTCGCCAGTACTTCTATTTCTCTGGTGGATTGATCTAAAGTCCCTTTTTACCCTGAAAATAGGATGTCTCGCTAAGGGGTGTATACTGCATTTTCGTATGGGGAGGAGATGCATACATTACAATAATGCACAATAAAATTTGTATTTTAAATATATTACAAAATTAATAATTGAACTAGTCAAACAAAAATACGCAGCAAAACAGAATTCTTAAAGTGTATCAAAAGTCATAACAAAATTGTTCACCAAAAATTGCATTTTATCAAAAATTAAATTACACAGGAATAAATCGTATTAAATATGCACAGCATAAATCATAATTTAAGTACACTGGTTGTGCAAAAAACACACAGAAATTGGTACTTATAAGTGCAAATGACAAAGCGTAATCGTTGTTTTTTCATAAAATGGGGTGAACATTGGGGTTCCAGTGGCGTATATGAAATTGTCACTCTAATCTAAGCGTAATTCTGTAAAGATTTTCACACTACAGATCTTACCGTTTCTTCTTGCAAACTAAAAGTTGGCAACCTTTTCTCAAAACTCTCAAAATACTTGTAAGCCTAATAGAAAAACACATGCATACAAGACTCTAGGCAATTGTAAGATGCTATATGCAGAAAGCAGCGTAATGTGATTTATATTGGCTGCAGGATTTACTTTTTAAAGTGACCCCCTGTTCACTGCTAACTTTACTCTATGGAATGAAGTGTCTATTTCCAGCAAGCTCCATTACTTTCAGTAGGAGAGGTCTCGTCCATATAGAAGGACTGCCCCTTTTCACGATAATTCTACAAGGGCAGCCCCTGCCAGGGTCGGTTAGAAAAACCACTTGATCTGGCGAAGATTAGATCATCTGGCCCTTAGAACCAAACAATAAATAAAAATATGAAAGCAAGCCATTTTTAGATGTTGGGGTCCTGATGTGACATATCCTGCAGATCGCATACAAAAAGAAGGAAGGGACCAGCATTTAAACCCTAATTTATGGATTTCAATTTGGTGGTTTAGTAAATAATCTGACTGTGCCCATTAGCAAAGTTATAATGATCCTTTTAAAAAGTCAGAAAACTATAATCCCAATATATACACAGAAAAGTAAGGAACTTACTAAAAGAATGTTTAGGTCCAGTCCTAAGGTGCTGTAGTCATTTCTGTGCTGTCACACTCAGTGACACCTCAGCTACTTCCTCACTTAGATGCACTCTCCTTGGGCCTCCAGAACAAATGTATTCAACGCTACAGTTCCGTGTATCAAAGGAGCCTGGTCACAAGGTGTAGCTCCACCAGCTTACTCACCCTCCTCGGTGCTCCCAAAATGCCTCCACCATAATCCAATACTGCTACTTCCTATTAACCTGCATGGCAGACTGTGGTAAATATCCTCAATGGATGAACCGGTGCCATGCTACACTTCCAATTGAAAATTAGGAGCACGGGAACCAGTTTCTTCAATTAAAAATCAAATTTTATTTAATATCTTTAAAACAGAGTGCAACTTGACATAGCAAAACAGACAGTGATCCATTACAGACACTAGAAACCTGGGTAAAAGGACCACTAAATAGAGAAGGATTGTATAATCAGTAAATGCATAATAAAAAAGATAATGCAAAAGCATTTTAACCACTCTTGAGAAAAGCATTTGGATTTTGCTGAAACCGGTTGAAAGTTTGTGCTCTTTTTCATATATTTTAAGTAAAGCTGGAATTTAAATTCATCAGATGTTCCAGTCTTCATTGAATACAAGGATTTGAAACTGATATATCCTCTGTGAGGATTTCCCATTTAGTGCATCTTTTCATTTGTCAGTATTTCGCTATCTTTGCTCCTCTTTCTTGAAGTTTTTCCTGTGAATCTTGGACATACAAACAGAAAGATTCCCAGAGGAGAGCTGCACCACCATACTACTATCATATATACATCTATCTACTGTTCTAAGCAATCACTGAGAAATACGTAGCTCAGGTAGGCAATTTGCAGAATTTTGCAGCATCCTTAGGTCACAGAATTTAAAGGACTACTAAACACTGTAGAATATCATAATCAATAAATGTATAATAAAGAGGCATTGTAAAAGCACGTAGTTTGAATATCAAATGAGTAGTAGATTTCTTTATGACAAATTTTAAAGTTAGTTCTATTTTCCCTCCCACTGCATCAGGTGACAGCCATCAGCCAATCACAAAATGCATATACGAATTATATTGTGTGAATCTTGCACTTGCTCAGTAGGAGCTAGTACCAAAGAAAGTGTGCAAATATAATGATTGTGCACATTTAAATAATATATATAAATCTGTGTCCTGGCAACTGTATACAGAATATACAATAGTGATGAATAGAGATTTAATTAATCAAAACCATGTATGTTAATGCAACTCTGCAATGTCTCCTGTGGCCATGTTATAGTGGTTTGCACATGTGCAAGGTGATATACTGTTTCCATCTAGTATAGGAATAGTTACAAATATGTCTGAAATGCCTTTTTGTACTTTTGCCCTTTTTGACTAAACCCCATAGTAAAAACAGGGCTTTTAGGGAAGATATGAAAACATCATTGTGGGTTCGGGAAAGAGACAAAAATGTGCTATTTTAATTAAGTAGAATTGAAAAGTGGCATTTTGAGCCTCAGCTGATAGATTGTGATCTAGGCCAATGTGTTTAAACCTTTAGCTCCTGATCAGCAATGCTAGCTGAACACATCTGGTGAGCTAATGACAAAAGCATAAGGTCAGTAGAATGCTTGGTTGTATTGGAAGATTTATTTACAGCAGAGATAGTAAGGTTCTTATGTCACTTTACAGATCATTAGTTAGGCCTCATCTTGAGTATTGTGTGCAGATCTGGAGGCCATACCTCCAGAAGGATATAAACAAACTGGGATCTGTGCAAAGAAGGGCTATTTAAAATGGTCTAAAAAATAAAACTTACCAGGAGAGGCTCAGTGACCTAAATATGTATAACTTAGAGGACAGATGGGAAAGAGTTGATATGATAGCAACTTTCAAATATATTAAGGGGCTTAGTAAAGCTAAGGCTGTGAGTATTTTTCATAAAACGAAAAATTCAAGAACAAGGGGTCATGATCTCAAGTTGAATGGTGGTATATTCAGGAGTAATTTGCAGAAGCACTTCTTTACAGAAAGGGTGATCCACAAGAGGTAGTAATGACAAACACTGTGGGGGACTTGGGACTTGCCTGGGATAAGCATAAGGCTGTCCTACAAACTAGATAAGTTTATACTTTTAGAAAATATTGAGCAGACTTGCTGGGCCTATGGTTCTTATCTGCCATCAAAATCTATGTTTTTATGTGTGTAGCCAACTCCCAGTAGTACATTGCTACTCATGACCCTATCTAGTAATGTTTTTCAAAAACAGATACCAGGAAAACAAAAAAATAAATTGAGAAGTTTATTGAAATTGCATGTTGTATATGAAATTATGAAATTCTAATGTTTATTTTCATGTCCCTTTAAGCTGTATATTCTGATTTTGAAACTATGGGGCCAATTAAACAAGTGTCTGTCCGACAGGATCAGCTCAGCGGATCATGTCCGACACACATCATACCCTGTCGGTATTTAACATTGCACAAGCAGTTCTGGTGAACTTGTGCAATGCCGCCCCCTGCAAATTCGCAGCCAATAGGCCACTATCAGGGGGTGTCAATCAACTCGATCGTATACGATCGGGTGGATTGATGTCTGCAACCTCAGAGGAGGCGTACAAGTTAAGGAGCAGCGGCCTGAAGGCTTGCGCGGAAACAGCTGCATTGGGGCCGATTGACAGCTTGTTAAATCGGCCACTATTAAAGTGCTCAGCTAGTTTGAATCTTGTTGGCTGATAAGGTTCTGTTGTTTGAAAGTAACACATCCCACAAGTATAAAAAAATGAATGTTTTTAACACAAGAACATCTATTTAAAAAGCCCATTAATATATTATAAAATACCCTAATTTTGAGCCAATGAAGAAAAAAATACTTAAAAGATCTTTTCAAATGTATCTTCTTTTATTTATTTTTGGTTGTTTGGTTTTTATCTATCAAGTTATTGAAACTCAAACATATGAATTTCACCAGTGCATATTGTCTTTAGTGTACACTGTTCTATATTGCAGCATAAGTACAAATATATAAAACGTTGGTGATTGATTAGAAGACAGTATTTATACAGGGCATTGTAAGTACCATATTTAATTAGCTTATGACCACAGAGCTTTCCTTTTTTGCCCAGGAAATAAAAAAAAAACTGATCAAAGTATCAGAGCATAGAGCGTAAATACCCAGGTGTATGCACTACTGACCCCAAACTGAATACAGTTTGCCTCAGCTTCACCAGATGTTGAAAAGTTACACAAATGTCACATTTAAGACATGGTATTAATGCCAGAACTCTACCCTTTTAACTGAAATTGGATAAGCAATGTTTATTATTTTTTTAAAAGAAAACTTGAACTTTGTAAATGTTAGCCTAATATTTATTTTGCTATGGATCTCTGCTAAAATATGCAAAGTGCCTACCCTTCTAATACAAATACCACTATACTATAGACTAAATGACAGCTGACTGACAGGATAATATTTTTTTTATTTTTTTGGAAAAGAAAATCAGATAGTTGTCTTCATTTGCACTACCATAGTGAAATAATAAATGTTCTAAAATATGATGAGAATAAAACCTCTACAAACCACATCTATGGCCAAGGTTAAAGCTGTTCGATAGCCATTCAAATGGTTGTCAAAAATCTAAAACTATTTGTCAGTTTATAAAGCAGTTTTTGTTTTGTGCAAACCAAACTATAACAGTGGAAGGTTGCTTTCGGTCCTCATTAAAGTAAAGAGGAGCCAATGCCATACAACTGATAAATTTAATTTTAATAAATGATAATTTGAACACTGGAGAGAAAAAAAATGATAAATTAAATGAGTTTTGGCTAATTGTATGCAATCTTTAATAGCTACCTCTAATAGATGTATAGGGTATAATTAAATGCAAACCTTTTAAAGATTATGTGAAAACACACATATTCACAAAAAATAACGATTACTTAATTACAGTTAAATATAAAAGTATATATAAAATATTTTAAAACCTATATATACACGTATATATATATATGTATATATATATATATTAAAGTAATATTAAAGTAATAAAAATTCCTAATTTTATCAATGCATTTTTTAAACAAGGAATACTGTATAAATATATTACCTAAACTAAACATAGGGGCTTGTAAATTAAAGGGTCATTCTAAAAAGATAGATAATCCCTTTATTACTCATTCCACAATTTTGCACAATCAACACTGTTATATTAATGTACTTTTTACCTCTGTAATTACCTTTTATCTAAGCCACTGCAAACTGCCCCCTTATCTAAGGGTTATTTACAGAATTGTATTTTAGACAATTATTGTTGATTCTTGAATAACTCCACAGTAGTGAGCACAATGTTATCTATATAGCACACATGAACTAGCCCTGTCTGGCTGGGAAGAGCTATAAATATGCATAAAATAAGAGGTGGCCTGCAAAGACTTAGAAACAGGCAGACATTTAGAGGTTTAAAGGTTATAAAGCATATTAATATAACAATGTTGGTTGTGCAAACCTGGGGAATGGGTAATAAAGGCATTATCTATCTTCATAAAAAATAAAAATGTTGGTGTAGCCTGTCCCTTTAAATAGTTTAGTATAATCTACCCCCATTTTCATTTAGCATTCAGCAAATTTTTTAGAAGAAAATGAGTTTCTCAGATGATGTTGCTTAGCAACTCTAACCAGATGGTTGGTTTGAGCCTGCATATGTAAATCTAGTAAAAAAACAAAAGCCAATATCAATTTACACAAGCTGAATGGCTTAACACCAGCAAAATTAACACCGGCTCTGTAAAACGAGACTTAATCTATTAAAATGAGAATGGAAAAAGTATTAATGCATATAACAAATGTTAGTTGCTTTTACCAATGATAAATATCTCAATGAATAAAAGTAAATTGTTAGTTTTGTTCAGTAAACAAACATATTCCTTTAGGAAGAGTTTATCACAACAAAACGTTGTAATTAAATCGTTACTACTTGTAAACATGTTTTGTTATATTGCAAATACATTATATTAGTCTATCCTAATAGAAGACCCAATGCAAACCAAAAGAATTCCCAATATAGGACCAGATTACAAGTAGGGAACTATTTAACTCTCCAGCTCAAGCGTTAACTGCACTAGAAGTAAGCTTTTTGCGCGCGTCAGGTTGCGCTCGTATTGTGATTTGGAAGTACACTGTTTTGCTTCAGTGCTAACCCGACGTGCTCAAAAACCTGTACTTACAATATCATGCGCACGATAACCTATTCCCTATAGAAGTCAATGGAAACAAACACCCTACCCGCATGCAAACCTGATCCCATATACTCAAGTGCGCTAACCTAACATAAAAATATGATTATTTCACATTCCAAAGTTCTGCACATAGCACAATCATGTTCTATTTATTCATATATATATATGGTTGTTTTTTGCACAAATATGTATTTATACCTATATATATATATATATATATATATATATATATATATATATATATATATATATATATATATATATATATATATATATATAGATATATACACATGATTATATATAGTATAAACAAAGATTACAATATAGGGAGAGGGTAATTATGTGTACATTGAAGGATAAAACTGTATGTTTATCACTAATATGTAACCATGATACCTATTGAGTGTACTTTTAAACACTAAAATTAGTGGTACAGACCCTACTAATAATATATCAACAATTAGATTAGAAAAGAAGAATATATCTTGTATATTCACAAAGTTAGGGATTTTAGCACTCTTTACAATAGCT
Source organism: Bombina bombina (assembly GCF_027579735.1). Taxonomy (NCBI): domain Eukaryota; kingdom Metazoa; phylum Chordata; class Amphibia; order Anura; family Bombinatoridae; genus Bombina; species Bombina bombina. Next base: position 162,441,300 of record NC_069502.1, read on the forward strand.
CAGTTAGTCACCAGAGGGAGAGTTGCACCCACCACACACTGTTTAAGAAACGGCAGTCAAAACATTGCTATAATGCAGAGACATTTATTTACGTCACAATGAAATATATAGGATTACTAAGTGATGCATCACTACATACTATAAGCGGGACTATACAACAATTTCTAAGCAACCAAATGATGTAAGATTGGGCATTTAGCCCCTAACATAGAGATTCTTAGAATAATATAGCCTCATATAAACATGACTTAAAATGACTAGTGCATATACATAGCAAAAAGTAACCATTAAATCAGCCTATTTGAAACTTATATGGCAAACTGATGAAAGTTCGACAATGTAGCAGACAGCCACACCATAGATAAACTATAATAGAGGCTTACGAGGTAAAAGCGTCCTCTTAAATTCTACTACAAGAAGTAGCCATTAATTTAGCCTGTTTGAAACATAAGTGGCAAACTGATGAAAGTTCAACAATGTAGCAGACAGCCTCACCATAGATTAACTGAAATGGAGGCTTACGAGGTAAAAGTGTCCTCTTAAATTCTACTACAAGTGTTACTTTTAGGCCTCAAAAAGAGAAATGCAGAGCTGATAGTTCATCATGTAATACAAATCACAGTAGTGTTATTCAGCATCAACAAAAAGTCTCCTGACATTATGACGTGTACTGTTCAGCAGGACAGTTTCCATCTTGCTAACAAGAGCTCCATACGACAAAGTGACACTTAGGGTAAATTGTACCTTGTAGACGATCTATTCCGGTTTGTCCCGGTTTATGTTGTATCTTCTAGTGTGTTACCTTAAGACTTAGGTGAAACCGCTGCGGCCTTTAAATGCTCTTTCCAATACGCCTGTTTACCAGTATCCACCGGGTTGGAGTGTCCTCAAACTCTTTGCTTGCAACTTTCACAAGAACGGAACATCAAGTTGCTGAAACAGGTATGCTCTGTCTTTTGCACAGTCAACGTAAGTTTCGCCCCACAATGCTTTGCGATTATCCGGGGTCTCGTCAGGACTCATTCCTACAGGTACTATCACCTTATTTATTGGATCACAATGCAAGGCGTGGCTTAGATTTAACTAAAACCTCTACTTACTACTGAGGTGATTGCTGCCTTTAGAGATTCATTGATTACAGCTAAAAACAAATGTGTAACCAAACTTAGCACTGAACACCGCTTCTCTGTGGCAATGGCCTTCACCCAAACTGAGTCAGACTTATCTTTCTTTATTTTTTATTACTTTTATTTTTATTTATTAATTTACAAATATGCTGATTTTTCATTAAACATTAGTTTTTTAACATTTTGCAACAATTTTTTGAGAGCGATACAAACCCAATTTATACTTTAAACAGGCAATTTTTTTCTAAATTTTTACTTATGCAATATCATTAGCTTAAAAAAGGGGCGTACTCTACAGGGAGTGCAGAATTATTAGGCAAGTTGTATTTTTGAGGATTAATTTTATCATTGAACAACAACCATGTTCTCAATGAACCCAAAAAACTCATTAATATAATTAATATATAAGCTGAATAGTTTTGGAAGTAGTTTTTAGTTTGTTTTTAGTTATAGCTATTTTAGGGGGATATCTGTGTGTGCAGGTGACTATTACTGTGCATAATTATTAGGCAACTTAACAAAAAACAAATATATACCCATTTCAATTATTTATTTTTACCAGTGAAACCAATATAACATCTCAACATTCACAAATATACATTTCTAACATTCAAAAACAAAACAAAAACAAATCAGTGACCAATATAGCCACCTTTCTTTGCAAGGACACTCAAAAGCCTGCCATCCATGGATTCTGTCAGTGTTTTGATCTGTTCCCCATCAACATTGCGTGCAGCAGCAACCACAGCCTCCCAGACATTGTTCAGAGAGGTGTACTGTTTCCCCTCCTTGTAAATCTCACATTTGATGATGGACCACAGGTTCTCAATGGGGTTCAGATCAGGTGAACAAGGAGGCCATGTCATTAGATTTTCTTCTTTTATACCCTTTCTTGCCAGCCACGCTGTGGAGTACTTGGACGCGTGTGATGGAGCATTGTTCTGCCTGAAAATCATGTTTTTCTTGAAGGATGCAGACTTCTTCCTGTACCACTGCTTGAAGAAGGTGTCTTCCAGAAACTGGCAGTAGGACTGGGAGTTGAGCTTGACTCCATCCTCAACCCAAAAAGGCCCCACAAGCTCATCTTTGATGATACCAGCACAAACCAGTACTCCACCTCCACCTTGCTGGCGTCTGAGTCAGACTGGAGCTCTCTGCCCTTTACCAATCCAGCCACGGGCCCATCCATCTGGCCCATCAAGACTCACTCTCATTTCATCAGTCCATAAAACTTTAGAAAAATCAGTATTGAGATATTTCTTGGCCCAGTCTTGACGTTTCAGCTTGTGTGTCTTGTTCAGTGGTGGTCGTCTTTCAGCCTTTCTTACCTTGGCCATGTCTCTGAGTATTGCACACCTTGTGCTTTTGGGCACTCCAGTGATGTTGCAGCTCTGAAATATGGCCAAACTGGTGGCAAGTGGCATCTTGGCAGCTGCACGCTTGACTTTTCTCAGTTCATGGGCAGTTATTTTGCGCCTTGGTTTTTCCACACGCTTCTTGCGACCCTGTTGACTATTTTGAATGAAACGCTTGATTGTTCGATGATCACGCTTCAGAAGCTTTGCAATTTTCAGAGTGCTGCATCCCTCTGCAAGATATCTCACTATTTTTGACTTTTCTGAGCCTGTCAAGTCCTTCTTTTGACCCATTTTGCCAAAGGAAAGGAAGTTGCCTAATAATTATGCACACCTGATATAGGGTGTTGATGTAATTAGACCACACCCCTTCTCATTACAGATATGCACATCACCTAATATGCTTAATTGGTAGTAGGCTTTCGAGCCTATACAGCTTGGAGTAAGACAACATGCATAAAGAGGATGATGTGGTCAAAATACTCATTTGCCTAATAATTCTGCACTCCCTGTATTACTTCATTTAACCCTTTTGGGGACAATGTTTGGAGAACATAGATCCATCTAGACTTCTTTCTGAGGAGACACTTGTCCTCATTACCACCTCTGCCACTCAGGATTCCTCTATCAATCTCCATAAACTTTAAGGATACTGGATTTTTTTTATGGTATAAAGCAAAGTGTCTTGCTACACTGGTATCCCTGCCATAAATTATATCATCTCTATGAACCTGAATCCTTTCTTTAAAAACTCTCTTTGTTTTTCCTATATAGAAAAAAGGCAGGAACAATGTAATAAATATACTACTCCTACAGAATTGTAGTTAGCAAAAATTCCAATATTAAATGATTTACTATTATTAGTTGCAAATATTTTGCTCTTCTGCATATAGGGGCAATACACGCAATGGCCACAAGGGTAGCTTCCCTTTACTTCTTGCCTGAGTCCTAACCAATTCAAAGATGGAGACCTTACAAATGTGCTTTGCACCAGTTTATCTTTCAAACTAGGTGATTTTTTGCGGTCAATAATGGATATTCACCTACCCTTTCTTTTATTTTTTCATCTAGGGTAAGGATGTGCCAGTGCTTAGACAGTATTTCTCTGATCTTTGTCCATTGGCAATTGTACCTGGTTACAAATCTGGTTAGATTTTGGGTTGATTGGATTCCTGACTGGTAGAGGAGTGTATCTCTATCTTTCTTCCTAACTTTATTCAGAGAAGATTGAATTATCCTTTTAGAGTATCCTCGATTAATAAACCTTTCTTGCATTAGTCCCGCATGGTATTCAAATTTAGGTTTTGAGGAACAATTTCTAGAAACTGACTATAAGGGATTATATATAGGTATACATTTAAACATATATATATATAGGAATATCTATTTATAAATATATAGAACATATTCTGCTAAATGCAGAATATTGGAATGTGAAATATTTACAGTTAATACACAATATAACACTTTATTATATATGAATATTGCATAAATATGCTTTTACATATTTTCATCTACTTAACTGCAAAGGGCTCCAATGCACACATATATATATATATATATATATATATATATATATATATATATATATATATATATATATATATATACACACACATATAAATACAGGTAGCCCTCAGTTTACGCCAGGGTTAGGTTCCAGAAGGAATGGTTGTAAATCAAAACCGTTGTAAATTGAAACCCAGTTTATAATGCCCAGTTTATAAAAGTAAATGAGAAGTGAGGGAGATAGGTTCTAGGCCCCTCTCAAAATTGTCATAAGTATCACCTAATACATTGTTTTTAAAGCTTTGAAATGAAGACTTTAAATACTAAACAGCATTATAAACCTATTAAAATTATCACACAACACAGAATATATAATGAAACTAAGTTAAATGAACAAAAACATTTGCTAAACAGCATTATAAACCTAATAAAATAATCACACAACACAGACTTCACTTGCATTTTTCTGCAAACAGTTCTTTCTATGCATTCCAATCTGTACTGATTTATAGACAGGAAGATCTTGTTCCTTTGAAATCTGCTCGATAGCTCAGGTCTGGTTAAACTGATTCATTTCAGCTTGCTTGGCTTTGCTGCAACACAAGCGGACAGCTGCACCTACTGGCTATTTTAATAAATGCACTGCTTCTCAAAGCTTTTCAATAGCATTCACATGACTGGAAAAAAAGGTTGTTATTCTGAAACGGTGTAAATTGAACCATTGTAAACCGAGGGCCACCTGTACATAAATACATTTGTACACATATATAGATATTTATATATGAATACATATACATCTTTAGACATGTATATGTATGTATATCAATGTTATATCCATTTGACTGCCATTTTTTTCTCTAACACATGAGTCCTTATATCTTTGAGTCCTTATAACTTTTGCACTATTTTTTTGTAATTATTTTTATTAGATGGTGTTATTATGAGAGATAGGGTGATATTTATCAAGCCGTCAACCGCAAATAAGCTGGAAATCCGCAGCATAATTGTTGCAAGCTTGATCCAACCTAGTTATCAAAGCCTACAGACCGGCAAAAGTTGAAATCTGTGATGTAACATACGATCCGCTGATCTCAATCCGACAAAGATAGATGCTTACGTCATTACAGATGTTCCAAATACACATTTGGCCCTACAGGTATTTGAGACTTTTTCAAAGTTATCAAATAGTTAACAGGTACGCTCGCAGCTATTCCGGCCAAGTGTACCTGGTTTTCAATCTGCAACCCTGGAGGCTGCGGATGCCATAGGAATCAATGAGAGTCTGAAAGCAGCGAAAGCTTATGTTCGATGCTTCCAGATATCCCATTGATTTATATGGTAGAAAACAAGTAATGTTTACACCTAACACCCTAACATAAGCCCCAAGTTTAAACATCCCTAATCTGCTGCGTCGACATCGCTGCAACCTAAATAAAATGTATTAACCCCTATTCCGCCGCTCCCGGACCCTGCCGCCACTATATAATGTTATTAACCCCTATCCCGCCGCTACCGGACTCTGCCGCCACTAAATAAATGCATTAACCCTTAAACCTCTGGCCTCCCACATCACTACCATCAACCAAACCTATTAACCCATAACCCGCCAGCCCCCCACATTGCCATAAACTAAATTAAGCTATTAACCCCTAAACCTAACAACCCGCTAACCTTAAATTAAATATACAACATCCCTATCATAAAATAAACTTAAACTTACCTGTAGAATTTAACCCCTTAATGACCGGACCATTTTTTCAATTTTCTTACCCTTAATGACAATGGCTATTTTTAAATTTCTGCAGTGTTTGTGTTTAGCTGTAATTTTCCTCTTACTCATTTACTGTACCCACATATCTTATAATTTACTATAAAAAAATACAAAATATGAAGAAAAAATGGAAAAAAAACACACTTTTTCTAACTTTGACCCCCAAAATCTGTTACACATCTACAACCAACAAAAAACACCCATTCTAAATAGTTTCTAAATTTTGTCCTGAGTTTAGAAATACCCAATGTTTACATGTTCTTTTTTTTTTTGCAAGTTATAGGGCAATAAATACAAGTAGCATTTTGCTATTTCCAAACCACTTTTTTTTTTTAAATTAGCGCTAGTTACATTGGAACACTGATATCTTTCAGGAATCCCTGAATATCCCTTGACATGTATATATTTTTATTTAGAAGACATCCCAAAGTATTGATCTAGGCCCATTTTGGTATATTTCATGCCACCATTTCACCGCCAAATGCGATCAAATAAAAAAAATTGTTGACTTTTTCACAATTTTTTTCAGAAACTTTAGGTTTCTCGCTGAATTTATTTACAAACATCTTGTGCAATTATGGCATAAATGGTTGTAAATGCTTCTCTGGGATCCCCTTTGTTCAGAAATAGCAAACATATATGGCTTTGGCGTTGCTTTTTGGTAATTAGAAGGCCTCTAAATGCCGCTGCACACCACACGTGTATTATGCCCAGCAGTGAAGGGGTTAACTAGGGAGCTTGTAGGGAGCTTTTAGGTTTAATTTTAGCTTTAGTGTAGTGTAATAGACAACCCACATTATTGCTCTAGGCCCATTTTGGTATATTTCATGCCACAATTTCACCGCCAAATACGATCAAATAAAAAAAAACTGTTACATTTTTCACAATTTTAGGTTTCTCACTGAAATTATTTACAAACAGCTTGTGTAATTATGGCACAAATGGTTGTAAATACTTCTCTGGGATCCCCTTTGTTCAGAAATAGCAGATATATATGGCTTTGGTGTTGCTTTTTGGTAATAATAAGGCCGTTAAATGCTACTGCTCACCACACTTGTAATATGCCCAGCAGTTAAGGGGTTTATTAGGTAGCTTGTAGGGTTAATTTTTAGCTTTAGTGTAGAGATCAGCCTCCCACCTGACACATCCCAACCCCTGATCCCCCCCTGACCTCCCTCAAACAGCTCTCTTCCCTCCCCCACCTCACAATTGTCACCACCATCTTAAAAAAAATAAAAAAAAATAATAATAAATGATTTTTATTTCAGTACTGACAGACTTTCTGCCAGTACTGAAATAAAAATCATTTATTATTATTATTTTTTTTCATACTGTCTGCAGTCTGCATCCCCCCCTTACCCCACAACTTCCCAGATCCCCCCATACATCTCTATAACCCTCCCCCTCTACCTATTTGCCGCCATCTTGGGTACTGGCAGCTGTCTGCCAGTACCCAATTTGCCCCCAAAAATAGGTTGTTTTTTTTACTTTTTTAGATGAAAAATGTGTTTTCTGTAGTGTAGCTGGCCCTCCTTAATAATCTACATCCCTCCCCCTCCCAGATCCCTTACTACTCAAAGAAGATCCCCATGCATCTGCATTGGTTATATTTTTTTTTTCTGTTTCTTACGGGCATATTTTGCTTGCGCGTGCACGCGTGCGCACCAACCCCCCACCCCCCACCGCTACAACCGCCGAAATTGCCAAAACTGCTCGTGAATAAAACAGATCTGGAGCATATACATAACGGTCCCCCCAGAAGCTGCTCCCACCCACCAACGAATGTGTGATCGCTATAGTCCGATGCAGAGAGGGCCACAGAGTGGCCCTTTCTGCATCGGTGGGTAAAATAAGGGATTGCAGTGATGTCTCAATATTGAGGCATCACTACAATCCCTTGTAAGCAGCTGGAAGCGATCATGATCGCTTCCAGCGCTTCTAACAACAGAGGACGTACCAGGTACGTCAATTGTCATTATTGGAATGTTTTTCTATGACGTACCTGGTACGTCCTCTGTCATTAAGGGGTTAAATAAACTATATTAAACTAATTAATTAACCTACCCTAACAATTATACTACAATTAAATGAAACTAGCAATTAAATAAACTAAATTACATATTTAAAATGCTTGTAGCAACCAGCCTTATTTTGTTGTAACGTTGATATAGGGTTTGCAGATCTTTGCTCCTGTGAGAAAATTCATATTTTCAAATATACCAATAAATGGGCAAAATGGATAAGTTTAAAAATATATAGCTTTTGTAAAAATATACATAAGAATAGCAAGAGTTTAGATGGATTATGAAAAAGAAAAATTCACTGTAGCAGTTAAACTTTAACCAGCAATTATGGATTAGATTGGGGTAAGAAAAAAAAGATGAAACTATGGATTAAGATATGAAAAAAATGAAAGACTATGGGGCCGATTTATTATAGTGCGAGTGGACATTATAAGATGTAGCGTATCATGTCCGCCACACATTGATAAATGCCAACAGCATACGCTGTCCACATTTATCATTGCACAAGCATTTCTTGTGAACTGCTTGTGCAATGCTGCCCCCTGCAGATTCACGGCCAATCGGCCTCTAGCAGAGCGTGTCAATCAGCCCAATCGTATAGGATCAGGCGGATTGATGTCCACAGCCTCAGAGCAGGCGGACAAGTTAAGGAGCGAAGCTGAAGGATTGCGCGGAAACAGGGGCATCAAATTCCATTCAGAGCTTAATAATTCGGCCCCTTAGAAATAGATTTTTTTTCCTATCCCTCTCTTAGAGTCAATAATATTAAATCTCTCTCTACAGTAACAGTTATGTTAATATTTGATTGTAAGAGTAAATCCAATTACTGCTGTAATTTGGTGTTTGATATGTCTCTTTTTTATAGTATCAAAATCTGGAAAGACAACCTCTGTTATTTTATTTTGTGATCATTAATAAAAATTGAATAAAACCATAGAACAGTTACTTTACATAATAAAATACAAATTTAGAATTTAAACAATATGTTCACCTTTATAAAGCAATTACAGAGATGCAACTAATATAACTATGAAAACCTCTCTGGTTCCTCATTTGTTGTATTTTAATGTGCTTGTGTGCTATAACCTAGAAACAAGTCCTTCTAAAATTGCATTCCTGGCTGACATACAATTCAAGTTTTATGCATTGTCATGAATTAATATAATAAGAATATATAGCTTCATAAAAGTTTGTTACATTTATGTGTGAGGTCTAAAACTATGAAGCAGAGCAGTGAAAGCAATGTTTTGCCCAAGGCAAATATAAAAAATTGCATGAGTAATTTAATAGACAGGCTATAAATGTAACCATTGGATCACATTGCTATAAGTAAAATATCCTGCACTTCAATTTCTGTACAATGGTTGCAGTGACCTGGATTGAAAAAAAGGACCAGTTTCACAAATGTAAAAAAAAAATATATATAAGTTAATAAATAAACAAGCTCATTTTTTTGTGGTTGTTAAATGTGTTCCTGTTTGGATAGAAAAGTTACTGACATGCACAGTGAGGACTGCCAAACAGCTGTTTATTTTACCTGTAAGGGGTTAGATGAGTGGCGCTCTATTCAGATGTAGGACTTTTGTGATTGTCAGATTGTGATTATATTATAAATTGAAACTATAAAGCTCAAGCGTAAACTGGACCTCCAGAAAAAAATTATAACTACGATAACTTAATCTCCCATAGAAGTCAATCAAGCACAAAAACTACAAAAGAACAAAAACCTAACACCCATACTCACGCTCTAACCTAACCGCATATATTCAAGAGCACTAAACCCATCATGAAATATTAATATTTCACATTCAAATATTCTTCACATAGCAGAATGTGCTCTATTTATTCTTAAATACATTTTTCTATATATATGTGTATATACCTATACATCTATTCCTATAGATATAAAGAAATATATAGAAATTTATTTTATAGACATGTGCGTTTCGTTTTGATTCGAAACAAAATTCAGATGAATTCGCCGAATTCGGAGATTCGAATCTATTTGAATTTCCGAATTACCCTAGCAACGAAACTAAACTAATCCGAATTCGGATTTAATAGTTACATTCGAATGGCCATGGACTAATCACAATTCAGTATAAAAATTTAATTTAGTTAGATTTAGTGAGATAGAACAGTGAAATAATTCTGTATGTGTAACTTGGAACCATCTGAAAGAAACATAACACATACCGAACTTCTGAATTTATGAATCGAATCCGAAATGAATACATCCGAATTTATTCGAATCTGAATGAATCCAAAATGAATACATTCGAATGTATACAAATGCGAATTGATCCGAAACTAAATTCGAAAGAATTTGAATCGGTCCGAAAACAAACCGAAACAATTTTTTTTGCTGTGCACGTCTAGTATTTTACATGAATAGTATCATATATATATATATATATATATATATATATATATATATATATATATATATATATATATATATATAGCTATATATTTAATAATAAAAAGTACATAGATAGATATACAGGTATAGGTATATACACACATGTATAGAAATATGTATTTACAATAAAAGTACTTTATCCTGTAAGTGATGAACATTGGAATGTGAAATATGTACAGTAAATATACAGTAAAACAAATAAATAAATATGTACATATATAAATAAAAAAAAATTGCATAGGAAATTAGCAAATCCAGGCAAGAGTCCCCGCTTGCTTTTCCCCAGAAAAACTTCATATACACTGCATTTTCCTGCAGGACAACACCAAAAAAAATATTCTGCCCGGATTGCAAGCGCATGTTTGCGTAAGCAAACAGTGCGGGTGCTAGCATGGCCTGCCTAAAGTCCTGACCTGTCCCTGATTGAGAATGTGTGGCGCATTATGAAGAGCAAAATAAGGCAACAAAGGCCCGTACAGTTGGGCATCTAAAGACATGCATAATGGATGAATGCTAAACTTACCAACTGATGTCTTCAGTGCCCAAATGCTTAAAAAGTGATGTTAGACAGTGGTAAACAGTCGATTGTCCCAATTTTTAAAAATGAGTGTATATTTTAAAAAATACATTAAATTCACAAAGTAAAGCATCAAATAATGTGTTTTCAATATATGAGGGTTAAGTGAATCCTCAAATGACTCTTTTTGTTTGTTTGTTTTTTTTGCATTTTCCATACTGTCCCAACTTTTCTTTTTTCTTTTTTATGTTTTAAAATTTTACAAACAATAATAGAAATAGAATAAAACTTATTGTCTAAATTCCAGGGTATACCATTAATTTAAAGAATGTAGTATAGTAAAATAAGTAGTAGTCATACACATATCAATAGTCAACTCTTGTAAAAAGAGAGATAAAGTACCCTTTAAATTCTCTATATGCACAAATATTGCGTATTCTAGTTTGGCTAGGGAGAAAAATTGATAAGAAAAAATGAAAGTGTATAGATTATAAAAATAGGAGAGAGTATAGATAGAAAAAGAGAGGAGAAAAAAGGGAAGGGGTGGGTAAGCATCTCCCTCTCCTACCCTTTCCTCCCTCTTGGGTTCTCATTTCAGGGGAATTCTATATTTTATTTATTGAGGAATTCATCCCAGACAAAATGTATCATATGAAAGGTTGATAAATTATTTGATTTCAAGAAAGCATATTTCTCTAATGATAATAATTCTGTAATTCTACCGATTAGCATCTCTATCAGGAGAGCAAGTTTTCTTCCTGTTTCTTGCTAGAATAGATTTAACACTTAAGTATAATTACTAAATGTTTAGCTCTAATTTTACAAATTCCTTTTATTGGCTTATTGAGTAAGGCTGTAAACATATCTAATTGAAAGTCAGTTTTATTTAAAATGTGTTGAATGCAAAGGGCAGCTTCAAACCACATGTTTTTAATTATGGGACAATCCCACCATATATGTTTCATAGTCCCTATTAGCCCACATCCTCTCCAATATTGACTAGATGCATTTGGGTAGATACTATGTAGCCTAGCTGGAGTAAGATACCATCTAGTAAGGATTTTATACTGTAATTAAGTTCCTGAATGTTTGACGAGGTGGATGATCTTTCAGTATTGGAAAAAAATATGGAGCCAATCTGGATTGTCCAAGTTAGACCCGGTTTCACTTTCCCATTTATGTACATATTTGAAATTTTAACGGTCATCGGGGGTAATTAAAAGTTTGTACCCTACCTGTGTACTCCCAATGTGCAGTGTCTCTAAAAAGAGGTTAATGGCCGAGTCAAAAGTTACCTCCAGCAAACATAGAGATATGTTGTTGAGATTTTATTTTTGCCTTGGTCTAAAACATATGCTAGGGGGATTGTTTCATGTACATGTTGGGAGTTATAATATTCTAGTATGAGACCACCTTGGAATTCAGCATTAACCAAGATCGGAAGTAATGGAGATGGAAAGGATGATATGTTAGTTTAATATGACATTATTGCATCCCACTTTGTAATGGTGTGGTAAATCAGGAGATATTGTTTCATGTTGGAAGGTCTTCCCTCTGTTGGGATCCAACAGAGATTTTTAATTGGCTGAAATGTAAGTAAATATGTTTCTAAGGATATCCAAGCTTTGTTAGCAGCATGTATGTGCCAATCTATTATTATTTGTAATACCACAGCTTTATAATAGTTCTGGAAAGATGGAACACCGAGATCTCCAGTTTTCTTAGGGGCAAATAGAGTGGTGGATTTTATTCTAGGCTTAAGCTTGTTCTAGAGGAAAGAGTTAATTATTCTTTGGAGATTAATACAAAAAAGTATTGAGAAGTTCAATGGGAACCGTTTGAAGGATATTATATAAAATAGAGGGAAGGATAGTCATCTTTATGGCATGGATACGGCCAATCCATGACAATGGTTTTTGTTTCTAAGATTGTAAATCCTATTGGATAGTTGTTAATAGTTTTAAATAGTTTTCTGAAAAGAGATGTGAATCATCCGAGGTAAGATATACCCCAAGGTATTTTAGTGCTTTATCTTTCCATTTATATGGGTTGTTAACTTTATAAATGTTAAGTATCTGTGGAGGGATTAAAGTGCTTATTAGCTTCCAATTTACTTTTGTTTATTAAAAAAATTGAGAATCTACCGAATTCAAGAAAGACCTCATTTTTGAAATGCGCTTTTCTGGATTTTTTGTTGTTATTCTGTCTCTCACTGTTCAAATAAACCTACCATTAAAATTATAGACTGATCATTTCTTTGTCAGTGGGCAAACGTACAAAATCAGCAGGGTATCAAATCATTTTTCCCTCACTGTATATTTAAGAGACAAAGCTCCAGTTCACCTCAGTGGGAGATCTAACAAATGATATCAGGCAAAAGAATAGAAAATTAAATAGATTGCTACTGGAAACTGACGCCTAGATTTAGAGTTTTGCAGCCAAAGGGGTGCGTTAGCTACGCGTGCTTTTTTCTGGCCGCACCTTTTAAATACCGCTGGTATTTAGAGTTCACAGAAGGGCTGCGTTAGGCTCCAAAAAGGGAGTGTATAGCATAATTTACCGCAAATGCAACTCTAAATACCAGCGTTGCTTACGGACGCGGCCAGCTTCAAAAACGTGCTTGTGCACGATTTCCCCATAGGAAACAATGGGGCAGTTTGAGCTGAAAAAAAACCTAACACCTGCAAAAAAGCAGCGTTCAGCTCCTAACGCAGCCCCATTGTTTCCTATGGGGAAACACTTCCTAAGTCTGCACCTAACACCCTAACATGTACCCCAAGTCTAAACACCCCTAACCTTACACTTATTAACCCCTAATCTGCCGCTCCCGCTATCGCTGACCCCTGCATTTTATTATTAACCCCTAATCTGCCGCTCCGTACACCGCCGCCACTTATGTTATCCCTATGTACCCCTAATCTGCTGCCCCTAATACCGCCGACCCTTACATAATATTTATTAACCCCTAATCTGTCGCCCCCAACGTCGCCGCCACCTACCTACACTTATTAACCCCTAATCTGCCGACCGGATCTCACCGCTACTATAATAAATGTATTAACCCCTAATCCGCCTCACTCCCGCCTCAATAACCCTATAATAAATAGTATTAACCCCTAATCTGCTCTCCCTAACATCGCCGACACCTAACTTCAAGAATTAACCCCTAATCTGCCGATCGGAGCTCGCCACTACTCTAATAAATGTATTAACCCCTAAAGCTAAGTCTAACCCTAACACTAACACCCCCCTAAATTAAATATAATTTAAATCTAACGAAGTAAATTAACTATTAAATAAATTATTCCTATTTAAAGCTAAATACTTACCTGTAAAATAAATCCTAATATAGCTACAATATAAATTATAATTATATTGTAGCTATTTTAGGATTAATATTTATTTTACAAGCAACTTTGTATTTATTTTAACCAGGTACAATAGCTATTAAATAGTTAAGAACTATTTAATAGCTAAAATAGTTAAAATAATAACAAAATTACCTGTAAAATAAATCCTAACCTAAGTTACAATTAAACCTAACACTACACTACTACACTATCAATAAATAAATTAAATAAAATACCTACAATTATCTACAATTAAACCTAACACTACACTATCAATAAATTAATTAAATACAATACCTACAAATAACTACAATTAAATAAACTAACTAAAGTACAAAAAATAAAAAAATATTTACAAACATTAGAAAAATATTACAACAATTTTAAACTAATTACACCTACTCTAAGCCCCCTAATAAAATAACAAAGACCCCCAAAATAAAAAAATGCCCTACCCTATTCTAAATTTAAAAAGTTCAAAGCTCTTTTACCTTACCAGCCCTGAAAAGGGCCATTTGCGGGGCATGCCCCAAATAATTCAGCTCTTTTGCCTGTAAAAAAAAACATACAATACCCCCCCCCCAACATTACAACCAAACACCCACATACCCCTAATCTAACCCAAACCCCCCTTAAATAAACCTAACACTAAGCCCTTGAAGATCTTCCTACCTTATCTTCACCATACCAGGTTCACCTATCCGTCCTCCGAAGTCTTGATCCAAGCCTCCGAAATCTTCATCCAAGCCCAAGCGGGGGCTGAAGAGTGACGTCCATCCTCCGGCTGAAGTCTGGATCCAAGCGGCAAATGAAGAAGTCCATCTTCGGGAAGAAATCTTCATCCTATCCGGGCAGAAGAGGACATCCGGACCGGCAAACATCTTCATCCAAGCCGCATCTTCTATGTTGTTCCATCGGATGACGAGCGGCTGATCTTGAAGACCTCCGGCGCGGATCCATCCTCTTCGTTCGACGTCCAACTGAAGAATGAAGGTTCCTTTAAGGGACGTCATCCAAGATGGCGTCCCTCGAATTCCGATTGGCTGATAGGATTCTATCAGCCAATCGGAATTAAGGTAGGAAAATTCTGATTGGCTGATGAAATCAGCCAATCAGATTCAAGTTCAATCCGATTGGCTGATTGGATCAGCCAATCAGATTGAGCTCGCATTCTATTGGCTGATCGGAACAGCCAATAGAATGCAAGCTCAATCTGATTGGCTGATCGGATCACTTTTTCACAAATTTTTTCACAAACTTTAGGATTCTCACTGAAATCATTTACAAACAGCTTGTGCAATTATGGCACAAATGGTTGTAAATGCTTCTCTGGGATCCCCTTTGTTCAGAAATAGCAGACATATATGGCTTTGGCGTTGCTTTTTGGTATTTAGAAGGCCGCTAAATGCCGCTGCGCATCACACGTGTATTATGGCGAGAAGTGAAGGGGTTAATTAGGTAGCTTGTAGGGAGCTTGCAGGGTTAATATCACATTTAGTGTAGAGCTCAGACTCCCACCTGAAACATCAGACCCCCTGATCCCTCCCAAACAGCTCTCTTCCCTCCCCCACCCCACAATTGTCCCCGCCATCTTAAGTACTGGCAGAAAGTCTGCCAGTACTAAAATAAAAGCTATATTTGTTGTTTTTATGTGTTTTTAAAAAGCATATTTACATATGCTGCTGTGTACTATCCCCCCCTTAGCCCCCAACCTCAATGATCCCCCCCAAACAGCTCTATAACCCTCCCAATCTAACTTAATATGCGCCATCTTGGGTACTGGCAGCTGTCTGCCAGTACCCAGTTTAGAAGAAAATATGGGTTTTTTTTATTTTTATTACAATTTTCTGTAGTGTAGCTTCCCCCCACACAAAACCAACCCCCCACCCCTCCACGATCTATTTTTGTGCTTTTGCACAAACAAGATTGGGCCCTTTTTCCTAGCAATATTTTCCGTAGTGTAGCGGTTCCCACCCGCTCCCGCCCCGTGCACACGCCCACCCGCCAACCTCCGTGCACGTGCGCGCTCCCGCGCGCCCCCTAACGGCCCCGCCTCCGATCCCACCCCCCTTGATGGCAGAAGATACACCGATGGCCGCCCACCCGCCTCCCAAGTCGGCTCCCACCCACCAACGATACCGGCCATCGATGTCCGGTGCAGGGAGGGCCACAGAGTGGCTCTCTCTGCATCGGATGGCCATGTAAAGTTATTGCAGGATGCCTCCATATCGAGGCATCACTGCAATAACCGGAAAGCAGCTGGAAGCGAGCAGGATCGCTTCCAGCTGCTTTCCACACCGAGGACGTGCAGGGTACGTCCTCAGGCATTAACTGCCTTTTTTTTGAGGACGTACCCTGCACGTCCTCGGTCATTAAGGGGTTAATTGTATTTATTTGTAGGTATTGTATTTAATTAATTTATTGATAGTGTAGTGTTAGGTTTAATTGTAACTTAGGTTAGGATTTATTTTACAGGTAATTTTGTAATTATTTTAACTATTTTAGCTATTAAATAGTTCTTAACTATTTAATAGCTATTGTACCTGGTTAAAATAAATACAAAGTTGCCTGTAAAATAAATATTAATCCTAAAATAGCTACAATATAATTATTCGTTATATTGTAGCTTTATTAGGGTTTATTTTACAGGTAAGTATTTAGCTTTAAATAGGATTCATTTATTTAATAAGAGTCAATTTATTTCGTTAGATTTAAATTATATTAATTTAGGGGGGTGTTAGTGTTAGGGTTAGACTTAGCTTTAGGGGTTAATACATTTATTATAGTAGCGGTGAGGTGCGGTCGGCAGATTAGGGGTTAATTATTGTAGGTAGCTGGCGGCGACGTTGTGGGAGGCAGATTAGGGGTTAATAAATATAATATAGGGGTCGGCGGTGTTAGGGGCAGCAGATTAGGGGTACATAAGGATAACGTAGGTGGTGGCGCTTTGCGGTCGGCAGATTAGGTGTTAATTATTGTAGGTAGCTGGCGGCGACGTTGTGGGGGGCAGGTTAGGGGTTAATAAATATAATATAGGGGTCGGCGGTGTTAGGGGCAGCAGATTAGGGGTACATAAGGATAACTTAGGTGGCGGTCGGCAGATTAGGGGTTAAAAAAATGTAATCGAGTGGCGGCGATGTGGGGGGGCCTCGGTTTAGGGGTACATAGTTAGTTTATGGGTGTTAGTGTACTGTAGAGCACAGTAGTTAAGAGCTTTATGAACCGGTGTTAGCCCATAAAGCTCTTAACTCCTGTTTTTTTTCTGCGGCTGGAGTTTTGTCGTTAGATTTCTAACGCTCACCTCAGCCAAGACTCTAAATACCGGCGTTAGAAAGATCCCATTGAAAAGATAGGATACGCAAATGGCATAGGGGGATCTGCTGTATGGAAAAGTCGCGGCTGCAAAGTGAGCGTAAGACCCTTTCCTGACTGACTCCAAATATCAGCGGGCGGTAAAAACCAGCATTAGGAGCCTCTAACGCTGGTTTTGACGGCTACCGCCAAACTCTAAATCTAGGCCTGAGTGAAATTTTCCTTAGTACCAGAATATAACCCCACTTGCACACATTGAATAAGGTAAGAGAAATATAACCAGAATGCAAATAAACATAGTTAAAGGGACAGTCTACTCCAGAATTTTTTATTGTTTAAAGAGATAGATAATCCCTTTATTACCCATTTCCCATTCTTGCATAACCGGCACTGTTATATTAATACAGTTTTTACCTCTGTGATTACCTTGTATTGACTGCCTTCTTATATCGAGTTCTTTTGACAGACTTGCATTTTAGCCAATCAGTGATGACTCATAAATTACTCCACAGGAGTGAGCATAATGTTATATGCATGATACACATGAACTAGCATTCTCTAACTGTTAAAAACTTACGCCTAGATTTAGAGTTCTGCAATTAGCCGTCAAAACCAGCGTTAGGGGCTCCTAACGCTGGTTTTGGGCTACCGCTGGTATTTAGAGTCAGTCAGGAAAGGGTCTAACGCTCACTTTCCAGCCGCGACTTTTCCATACCGCAGATCCCCCTACGCCATTTGCGTATCCTATCTTTTCAATGGGATCTTTCTAACGCTGGTATTTAGAGTCTTGGCTGAAGTGAGCGTTAGAAATCTAACGACAAAACTCCAGCCGCAGAGAAAAGGCAGGAGTTAAGAGCTTTCTGGGCTAACGCCGGTTCATAAAGCTCTTAACTACTGTGCTCTAAAGTACACTAACACCCATAAACTACCTATGTACCCCTAAACCGAGGCCCCCCCACATCGCCGCAACTCTAATAAAAAAATTTAACCCCTAATCTGCCGACCGCACACCGCCGCAACCTACATTATCCCTATGTACCCCTAATCTGCTGCCCCTAACACCGCCGACCCCTATATTATATTTATTAACCCCTAATCTGCCGCCCCCAACGTCGCCGCCACCTACCTACAATTAGGTGTACAATACCCCCCCAACATTACAACCCACCACCCACATACCCCTAATCTAACCCAAACCCCCTTAAATAAACCTAACACTAAGCCCCTGAAGATCATCCTACCTTATCTTCACCACGCCGGGTATCACCGATCAGTCCAGAGGAGGCTCCGAAATCTTCATCCAAGCCCAAGCGGGGGCTGAAGACATCCATCATCCTGCTGAAGAGGTCCATCATCGGGCTGAAGTCTTGATCCAAGCGGGCGCTGAAGAGGTCCATCATCGGGCTGAAGTCTTCTATCAAGCGGCATCTTCAATCTTCTTTCTTCCGGATCCATCTTCATCCCGCCGACGCGGAACATCCATCCTGGCCGACGACTTCCCGACGAATGACGGTTCCTTTAAGGGACGTCATCCAAGATGGCATCCCTCGAATTCCAATTGGCTGATAGGAATTAAGGTAGGAAAATTCTGATTGGCTGATGGAATCAGCAAATCAGATTCAAGTTCAATCCGATTGGCTGATCCAATCAGCCAATCAGATTGAGCTTGCATTCTATTGGCTGTTCCGATCAGCCAATAGAATGTGAGCTCAATCTGATTGGCTGATTGGATCAGCCAATCGGATTGAACTTGAATCTGATTGGCTGATTCCATCAGCCAATCAGAATTTTCCTACCTTAATTCCGATTGGCTGATAGAATCCTATCAGCCAATCGGAATTCGAGGGACGCCATCTTGGATGACGTCCCTTAAAGGAGTCGTCATTCGTCAGGAAGTCATCGGCCAGGATGGATGTTCCACGTCGGCGGGATGAAGATGGATCCGGAAGAAAGAAGATTGAAGATGCCGCTTGATAGAAGACTTCAGCCCGATGATGGACCTCTTCAGCGCCCGCTTGGATCAAGACTTCAGCCCGATGATGGATCTCTTCAGCGCCCGCTTGGATCAAGACTTCAGCCCGATGATGGACCTCTTCAGTCGGATGATGGATGTCTTCAGCCCCCGCTTGGGCTTGGATGAAGATTTCTTTAAGGGGGGTTTGGGTTAGATTAGGGGTATGTGGGTGGTGGGTTGTAATGTTGGGGGGGGTATTGTATGTTTTTTTCACAGGCAAAAGAGCAGAATTCTTTGGGACATGCCCCGCAAAAGGCCCTTTTAAGGGCTGGTAAGGTAAAAGAACTTTTCTATTTTTATTTTAGAATAGGGTAGGGCATTTTTTTATTTTGGGGGGCTTTGTTATTTTATTAGGAGGCTTAGAGTAGGTGTAATTGGCTTAAAATTGTTGTAATATTTTTATAATGTTTGTAAATGATTTTTTTATTTTTTGTAACTTAGTTCTTTTTTTATTTTTTGTACTTTAGCTAGTTTATTTAATTGTATTTATTTGTAGGTGTTTTATGTAATTAATTTATTGATAGTGTAGTGTTAGGTTTAATTGTAGATAATTGTAGGTAGTTTATTTAATTAATTTATTGATAGTGTAGTTTTAGGTTTAATTGTAACTTAGGTTAGGATTTATTTTACAGGTAATTTTGTAATTATTTTAACTATGTAGCTATTAAATAGTTATTAACTATTTAATAGCTATTGTACCTGGTTAAAATAAATACAAAGTTACCTGTAAAATAAATATTAATCCTAAAATAGCTACAATATAATTATAATTTATATTGTAGCTATATTAGGGTTTATTTTACAGGTAAGTATTTAGCTTTAAATAGGAATAATTTATTTAATAAGAGTTAATTTATTTCGTTAGATAAAAATTATATTATACTTAGGGGGTGTTAGTGTTAGGGTTAGATTTAGCTTTAGGGTTTAATAAATTTATAAGAGTAGCGGTGAGGTTCGGTCGGCAGATTAGGGGTTAATAATTGTAGGTAAGTGGCGGCGACGTTGGGGGCGGCAGATTAGGGGTTAATAAATATAATATAGGGGTCGGCGGTGTTAGGGGCAGCAGATTAGGGATACATAGGGATAATGTAGGTTGCGGCGGTGTACGGAGCGGCAGATTAGGGGTTAATAATAATATGCAGGGGTCAGCGATAGTGGGGGCGGCAGATTAGGGGTTAATAAGTGTAAGGTTAGGGGTGTTTAGACTCGGGGTACATGTTAGGGTGTTAGGTGCAGACTTAGGAAGTGTTTCCCCATAGGAAACAATGGGGCTGCGTTAGGAGCTGAACGCTGATTTTTTGCAGGTGTTTTTTTTTCTGCTCAAACGGCCCCATTGTTTCCTATGGGGGAATCGTGCAAGAGCACATTTTTGAAGCAGGCCGCGTCCGTAAGCACCGCTGGTATTTATAGTTGCAGTGGCGGTAAATTATGCTCTACGCTCCCTTTTTGGAGCCTAACGCAGCCATTCTGTGACCTCTAAAAACCTGTTAGTGAAGTATAGATCTTTGACAAATTGTAAAGTCATATATTGGACTCAAAGCAAGTTATTTAAGAACTAATAATACATATCACCTTGTTCAGATAAATAAAGATATATATAGTCAACTGAAGGCTGCAAAGGATGTTTTACCCCTGTAGCAATCTCAAATGCAGTCTCTGGGCTATCCAGCATTCGTAATAGCATAAATATGAAATTACTGCTAATTTTTTACATACCTACCAGTTGTAGCAATGTCACCAGCGTGTCCCTAGGTGTATGAGAGGCAGTCCATAATAATTCAGAGACTATGGCATCCATTTATCAAGCCGTCAACTGCAAATACGCTGGAATTCTGCAGTATATTTGTGGCGAGCCTGATTCGCCTTAGTTATCAAACCCTACAAACCGGCAAAAGTAGAATTTAGTGACGTAACATACGATCCATCGTACTCAGTCCGACACAGATCGATGCTTACGTCACTCCAGATGTTCCGAACGCAAGTTCGGCACTATATGACTACTTTTGCTAGTTATCAAATAACTAGCAGGTATGCTCGGCACTTTTCCGGCCCAGTGTACAAGGTTTTCAATCCACCGCCCTGGAGGGGGCGGATACCACAGGAATCAATGGGAGTCTAAAGGCAGCAAAAGCTCATGTTCGCTGCTGCCCAATATCCCATTGATTCCTATGGGAATGTCTACACCTAACACCCTAACATGTACCCCGAGTCTAAACACCCCTAATCTGCCCCCCACACCGCTGCCACCTACATTATACTTATTAACCCCTAAACTGCCGCTCCTGGACCCCGCCGCAACTAAATAAAGTGTTTAACCCCTAAACCGCCGCTCCCGGAGCCCACCGCCACCTACATTATATTTATTAACCCCTAATCTGCCCCCCTACACTGCCACCACCTTCATTATATTTATTAACCCCTAATCTGTCCCCCCTACACTGCCGCCACCTACATTATATTTATTAACCCCTAATCTGCCCCCCCTACACCGCCGCCACCTACATTATATTTATTAACCCCTAATCTTCCCCCCTACACCACCGCCACTATATTAAATGTATTAACCACTAAACCTAAGTCTAACACTAACCTAACACCCCCTAACTTAAATATAATTTAAATAAATCGAAATAAATTATTCCTATTTAAAACTAAATACTTACCTATAAAATAAACCCTAAGATAGCTACAATATAACTAATAGTTACATTGTATCTATCTTAGGATTTATTTTTATTTTACAGGCAACTTTGTATTTATTTTAACTAGGTACAAAAGTTATTAAATAGTTAGTAACTATTTAATAACTACCTAGTTAAAATAAATACAAAAGTACCTGTAAAATAAAACCTAACCTAAGTCCTAATTACACCTAACACTACACTATAATTAAATTAATTACCTACATTAACTACAATTAACTACAATTAAATAAAATTAAATAAAATTAAATAAAATTATCTAAAGTACAAAAAAAACACTAAATTACAGAAAATAATAAAATAATTACATGATTTTTAAACTAATTACACCTAATCTAATCCCCCTAACAAAATAAAAAAGCCCCCCAAAATAAAAAAGCCC
This sequence comes from Bombina bombina, assembly GCF_027579735.1. NCBI lineage: Eukaryota > Metazoa > Chordata > Amphibia > Anura > Bombinatoridae > Bombina > Bombina bombina. Next base: position 162,463,785 of record NC_069502.1, read on the forward strand.
TACCCTATGCTAAATTACAAATAGCCCTTAAAAGGGCTTTTTGCGGGGCATTGCCCCAAAGTAATCAGCTCTTTTATCTGAAAAAAAAAGTACAATACCCCCCAACATTAAAGCCCACACACCCAACCCTACTCTAAAACCCACCCAATCCCCCCTTAATAAAACCTAACACTAACCCCTTGAAGATCACCCTACCTTGAGATGTCTTCACCCAACTGGGCCGAAGTCCTCAATGAAGCCGGGCGAAGTGGTTCTCCAGACGGGCAGAAGTCTTCATCCAAGTCGGGCAGAAGAGGTCCTCCAGATGGGCAGAAGTCTTCATCCAGGCGGCATCTTCTATCTTCATCCATCCGGCACGGAGCGGCTCCATCTTCAAGACATCCGATGCGGAGCATCCTCTTCCATCGACGTCGACTGTAGAATGAAGGTTCCTTTAAATGACATCATCCAAGATGGCGTCCCTTCAATTCCGATTGGTTGATAGAATTCTATCAGCCAATCGTAATTAAGGTAGGAAAAATTCTATTAGTTGATGCAATCAGCCAATAGGATTGAAGTTCAATCCTATTGGCTGATCCAATCAGCCAATAGGATTGAGCTTGCATTCTATAACTATTGTACCTAGTTAAAATAAATACAAAGTTGCCTGTAAAATAAAAATAAATCCTAAGCTAGCTACAATGTAACTATTAGTTATATAGTAGCTATCTTAGGGTTTATTTTATAGGTAAGTATTTAGTTTTAAATAGGAATAATTTATTTAGATTTATTTAAATTATATTTAAGTTAGGGGGTGTTAGGGTTAGTGTTAGACTTAGGTTTAGAGGTTAATACATTTAATATAGTGATGGCGGTGTAGGGGGGCAGATTAGGGGTTAATAAATATAATGTAGGTGGTGGCGGTGTAGGGGGGCAGATTAGGGGTTAATAAATATAATGTAGGTGGCGGTGGGCTCTGTGAGCGGTGGTTTAGGGGTTAAAGACTTTATTTAGTTGCGGCGGGGTCCAGGAGCGGCAGGATAGGGGTTAATAACTTTATGTAGGTGGCGGCGGTATAGGGGGCGGAAGATTAGAGGTTAATATGTATAATGTAGGTGGCGGTGGGCTCCGGGAGCAGCAGTTTAGGGGTTAATAACTTTATTTAGGCGCGGCGGGGTCCGGGAGCAGCGGTTTAGGGGTTAAACACTTTATTATAGTTGCGGCGGGGTCCGGCGATGGCTGTATAGGGGTTAAACATTATATTTTAGTGTGGGTGTTTAGTGACAGGGTTCCAATAAAGCTGTGAAAAAGCCGAAGAGCAGCGAGATCGATGACTGTTAGTTAACAACAGTCCGCTGCTCATTGCACTGTACTTGGTGCGCAGCTTTTTGACAGCTTTTTTGGTAACTTTGGAAAACGTATTCAGGTCCACTGCAGCGATGTTAGGCGTTCTTAGGCGAGCGTATTGGTGCCGTCGAATGCAGGTAAGTTGACAGGTTGATAAATAGATGCCATAGAGCTCTAGGGCGACCCATCAGTTCACTTACTGTAGAAGATATACTTGATACAGTTCATTTTGCACACAGTAGGAAGCTTCAATTACCTCCTTCTCTCCTACAGGCTATTTGGTCAGGGACTGCTTGTCATCAACTTGCTCCATGGAATCAGGGCTAGCTCCAAAGCTGGCAGACCTTTATCTGACTTATTAGGAGCTGGTTATGATGAAGCTGCAGTAAGTTTTGTATTGCTGTGTGTGTGTTAGGTGCAACAAGCAGGAAATGCCCAATCAATCAGCAAAGCCTTGAAGCCCAATAAATCTGTATATATGTATATATTACTGCCCACCAGGATTGCCTGTAAGGGGTCATGAGCACTTAACCGAAAATGGGGCCCAAGTTTTAAAAAACATTTCTTCATTTTAGGGAATATTTATGTAGGTTTCATAAGGGGTTTTAAAACTAGTTATTTAAAACTTTTTTGGGGGTCCTAATTATCAGGGCCAAGGTTCTATAACATTTTGTCAAGTGGATAAAATTGGCATCACTCTATTTAGAACAGTCTCCCAAAGGTGAATCAATTGTTGTTAAGGAAGGATGTGTGGATCAAAAGATAGTTAGTGGATTAACAAACGTTGACAAGGAGCTTCCAGTATTGCCTTCCTTGGCTGCATTACTTTATTTTTAGTAAATGCTTTAAAGATAGTTTCCTGTTGAGCCTTGGGATCTGTTGCAAATAACTTTTAGAACTCCTTAAGCTTGGTTAAAAATTCTTCACTATTTTGAGGTGTTGTTGTTAATAAAGAGACACATTTCAGAGCATATATATATACTGTATAATATAAATATATATATATATATATACTGTATATATATATATATATATATACATATATATATTGAAAAATGTTAGAATATGTACTTTATGTAAACTGTAAACTTGTTTGTATTAATCTTTTATTGTGTCTTTTGGCGTGTATTTTTACTTAGTTTAAGATTGCGATTACACATTCTCAATATTCATATTTACATTATATTGAGAATGCACATTTGCTATCACAATATTCATATTTAACAATATTGTGATCAAGTTTTCGCGTTTCCATATTTCACAATATTGCAATCATGAATTCATGTTTGTAATATTCATATTTCATAACATTGCTATCGCGATTGCTTGATCACAGTTTTTTATAATAATGCATTTGCACTGTATAAAACGTGTTATATATTAATATAGAACATGTTTGATACAGTGCAAATTGCAATATTATAAATAAAATATGATTGCACAATTGCGATAACAATATTATGAAATATGAATATTACAAATGCAAAAATGCAATCACAATATTGTGAAACATGTTCGTAATATAATGTAAATATGAATATTGAGAATGCACAATTGCAATCTTACGGGTAGATTACGAGTTTTACGTTATGAGCTGTGCCGTGCTACCGTGCAGTTTTTTCTCACCGCTCCTCTTCCAACGGCGTCTTCTTGCAGAATGAATATCTCTTTAAGTGATGTCATCCAAAATGGCATCCCTTAGATTCCGATTGGCTGATAGAATCAGCCCATCGGAATTAAGGTAGAAAAATTCCTATTGGCTGATGCACTCAGCCAATAGGATTGAGCTGGCATTAGATTGGCTGTTCAAATCAGCCAATAGAATGTGAGCTCAATCCTATTGGCTGATTGGATCAGCCAATAGGATTGAAGTTCAATCCTATTGGCTGATTGCATCAGCCAATAGGATTTTTTCTACCTTAATTTCGATTGGCTGATAGAATTCTATCAGCCAATCGGAATCTAAAGGATGCCATTTTGGATGACATCACTTAAAGAGATATTCATTCTGCAAGAAGACGCCGTTGGAAGAGGATGCTCCGCGTCGGATGTCTTGAAGATGGAGCCACTCTGCCCCGGATGGAAAGATAGAAGATGCCATCTGAATGAAGACTTCTGCTCATCTGGAGGACCACTTCTGCCCGTCTGGAGGACCACTTCTGCCGGCTTCGTTGAGGACATCTTGCCACTTGGATGAAGACTTCTCCCGGTAAGTGAATCTTCGGGGGTTAGTGTTAGGATTTTTTAAGGGTGTATTCGGTGGGTTTTTTTTTTTAGGTTAGGGCTTTGGGCTGCAATAGAGCTAAATGCCCTTTTAAGGGCAATGCCCACTCAAATGCCCATTTCAGGGCAATGGGGAGCTTAGTTTTTTTTAGTTAGGCTTTTATTTGGGGGGTTGGTTGTGTGGGTGGTGGGTTTTACTGTTGGGGGGCTGTTTGTATTTTTTTTTTTTAAAAGAAAAAAGAGCTGATTTCTTTGGGGCAATGCCCCGCAAAAGGCCCTTTTAAGGGCTATTGATAGTTTAGTTTAGGCTAGGGTTTTTTTTATTTGGGGGGGGCTCTTTTATTTTGATAGGGCTATTAGATCAGGTGTAATTAGTTTAAATATCTGTAATTTGTTTTTTATTTTCTGTAATTTAGTGTTTGTTTTTTTGTAATTTAGCTAATTTTATTTAATTTATTTAATTGTATTTAATGTAGGGAATGTATTTAATTATAGTGTAAGGTTAGGTGTTAGTGTAACTTAGGTTAGGTTTTATTTTACAGTTAAATTTGTATTTATTTTAGCTAGGTAGTTATTAAATAGTTAATAACTATTCAGTAACTATTCTACCTAGTTAAAATAAATACAAACTTGCCTGTAAAATAAAAATAAACCCTAAGCTAGATAAAATGTAACTATTAGTTATATTGTAGCTAGCTTAGGGTTTATTTTATAGGTAAGTATTTAGTTTTAAATAGGAATAATTTAAGTAATGATACTAATTTTATTTAGATTTATTTAAATTATATTTAAGTTAGGGGCTGTTAGGGTTAGGGTTAGACTTAGATTTAGAGGTTAATAAATATAATATAGTGGCGGCGACGTTGGGGGCGGCAGATTAGGGGTTAATAAATGTAACAAAAAACAGCAATAAAGTGTGTGTTCCGGTTTAGAATCCCCCTCGGTTTCTTCTTAAACGTATACAAAAGAATCCTCAAAGCTGGGGAGTAAATAGTCCTAATATAAATGGTGTAAGGGAAACAAACAGTTAATTTCAAGTAGTGTCCACAGTCCTAGATATCAGAAAAATTTCCTGCTACGGTAATCCGATTGTGCCTGGGGGTCAGGGGTGTTCAAATTATAGGTGCTGTGGATGTCTTACCCTCCGCTGATCCGGTGGGATGCCTGGGCACGCTGCTGTACTTCCTCTCGGATGGGCGATGCAAGCCCTCCCGGGCGGGTGCAGTATGCGTGTCCTTCTTGGCGTATACGATATCCGGCTTGTCTTCCTGTTACGTCACCCCTGACGTCGGTCGGCTCGAGTAGATGATCTCACTTGGAGAGGTAGAGAGGCAGGAAATAAAGACTGGTTCCAGGTTGGGACTGCAGCTGGAGCAGCGAAATCAAAGCGGTAAGCCCCACCGCTGGTATGCAAACAGGCAAAGAAAGAGGTACGCTTGCTCACTGTGGAAATGCTGGAAATCATAAGTTTATTTTAAGACCAAACAGATACAGGTATGCAGGGTCACAGTTAGGAACGCCTGACGCGTTTGGCGCATGCGTGGATGCGCTTCATCGCATGCGTGGATGCGCCTCCGATGAAGCGCATCCACGCATGCGCCAAACGCGTCAGGCGTTCCTAACTGTGACCCTGCATACCTGTATCTGTTTGGTCTTAAAATAAACTTATGATTTCCAGCATTTCCACAGTGAGCAAGCGTACCTCTTTCTTTGCCTGTTAATAAATGTAGGTAGGTTGCGGCGACATTGGGGGAGGGAGATTAGGGGTTAATAAATATAATGTAGGTGTTGGAGATGTTGGGGCAGCAGATTAGGGGTTAATAAGTATAATGTAGGTTGCGGCGATGTCCGGAGCAGCAGATTAGGGGTTAAAAAAATTATTTTAGTATTTGCGATGCGGGAGGGCCTCGGTTTAAGGGTTAATAGGTAGTTTATGGGTGTTAGTGTACTTTTTAGCACTTTAGTTATGAGTTTTATGCTACGGCATTGTAGTGTAAAACTCATAACTACTGACTTTAAAATGCGTTACGAATCTGGTTGACATAGGCTGTACCGCTCACTTTTTGGCCTTCCAGGACAAACTCGTAATTCCGGTGCTATGGAAGTCCCATAGAAAAAGGCTTTACGAACAGTGCAGTGCCCCTATACCTGCAAGATTCGTAATACCAGCGGGCGTAAAAAAGCAGCATTAGGACCTGTTAACGCTGCTTTTTTACCTTAACGTACAACTCGTAATCTAGCCGTTAGTTTTTGCCTTTATAAACAAAGTTGTTTGCTGGCATTAAGAATATATAAGCGTTCTGTCGGAGTTTACTAGGCGTTCCAATAATCTGTACTTTAATGGGGAAACATCGCTGTGGGTTTCTAATATTTAAAGCAATGACCTCCATCTTAGCTATACTTTTTCAGCCATAGCAGTCTCACCAGCGATATTTCCCAGTGTTACAAATCTAGCTAATGTACAATGAAACTTAATATACATATGCATAATTTGAAGAGTTACTACACATAAAACTTTTAAATTTTTGCAAGCGCACAGTCTATTTTGTGTGAACACTCTTTAAAGACAGCCCCCCTTGCAACTCAGTGGCGATGTCAGAAGAGTTTTGCTGAAGTTGCAATCCTCACTATATCCTATGGGTGACACATTGCCACTTGTCAGCGCAAAAAGGTTCAGCCCACTTTTTAAAAATATATATTGACCGACTAATGGACTGCAAGATGTTTTGAATATTGGGACCCTAGAACTGGGTCACAACTTATGAATGTTAGTATTATTAATTGTAGGTTAGTTATTTAAAAACATACTTCACCATTGCATACTAGAGATGCACATTCCTTATTAAACAAATTCGGAAAACATTCGTCAAATTTGTTTAATAATGAATAACTAATCGGAATGCGAACAAAAAAATGAATAAACAAATGTTGCAAGGGATGAAATTTGTTCAATGTATCATTTGTATTTGTTCATACATCACATATTCCATTAACCAATAACAGTGCTGCAATTTCGGTCATCTGACCAATCCTCACTCATTCTGTGCCCGGTATATAAACCCTCTCTGCTCAGATTGTGTGTCAAATGATTATTCTTATATTTATAGTGAAATATCTGTGTTCCTCACATTACAGTATGTGATACATTATTGTGAGGTCTGTTCTCCACATTACAGTGTTACAAAATATATTCATACATATACACATTTAAATGATCATAAAATTAAAAGCTTCATATTTTTTCTTCCTCGTTCCATTTGAAAAAAAAGGGAGGATTGAATATTCATTAAAGACAAATTAATGTGCTAAAATTCAGATGTACTGAATGCCTACACAAACAAAATCAGGTCATGATCTTTTGGGTTTTTTTTTTTTGGGGGGGGGGGGATCTGTGCATATGTCTATTGCATTCACTTTTGTATTTTTTAGGTGTTTTTTTATGAAGCATGAAAAGGACGCAACTTGATAGAATTGGATGTCGTTTTTGAAGATATGTTTGTTTGATTAGTTTAAGCACTATGGAGTCGATCCGATAAAAATCGTCGCCCGCAAAAGCTGGCGACGCCAATATTTGCGCAGGTTTGGTATCCTATATACGGCATAACCTAGAAGTTACGCGCGTATATTTCAGCCGTCGCCCGTAGTTTTTTGGGCCATAGGCAGGTATACCAAACCCGCGCAGTTTGGTATCCAATATACAGCGTAAGGACTTACGTGGCGAAAATGGAGAAATCTTACTCCATTTTCACCTCGCCACAAAAAGCAGCCGTAAGAAGCCTTACGCTGACTATTGGATCCCCGTAACTCCCTAAACTGGCTGCTAAAATAAACACCTAACGCATGCGCAATGTCTATCTCCCTGTGAACCGCGATCTGCTAAATAAAACCTAACACCTAACGCATGCGCAATGTCTATCTCCCTGTCAACCGCGATCCCCCGCCGCAATCCCTAATAAAGTATTTAACCCCTAAACCGTCGCCATCTACATAAACTAACCACCTACTGTGAGCCCCTAAAACCGCCACCATCTAACTGATCTATCCCCTAATGTGAACCCCTTACACTGCCGCCATCTATATTAAAATTATTAACCCCTAATTTAATCTACCTACCCCGCCGCCAACTATATTATCTATATTAACCCTAAATATATCATAGTTAATATAGTTATTACATTATATATATTAACTATATTAACCCTAATTATATTAGGGTTAATATAGTTAATATACTTACTATAGTATTTATATAAACTATATTAACTCTATCTAACCCTAACACCCCTAACTAAATTCTTATTAAATAAATATAATTCATATTATAAACTAAAATATTCCTATTTAAATCTAAATACTTACCTATAAAATAAACCCTAAGATAGCTACAATGTAATTAATAATTACATTATAGCTATGTTAGGGTTTATATTTATTTTACAGGTAAATTGTTAATTATTTTAACTAGGTATAATAGCTATTAAATAGTTATTACCTATTTAATAGCTACCTAGTTAAAATAATTACCCAATTACCTGTAAAATAAATCCTAACCTAAGTTACAAATACACCTACACTATCAATAAATTAGTTCAAAGCTCTTTTACCTTACCAGCCCTTAAAAGAGCCTTTTGTGGGGGCATGCCCCAAAGAAAACTGCTCTTTTGCCTGCAAAAAAAAAACACAATACCACCCCCCAACATTACAACCCACCACCCACATACCCCTAATCTAACCCAAACCCCCCTTAAATAAACCTAACACTACCCCCCCTGAAGATTTCCCTACCTTGTATTCACCCCGCCGGGCAGAACTCCTCATCCGATCCGGGCGATGTGTTCCAGCAAGCGGCAGTAAAGTCTTCTTCCATCCGGGCGATGTCTTGAAGCAAGCGGCAGAGAGTCTTCTTCCATCGGCGATGTCTTCAAGCAAATCGGCATCTTCAATCTTCTTACTTCGCTCCTCCGCCGCGGAGCATCCTTCCGGCACGACGACTTCCCGACGAATGAGGTTCCTTTAAATGACGTCATCCAAGATGGCGTCCGCCGAATTCCGATTGGCTGATAGGATTCTATCAGCCAATCGGAATTAAGGTAGAAAAAACTGATTGGCTGATTGAATCAGCCAATCAGATTCAAGTTCAATCCGATTGGCTGATTGGTTCAGCCAATCGGATTGAACTTGAATCTGATTGGCTGATTCAATCAGCCAATCAGATTTTTCTACCTTAATCCCGATTGGCTGATAGAATCCTATCAGCCAATCAGAATTCAGCGGACGCCATCTTGGATGACGTCATTTAAAGGAACCTCATTCGTCGGGAAGTCGTCGTGCCGGAAGGATGCTCCGCGGCGGAGGAGCGAAGTAAGAAGATTGAAGATGCCGATTTGCTTGAAGACATCGCCGATGGAAGAAGACTCTCTGCCGCTTGCTTCAAGACATCGCCCGGATGGAAGAAGACTTCACTGCCGCTTGCTGGAACACATCGCCCGGATCGGATGAGGAGTTCTGCCCGGCGTGGTGAATACAAGGTAGGGAGATCTTCAGGGGGGGGTAGTGTTAGGTTTATTTAAGGGGGGTTTGGGTTAAATTAGGGGTATGTGGGTGGTGGGTTGTAATGTTGGGGGGTGGTATTGTGTTTTTTTTTGCAGGCAAAAGAGCAGTTTTCTTTGGGGCATGCCCCCACAAAAGGCCCTTTTAAGGGCTGGTAAGGTAAAAGAGCTTTGAACTTTTTTTAATTTAGAATAGGGTAGGGAATTTTTTTTATTTTGGGGGGCTTTATTATTTTATTAGGGGGCTTAGAATAGGTGTAATTAGCTTAAAAAATCTTGTAATCTTTTTTTTATTTTTTGTAATTTAGTGTTTGTTTTTGTAATTTAGTTTAGTTTATTTAATTGTATTTTTAGATAGATATTTGTAGTTTATTTAATTTATTGATAGTGTAGGTGTATTTGTAACTTAGGTTAGGATTTATTTTACAGGTAATTGGGTAATTATTTTAACTAGGTAGCTATTAAATAGTTAATAACTATTTAATAGCTACTATACCTAGTTAAAATAATTAACAATTTACCTGTAAAATAAATATAAACCCTAACATAGCTATAATGTAATTATTAATTATATTGTAGCTATCTTAGGGTTTATTTTATAGGTAAGTATTTAGATTTAAATAGGAATATTTTAATTAATAATATTAATATTAGATTTATTTTAATAAGAGTTTAGTTAGGATGTTAGAGTTAGATAGGGTTATTATACTTAATATATATATAATATAATAACGATATTAACTATATGAACCCTAATATAATTAGGGTTAATATAGTTAATATATATAATATAATAACTATATTAACTATATTAACCCTAATATAATTAGGGTTAATATAGTTAATATAGCTGGCGGCGGTGTAGGGGGATTAGATTAGGGGTTAATACATTTATTGTAGGGGGATGTAGATTGTAGGCAAAAGAGCAGTTTACTTTGTGACAAAGCCCCGCCAAAAGCCCTTTTAAGGGCTGGCAAAAGAGCTGTTACTTTGGGGCAATGCCACGCAAAAAGCCCTTTTCAGGGCTATTTGTAGGGTTAGACTTAGGTTTAGTGCTAGGGATAGTTTAGTATTTTAGGGGTTAAATAATTTAATATAGATGGCGGCGGGGTAGGGGGATTAGATTAGGGGTTAATAATTTTAAAATAGATAGCGGCGGGGTAGGGGCTCACTTTAGGGGGTAGGTAAGGTAGATAGCGGCGGTGTTAGGGGCTCACTTTAGGGGGTTATAGATTTAATATAGCTGGCGGCGGTTTAGGGGTTAATAACTTTATTAGGTAGCGGCGGGCTCCGGGAGCGGCGGTTTAGGGGTTAATACATATTTTATTGTTAGGCTAGTGAGGGGGGATAGCGGATAGAGCTTTAGACGTGTCGGGCTATGTTAGGGAGGCGTGTTAGACTTGTCGGGCTATGTTAGGGAGGCGTGTTAGACAGTGCGGGTGATTTAGACTTTAGTCAGGTTTTGTAGGCGCCGGCAGTTTCTAACGTGCCGCAAGTCACTAGCGACGCCAGAAATTTGTACTTGCGCAGATTTCTGGACATCGCTGGTTTGTCAGACTTACGGCACGTTAGCATCTGACGGCGACATATATGGGATAGCTCGAGTTGCGAGCTGAAACTGCGGGCGACGCGGGTTCCCTCCCTTGCGCCGCAAACTACGATCTATATCGGATCGCGCCCTTTGTGTGTTTTTTATCACAAATATATATGTTAACAACAGAATCAGCCACTAGCAAAACTTTGGGAATGATAGGTGAAGCGAACCTCTATGAATTTTGAAAATGACCACATCTTAACAATGAGGCTCTCAGCAGCCTAAAAAGCTTCCATGAAACAGGCAAGCTGGAAACTGTGATATAGAGAAATGCCAGAAATGCTTTTATCATATTCTGGAGCTTACTATTAAAACATCCTATATATGTAAATGTGCCTTGCTTCTTGACTTATGACCTTTGTGTTTTTCCTTAAAGGGATAGAAAGGTCAATACTGAAATGTGCATGGGTGCATTTCAAATTTACATAGAAGCCTTTGTTGTAATAGACTTCCATTAGCGAAAATGCTTCTAGGAAAAGTTATTACTGTTTTTCAGCAGCATACGCACATATGCTTTGTGTGCCCGTGCAACAGTATTCAAGCTCAAAGAGCTGGTGGTGGTGTGTATTGTGTAGACTTAAAGCTCGATTTAACAATCCTTGGGTAGACACAAGTGGACATCTCCGTTCCTGTCTGCCCGGCATTGCTGTCAATCTCCCTGATCAGAGAAGTCCAGGGGATTGAGAAATGTCCCTTTATAGTTGGCATAGTAGGTTAAGAATCAGAATCGGTCTGATGACCCTTGCTTCTTAACTCGAGCCGAAGGCGCCCAAAGCTGTAATCACAGCTTCTAAAATGGAGCCTTCTATTTGTGTCATATAAGACAGTGATGACTCTCTGAGAAGGTGTGGTGTTTGAATACTGTACCATGGGCTCTCACATGTGCATATGCAGCTGAAAAAAACAGTGATACATTTTAATAAAATCATTTTTGCTAATGGAAATATAATGCTAAAATTATTTTACTTAAAATCGAAATACAACCATGCACATTTCAGTTTTTAACTTCTTGCATACTTAATAAAGAGAAAATATAAATAAAAGACAAATAAGCAGATAAAGGTAAAGTAAAATTAAGTTGAAATTAAGTAATGGAATATATTGTTATGCCACTGTTATTACTCACGTAGGTTGTTTGACTTGTTATATTCAGAAACGTTTCTAGAAATTCCAATTATAAACTTAAATTAATTTCTGAATGGTATGTAAATTGCTTCTGTATTCAAGTGCATATCAGGTTTACCTAAACCCCAACAGCAATTTGAAAACTTCAGGTTATTGGAGTAATTACAATAATTAAAAAACAAACCCTGAACTAGTCTATAACCTTTTTTCTTTCAGCACTTATGAAAAGTTTAAACTCTAAAGCAAAATAAAAGAGGTTACTTCTGTTTCTTTATATCTTCAATTGATAGCTATCCCCAACCAAATCAAGAAAGACCTTCTGCACAATTACATAAGCAAATTGCAAGTTTTGTTATATTTAAATTAATCGGTGAATGCATTTTTTTAAATACAATGTAAATTACCAGTAGATTAAAAAATGTTTTCTTGAAAATAAAACAACCTAAGTATATAACAGTAACTCTGACATTAACAGACAGATTGGAATCCACATGACAAAATGTATCTCAAAGTTTGCAATCAAAACTTTCCAATAATGGGCTACATTATGAGTGGTCGGCTAATTGCTGCTTGCAAGTGATTAGAGGAATATCGGGGCTCTTTGTGCACGCTGGAGGTAGCACGTGTATTATGAGTTGAAAGTAAATGCTTTCACTTGAGTGCAATTAAATTTAACGTGGATCAGGTTAGCGCGATTTCAGAGCTCTGGTTAACATCAAAAATACATTTAACAGTACAGTTACCCTCAAAACCACAGTGTCTAATAAAAATGTGTAAAAATGAATATTGCATAAAAAAGTTATAAGGGCTCAAAGATATGAGATCTCAGGTGTTAGAGAATAAAAGGCATGCAAAGGGCTTTGAAATTATTGTAAAGTTTGCACTTTTAATACACAGTATATAAAACTATTTATAAAAACAGTGGCACTTTAATTCATTAAAATATTTAAACATGTTTCCTTTGTATAATATTTACCATATAGAGATAGTAAACATTGTGCAGTTCCTCGGCCCGCATCTCATCCTTGATTTAGCGGAGCGATGACGAAGCTGGCTTCATCCAATCTTTGCATGCCCCACAAGCTGGGCGCAAAGTGGGGCACGGAAAGATTGGATAAAGCCAGCTTCGTCATTGTTTGGCTAAATCAAGGATGAAATGCGGGCGGAGAAATGGCGTGATGTTTACCATCTCTATATGTTTTTAAAATAATTTTATATACTGTGTATTAAAAGTCTTAATTTTACAACCACTTTAACATAGAGATACATACATACACATGTCTAAATATGCATCTGAATGTATAGTGCATTGAAGCCCTTTGCAGTCAAGTAGTTGAAAACATGAAAAAACATGTTTATGCAATATTCAAATTTTAATAAAGTGTTCAACTGTATGTACCGTAAACATATATATATATATATATATAGATATCATAATATATTTTTTTATTGGGTTAACTATACATTTATAAGATGACAAGCTTTCGGAAGAATGTCTTCATTCTTCAAGTCTGAAGCAATACTGACCAATTTGATGATATTTACAGATTATATCTTAAAACATAGGATGGCTAAAAAGACAGAAAGTGTTACAGAGGTCTGAATGCAGGGGGAGGAGGGGGTGTTGTAAAAATCATGAGGGGGGTATTGCTTCAGACTTGAAAAAGGAAGACATTCTTCCAAAAGCTTGTTATCTTATAAATGTATAGTTAGTCCAATAAAAAAGTATCATTGTTCAATGCAATACTCTTTTTATTTTGATATCTAAACCTCTGGACTAACATGGCTACTTCAATCAACGAATATATATATATATATATATATATATATATATATATATATATATATATATATATATTGCCTGACACATCCTCTGGGGTTTCAAGCAGGGAAGTGATCCTGATTTCTTCCAGGCGCTTTAAAGATATTGCTGTGATGCCTCGATATTGAGGCATCACTGCAATACCTTTTTTTGCACAACGATGCAGAGAGAGCCACTCCTCCGTCCAGCAGTGAGAAATCACTCGTCAGTGCTCGCAGGCACGGGGGGCCGTGTGTGCGTGCACGCCCGCGATCTGCACATATGTGCACATAGGAAGTGGAGGGAGAGGGTGTTTGGAGAGGGTGCTGGGAGAGGGCAGTGACAATAGTGAGGTGGGGGAGGCAAGATAGCTGTTTGAGGGGGGTCAGGGAGGGATCAAGGAGTGGAATGTGTAAGGTGGGAGACTGATCTCTACACTAAAGCTAAAATTAACCCTTCAAACTCCCTACAAGCTACCTAATTAACCCCTTAAGCTTACACTGTCTGCATTTAACATTGTACAAACATTTCTAGTAAAATGCTTGAGCAATGCCACCCCTGCAGATTTTCAGCCAATCGGCCGCTAGCAGGGGGTTTTAATCATCCCGATTGTATCTGATCGTAATGATTGCTGTCAGCCACCTCAGAGGTAGTGGATAAGTTAAGGAGCAGTGGTCTTAACTGCTGCATTCACAGATTGATAATTCAGCCCCATTGTCTCAATATGGAGTGAAGACTAATAATGTATCAGCCTTTGTAAATTTGAATTCTAAAGATATGTTTAAAAAACTTATGTTTGCATCTTCTCTAGAACTTAGGTTACCTGGAATGCTAATTGGAAATGTCACCTTTATAACAATACGAAGCTGACCTGCAAAAATTCTACCTTAGGAAATATCTATCTATTGGGTACTTATAGAGTGCAAACTAATCACCTGTGAGGGTCTCAACACTCCTGATGGATGATTTATGCATTTATGCCACCCTAACCATTTAAAGTGAGGTTTTCCAGTAGTGGATACTATAAAAGTTTCATCCAAAGACTAGTAAAACATATACATCAAATCATATGTGATCATCATTTTGATGACGCTCATGTGATGACAGTAGGGATTAATATCGGCCTAGATTCAATAAAAAATGAATTGTGAAACAAATATCGAACAGAAAAAACTTGTTGCGACATTGCAGCTCACAAATTGTGAAATCCATAGCTGAGTTGTAAGTCAACTAAAAAGGAAAATCCATCTATTAAACAGTCCAAGCTAACACAAGAAGAAAAAAGAAAAGAAAAAAATAAGACAAACTCATCAGCCTTGAAATAGTGAGACACAACTGTAATATTAGATATTTTATAAAGGGCCATGGCATCTACAAATTCCAAATGTTGGTTTGAGGTGAAAAATCCTGAGCACACCTCTAGAACTACCCGGAACTCCCGCAGCCAGCCCCTATTGTCACCTCCTGCTCTATCCAATGAGATTACAGCACCATAACAATACAGACAGGCTAATATTTTACAGTTACAAACAATTACATAACCTATTTTGTGGTTGGAATTATTGTTTTTCCATGTTGTAAGTGGTTTTCATTTAGTATACAAGATATCATTGGGCAACTCACACAATTATACATAGAGGCCAATGTAACAAATGTCTTGCGGACCTGATCTGACAGTGCGGATTAGGTCTGCAAGACATCGCTGAATGAGGAGAGCAATACGCTCTCCGTATTCAGCATTGCACCAGCAACTCACAAGAGCTGCTGGTGCAACACCGCCCCCTGCAGACTTGCTGCCAATGGGCTGCCAGCAGGGGGGTGTCAATCAACCCGATCGTACTCAATCGGGTTGAATTCCGGCGATCCCTGTCCGCCTGCTCAGAGCAGGCGGTTATGGAGCAGCGGTCTTTGTGACCGCTGCTCCATAACTTGTGTTATGGAGACTCGCCAGAAACATGGGCTGTCAAGCTCCGTTCAGAACTTGATAGATAGGCCCCATAGTCTTTAATGACAGGAACAATAACTAACGCAGTTCTGTAAAAGACAAGTGATGCAATGCTAAATGTGTTTCAAATATGATTTTATGTTTATATTAGGCCCCTTGATTATCTCATGTGTTTCTTTGTGGCTTTTGTTATAAATATCCACTGAAATAGTTGTTGTGGGGTGATACAAAGCCCAGGAAGTCAGGATCAGATTTATTTTTAAACTTATCATTTATATGTCAGAAGAGTAATGATCAGAAATCATACAAATAAAAAGGAGAACAATATAGTAACAATTACCAACAATGAACACATTCCATCCATTTTAAAATATCAAAGTCCTGAGCAAATATTTTCAAATTTGGCCTTGATAGAAAATGAAATAAAAACACTCTTTTCACATTTTCAGTAAGTAACAACTTGAACAACCAAACCAAACAAGAAAAATAAGATGTGTTATATAAGAGCTACTATTAGTCATAATTAATTAAATTCTAGTAATTAACCTACTAAAAAATAGATAATTTCCTATTCAGGAACAGAATTATGATTTGGCCTATATAATAGCTATTTGTATAGCCATAAATCAGATCAAAGATTAAAGTGAAAGTTGCCTTGTACTTCATGTAAAAGTTTCCAACATTTTTCAGTCAGTTCTGATAGGTAAGAAATAGCATACAATATACAGATTGCATTTGTCATATACATTTGGGGGTTAATTAACCACCTGCAGAATATGTAAAAATCTGTGTTAAAGTATGACAATGAGGCCATTAGAGGTCTGGTCTTAATAAATGCTGTCCCTTCACAGATCCAAGTGTCCAAAACTTTTCTGTAAACGCATAGAAGAGCCACAAGCATTTACTTTTCAGACAATATATTTGCTGTTCACTTTTAGAGTTGGTGATAAGTTAAGTCTGTTAAATAATCAGGAAGTGGGTTGGATGTTCCTACTGAAAATAAGGTAACCGAAGGAACTGCATTCAATATGTGTTGGTGTATATAGATCTCTTTCAAGAATGCCAAGTAATTAATGTTAAATAGTTAATTTAATTTAACAAAATATTAGGCATTCTGGAATATGTTTTTTTTAAAGGGACAGTCAACACCAGATTTTGTGTTGTTTTAAAAGATAGATAATCCCTTAATTACCAATTCCCCAGTTTTGCATAACCAACAGTTATAATTATACACATTTTTCCTCTGTAATTACCTTGTATCTAAGCCTCAGCAGACTGCCCCCTTATGTCAGTTCTTTTGACAGACTTGCATTTTAGCCATATATCATGAAAGGTTTTTTTGGACTTGACTGTCCCTTTAACTAAATATTATTGTATAGTAGCAGTCATGTTCTGCAAATAACAGTTTTTCCTCAATAAGGGCTAGATTAAAAGTGGTGTGTTGGGGGGGCGGAGCCAACTACAGAACAGATAGGACGTGCAGTGTTTGTGCTCCTGAAAGACAAAGGGAATAAATGTAAATTTAACGCAAAACATCAGACCTATATTTACACATAGGTGAAGCAGCTATTGATCTGAGCACCTAACAGGATTTTATCTGGATCTTAGTAGGTTGCAACGACCACGTGGAGGACGCGATTGCTGGCTTCACAGACGCAGCCTGATATAAGTGAAACCTGTTATTATACCACCAAGGATGGAGGACTCCTATTTACAGATTCTGGCACTACTCGACAGCTAGGAGAGAAAATGCAGCGTAACTTTAACGACCTAACACTCACCTGCAGAGCTGAGCCTACCGAGGAAATCACTTTAACAGAAGTAACGGCAGCTAGTATAGACTTTCCTACGACCACAGATGCTATCAACATGGCAGCTCCTAGGCTGGAGTTCAAGGAGGAAAGCGGGGGTCCTCTCGCAACGCTACAGATTAATGTGCCTAATATGGACAAATTACTCTGGGAGAGAGCATACACAACGACCTGGCCTCAGCTAGGCATGGAACCCGATATTCTAACCCTGCCTATATCAGTACGGCCTCCTGTAGCTGTACACATGACTCCTATGTCGGCTTTGTGTGCTTCTAGGAGTAGACAGAGAGATCCGTCCACTGCTACACAAGTGGTCACTCTGCCCCCGCAGCTCATCAAGCCGGTAGCAGTCATTGGCCAATGGAAACCTTTTGTGGCGTTAACTTTAGTACCACTCACACCATATCCTAGATCCTGCCTTCTGAGAGTCTCCAGTATGCGGACATTTAGGTGGGGACTTGTTTCACCTCCCGAGCAGGACTATATCAGCCCACAATTGGGATCTACGATAAATAAAGCCGGGGTAGGCTAGTGTCCAATGTGTAAGTAAGGCTGTGAAGTGCTTAGTGTCCTCTTTGTGTCCTGCTTACACGGATCTAAACTTGAAGCTTTGCAAACTCTCATATGTTTTAACAGTTTCATATATGAACAGGACAGCACTTAAGACTTGACACTTCTTAATAAAAGCCGAACTCTCTATGTTATCACGCAACATTTCTTATGTTAAACGTCATGTTATAAGCAATAATGGTTATGGGTTAGGCTTGTGCTCGTGTGTTAGAGGTCTCTCTCACATTCGAAATAGGAGCCCCACTGCTGACTAAATTCTCTGTGCCTCTACTAAACGCCTAGTGTAATTTATACATTAACTGTTTGTTGCTCGAACCCTTTGTTTTCTCTTACTTTGTTCCATATGCTCTCAATCTGATATTGGCACTTATTATTTTCACGCCATCGAGAATTAGATATGAGCTCCATTTATGAATACTGCAGGACTTTAAAAATGCATTTCATACACCCCCAGCATGAAACAGACTGTGTTTTTGTATTATTATGTAAAGTGTAGTTTTATTGCAGTATTTTACGCCCTAACTTATAAGATGTGCAGTGTATTCATTGTTTACATTTAGTTTGGTTACATGCAACGTTATTATATAGTTATTAGTTGAGCACCAGTGTACTCCACTTTATTTAGAGCTTTATTGACTTCTAGAGGCACTACTATATTGTTTAGCTGAACAGCAAGCCTGATCTGGCACATGGTTTATATAGAGATATCCTGAAACAAGATTATATAATACACTTTCCCATATACATTTTTACGATGCAAGGCCATGGTTTGGGACTATTACTATCAGGATGTTATTCATTGAATGTAACCTGGCTGTTATAATTTTCCTGAGTTATTCATGTTACCCACAAGGGAATTGACCTTTTTACTTAAATTTTATAGAGGACATTCGCACCAGTATATTTTTCCTTTAACACTCCCCATCCAGCCTGCTGTAGTTTTAAAGTGCTGTATGTACTGCTCATAAATTTGGAGCTCTGTTTTTCCTAAATATTACTTAGCTCTCAGATAGTCACGTAGCTACAATGCCCTATCTTGACTTACACTGCTCCCCGGATGCTAAACTAATCAGCAGTACTAGCTATCTTGTTTGGGTTACTCTCTATACATACTAAGGCCAATACCTACCTGTGGTATATGTGCATTATGCTATCTTACTAAATTAATATTGGATGTAACCAGCACATCCTGCATTCAACATTGAGAATAAGTACTAGATACCCCAAGTCTTTACCACTACTCTCTAGAGTAACATATATGAGTTCACTATATGCTGTGATTATTCGTTAAAACATTTTTTTAGTCATAACTTATATACTTACCTTGCAAGTTATTGCTGTTTTATAGCAGCCTCTAATGCAAAATATTGTCCCATTGTTTATTTGCTATAATATCTCACTCTGACAACGTTAGATATCACCCTTAGTATATGTATCCCCATTAAGCCTCTATATGTCCTTACTACTCTATTTTCAACACTGAGTGGTAATATATTTAAATGTTAATAGATTTTGAGGATGTGTGGGAAAGCTCATAGCATTGTAATTTTTGGCACCCCTTTCTCATCTAGATATATTAGAATTTATAGATTTTGCTCCTTGTAAAAGATCAGTACTTTATCTCCACTGAATATTATGCGTTGTAAAAGATAGGTATATGCTGGGCTTTTTATTAGGGTAACTCTAGATTTCAGTTGTTCTTGGGTCCCCCTGGACTCTTACAGAGGCAACAGTATTGTACATCGCCTGCTGTGGCAGTGGCAATCCTATGTGACAAAGCCCTTACTGCTCTATATGTTCACCTAAGCCTGTTCTGCTGGTCGCGGCCGGATCAGCGGATTTGGCACTATTTCTTCAACAAAGGTGGGGCGAAGCACAATTGGGAGTTAATTCAGATATTAAAACTAATATTCTACTTGCCCAGATAGGTTTATAGCCCATAATAGCTTTTTTGAAAACACAATGTAGAATTATGGACATACTTCTAAGGGGTAATATTAAATTATATACATACATTTGCTATCTTTAGCTTACAAATCTCCTTTTCCCACTTGCAACTTGTAAACATATGACTAGAAATGAGTACATGAATGGCCTTACCTACATAATACTATTCTATTCTGGTATCCTATATGGCTCCGCTCCCCATCCCTTCCCCCACCTCACTTAGAGCGGCTCTTGCCCGCTGAACTTCCTTTTCCCTCACCCCGCTAATTTGGTCCAAAAGCGACCAAACAGAAACTAATCCACACTTGTCCCAATTTTACTCGAATAAATAACTTGGTGATTGTTCCTTACTCAACAAACTGTAAAGTATGGCTACGTTTCATAGATTATATATTTGGCGTATGGAGGGGCACAGAGGAGTCCTTAGAGTCGTTTGTTGAAGAACTGAACCACTGCACAGGCTGCCTTAAATTTACCCTTAATTACTCTAGAAATAAAGTGAGTTATTTGGATACATGGGTATACAAACAAGCTGGTAATTTAGTTACTGATCTTTACTGTAAACCTACAGATCGTAACACAATATTACACTATGAAAGTTTTCATCCTGAGCGAGTGTTTAAATCAATCCCTAAAAGCCAGTTTTTAAGGACAACTAGAAATGTAAAAGAACCAAGATTGCAGGAAATAAGAATGAAACAAATGGCTGAGAAATTTTGTAACAGAGGCTATCCTATATCTATCATTGAGAAATGTGAACAGACAGTTAAGGAAGAGAGAACAGGGATTAAAAAAGATAAAGTTAAAAATCAACTTATTTTCACTTCAGAATATAATCAGTACAGTGAAGATATCTCCAGAATAATAAGAAAGCCTTGGTATTTACTGGAGAGGACTAACCCCAATATCAAAGAATTTCAACAACTCCCCATCAGTTCTTATAAAAGGGTTAAAAATATAAGAGATTTTGTAGTGAAAGCAGATATAGGCAGCAATAAAAAAGACCCAGTTAATTATCTGACAACAGCAAATAAAGGGTCATACCCCTGTCTACATTGTGCTCAATGCAACTCAATGATAAAGGGTAAAAATTTTGCACAAATCAATGACACCAAAAAGAGAGAAATTAATGGCCTCTTTACTTGTGATACTAATTATGTTGTATATATCTTGAAATGCCCATGTGGGCGGGGCTATGTAGGGGAGACAATTAACCCCATCAGGGACAGAATAAGTGCACACAAGTCCTCTATAAGATACAAAGATATGACATTACCTGTCTCATCACACTTTATAACAGCAGGACATACTGTTAGCCAGTTAAGGTTTCAGGTCATAGACCATATCCCTAAACCAAGGAGAGGAGGCAATAGAGAGCTGCTACTTAAAAAGAAAGAAGTATGGTGGATATAAAATTTGAAAACATTGTATCCGAATGGATTAAACAAGGATTATGATTTACATTTGTTTTTATAACTGTTTTCAAATTCCTGTGTATAATAATTATGGATATGTGTTTATTTGTAATATAATGTAAAGAAACATATATGTCATACCACACAATTATACATCTAAGTGTTGAGAGATATACATTTAAAACAATAAAGTTAAAAAATAAAGTTAAAAAGTTTAGCTAGAACCTTACCGGTTGGGGATACCAACATGAGCTAAGTTCAGGTAAAAATTTTTGTAATTAAGTAAGCCACACCCTATACACAGGTGTACATAAGGGAGATGTTTGTTCTTAATCTATAGCATGAGGAAGGGCCCAAGAGGCTCGAAACGTTGCTGTGTTTTTATCCTAATGTTACTTTAATAAAGAAGAAGTGTTTTAAAGAAAAGTGCTGTTGCCATTGTCTACTTTTGGAATTATATATGGGAGTATGGCAGGCCTCCCAGGCAAACGTGCACTGCAAAGGTAAACCTACCAGAAGCTATACCCAGTGAAGGGTTTTCCAAGAAAGTGCTGGACTTACTACTACATTTTGGTTATATATATATATATTTACATTAAAAAGTAAATTTTTCTGTACGTGAAGAACATTGGAATGTGTCATTTTCACAACTCCTGTTGGGTTAGCTTGAGAGTATAGATGTTATTTGTTTTCTTTAATTTGCACTCTCCATTGACTTCTATGGGGAGAACACGTTAACGTGGTGTCAATATTTGGCTAGCACAAATCTGGTTTCACTTGCCTGCAAACTTTTTACTCTCAGCTTGTAATACGAGCACAAACTGACACATGCAAAAAGCTTCCATCTAGTGAAATTAAAGTGAAGGTAAACTTTGGTGAATGAAAGCCGTTTTTTAAAAAAAATACTATTAAAAACAGGGGCCCTTTCATTCATCAAATTTTACAAAGCAGCCGTTTTGATTAAAAACTTACCTTTTTTTCTTTTCACAGCCAGAGTAGCTTCCCCCTCCTGGAAATCCTCTCTTCACACGTCAGCAATGACTAATCCGGCTTCCTCCAATCACGGCTTTCCCCCAAGGGGAGTCTTTGCTTGAGGCCATGCTGTGATTGGAGGAAGCCGGGTTAGTCATTGCTGACATGTGAAGAGAGGATCTCTAAGTGGGGGAAGCTGCTCTGGCTGTGAAAAGAAAAAAAGGTAAGTTTTCAATCAAAACGGCTGCTCTGTAAACTTTGACGAATGTAAGTGCCCCTATTTTTAATAGTATTTTTAAAAAAAACGGGCTTTTATTCATCAAAGTTTACCTTCACTTTAAGTATTATATTGATGCTACTAAGGATTTCAGGCAAACTCCTAGTTTGTTTACTTTTCTGGTTCTAGAAAATGACAGAACATTTCTGCTGATTCTTGGTTGAAACTTTTGATTCATGAGGCTTAAAGGGACATTCCAGTCAAAATTTAAATGCACATAGATTTATTACATCTTTGAATAGAAACATATTTTATATATAAATGTATTTGCAAAAATGCTTCTAGTAAGAGTTATCACCATTTTAGTGTTAACATGTTTCTCTGCACCCACATTTTAAATACTGCAGCTGCTCAGATCACCAGTGGGGCTTGTATCATGTTAGCAATTAACAAATTGAGTCATTACCAGATGGTACAAGCACCTTAGGCTCTCTGAGCAAGTGTTGTGTTTAAAATGCTGGTGCACAGTGCATACTTAAATACACTTTAGAAGCAGCTATAGCTTTTATTAAAAGCATTTTTGCTAATACATGTATATTACAAAATTGCTTCTGTTCAATACCGAAATGCACCCATGTGGTTTCCAATTTTGTCTGGAATATCCCTTTAATTGGAAGCAGGTCAGTCTCCACCTAAACAGATTACTGCTCATTCTACAAGATCAATTGACACTTCTTGGTCTTTCAAGAATAAGGCTTTATTTGATCAAATTTGCAAGGCAGCTACTTGGTCTTATTTGCATTATGTTACTAAATTCTACCATTCTGATGTTTTTGCTTCCTCTGAGTTGGCCTTTGGTAGGAAAGTCCTTCAAGCAGTTGTCTCAGCTTGATTTATTTTTGCCTGAGAGTGCATATATATGTATATATATATATATATATATATATATATATATATATATATATATATATATATATATATATATATATATATATATATATATATATATGTATACATATATATATATATATATATATATAGTCTAACACAGGCACGCGCTCTCTGGATTTTTTTCATTTTAACAGGTGATAGTGCCCACCATTAATCAAAGAAGAACTGCCTTAATTCAAACTAACCAATCAGAGTGTATAAGAATAATGATGTCATCTTACAGCAAAATAAACAATCTCAAATTGTCTAACATGTGCAAAATATACATATTAATAACAGGGCAGTATAAGTGTATAGTGAAATATATTATATTATTCATTAAAATATGAGCCAAATATAAACCGTAAAAATAGTCATCCGTTAATTATTAAGAGAAACTTTAAGATAACTTTATATAGGAGTCTCCAGATAATTGTCTCTATGGAAACATACCAATTTGAATATTAACACTTTTATGCTATATATCAATTGATATTCTTATACCTTACAACAATCTTATGTGATCAAACAATATAGAATCCAATATACTTTTTACAAAACTTAAGTCAGCATTATAATACCATACATATCACATATAGATATGCACTTTGTGATATATATGTTATTATTATTGGGGGTGTGGATTTAGTTTTACAGTTAAAATAGATGTTTAATTAATCCCACCATTAATACTAGTGTGCTCCACGGCTAGGGTATTAGTTCACAAGAGTAACAGATCATGGACTCTTACCACCAGTATAAAAGAAAACATAATTTATGCTTACCTGAGAGTTCACCACATACTATTTTTTTTAGAATTTTTTTTGGTGTTGGCTTTTTTCTTATGCACATCTATTTTTCATGCTCTTTTTTATTGTGCTGTTATTTATTTTTCTACCCCCTTTTTGCCTGCATACACTCTAAACTGAGGTAACTGTGAGGTTTGGGAATCTTTGCCTCCTCCTAGTGGTAGGGAAGAGTAATTCCCAGGAGATATGGATCGTGGACTATCTCCACCATAAAAGAAGTCAATTTATCAGGTGAGCATAAATAATTGTTGTTGTGTTTTTGTACTGCTAATTAGAGAAATCGTTATATGTAACTTGGCAATCAATTGCACATAAAGTTTGCATTTTGCCATTTCTTTGTACAGTAGCATTTTTAGTACTAGGAGTATATACTCAGTTACATTCTAAGGTTCTAATTACTGATAAATATCAAATTTTGCTATAGTTGGAACTTGTCAACTTTAAGTAAAATATACCTTTAGTTTAAAGAATCTTGGAATCATTGGTTCGTATTGTGTCCTTTCTGGTTGTTGATCCATTTAAATTACTATAATTAAATTTTACAGGGGATTATGCAGAAGCTATAAGTATCATTAAGGAATAAGTGGTGTCTTAAAGGGACACTGTACTAAAAAAATGGTTAACATTTACTGTATTCCAGCTTCCTAATGACTTGTTATACCTACTGCATAGCATTAAAAGTATGGGAAATTGTTTCTTCATGTTTATTATATATATATATATTTTAATTTTAATTTTTAATTAAATGACAAGCTGCACAACAAAATGGTTAAGGATAAATTTTAATGTAGCCTACATGTGAAAAAAGTAAAATAAAATCTCTATTGAAGTACAAGTTGTTTTCTCCCAGTATATTGTGGATAGCAAAACAATAAATGGCACTGAAAAAAATAAAAAGAGCTTGGAAGACACACAATAAGGAACGTGCTACATGTGCAAATTATATTGTCCATATGCAGATAGTTTTATATGTACCTTCAACTATTATGGTTACTATGGTTAAGATTCAAACCAATGCTTCAAAAAATTCCAAGTGTATGTGTCCTTTTAATGAAGATTGCATCAGTCTCAATTATACAAAAGCAAGAAGAGAAACGCATCATAGTGTGATATTCTTACAAAATTCAGATTCCAGATGGACATCATGAATTGTACTCACATTTATTAGAGCTTCAACAACTCTAGAATTTAAACGTTTTTTTATAGACCTAAGGCAAACTGGTTACAAAATAATCATGGATACTGGATACGAAACTCTTAATTTATTAAAAACATATATGTAATGGCTCACAAAGATCACTAAGGGTTTTAAGTACATGCATACAGTATACTCTGCGTGTGATAGTCCGTAACCACTGACCGAACAATGCTCTACACTGTATCTGGTGTAACTGCTGTACAAACAAACACCGCCCCCTCGTGACCGGCCAAACAGTACTTGACAACTCTGACATACGTTTCACTTATTATCGTTAGCTTTTTCAAGGAGAATCTATATGAAAAGCTTATATTCTAAAGCTGTTGAAGTTCTAATAAATTTGATTACAATTGCTCTATTTTTGTCCATCTGGAACATGAATTTTGTAACGATATCACGCTATGATGTGTTTTTTTTTCTTGCTTTTGAGGAAACATCAAATTATCTATTTGTATAATTGAGACTGATGCAATCTTCATTTAAAGGACACATAAACTTGGAATTTTTTGAATTATTGGTTTGTATCATTTGTGTATAGGATTGTGCACATTTTATTATATTGTGTATTTCATTTTTGTGTTTAACCACTTTATTGTGATACTTTTTTATCATCACTTTTGTTAAGGTCTTTTCTTTTAATGATTGAATCACGTGCTTTGCATTTTCACCTAGCGATCATGATAAGTTTAATTGGTTCCTTCATTTGGCACTTTAGATGTATCACTAATTTGAAGATGTTCACAGTCACCACAATGTTTATAATGAAGCTCTGCCATGTTTTCTAAATCTATTTTACCCTCTTGAATTTAAATAAAAATCATAATTTGATAAGTGTATATCTTAGTACTAGTTGATACGTTTTTAACCAATTGCATTATACATTTTCTTTTACTACAACTGTTCCATAAGCCATTTAAATGGACACTCAGGTTAAATTACATTTTCATGATTCAGATACAGCATGTAATTTTAAACAACTTTTCAATTTACTTCCATTAAAAAAAAATGTGCACAGTCTTTTATATTTACAATTTTTGAGTCACCAGCTCCTACTGAGCATGTGCAAGAATTCACAGACTATACGTATATGCATTTGTGATTGGCTGATTGCTATCACATGGTACAAGGGGAGTGGAAATATACATAACTTTGAAATTTGTTATAAAAAAATCTACTACTCATTTGAAGTTCAGACTAAGTGCTATTGCATTGTCTTGTTATCTTGCATTTGTTGATTATGCAAATCTAATGTGTTGACTGGTCCTTTAAATGTTTGTCTCAGTGTTGTTCTACTCTCTGATTGATATACATTAAAAGGTTGCTTTCTTAAATTGTCCAACTGTTTTTTAAGAAATTCAAAAACAAAATGCTTTGTATATTTTTTAACTTGACCTTTTGTCCATGGCTCAGACTTTTGACTTATAAATCTGTTTCTGGATTATGTTTTCTGTATTTTACTTGAGACAATGATTATATGTGGTCCAATGAGTATCTCTCTGAACTCCATCTATCGAGCTAAATTGGTACGTGTTTTCTAATGCACTCTTATTGATGCCACAGTGCACTGGTATCTATAGCAACCTAAAATAGAAACACAGCTGACAGATTTACAGGAGCAAGATCAATGTTTTAACCTGATTGTAAAAGAAAAAGCCAATAAGTATAATAACTTTATGTTTTCAAGTTTGATGGGTTACAGCTTCAAATCACAGAAAAATACAAGAGCTGCATGATATGATTACAGGTTATTTTTGTCAGATATATTAGGTTTAAAACAACATGTACGCTTATTTATTTGAACTCTTGTGTCAAATAATATCTAGAATGAGTTCATTTACTTCTATGTACACATGTACAAAATGTATAGCATGCTTATTTAATTTTAACTGTCATATACTTTTTTATTTTTTTTTAATTATATACAGTGGTAATATAACTAAAAAGTATATATATCTTACACAACCTTAGCTCTCCCTGTAAGGTAACATTGGCCAGTGCAGAGTCTCCAAACACACTCCAAAGACCTGCACCAGTTTCTTCAATAGGGATGTTACCACTTTATTCACATATTGTGGTACACTGCATCCAAATACATCCAACGTTTTGGCCCTCCACCTGGGACCTTTATCAAGAATACAAAACAAACTTAAGCACCCACTTTAAATAGTATTCCCCACAGGGATCTATACACACTTCTCATCTGAAAATCATTAAACAGGAAGGAACAGCAGGCACCAACTTCCTGTGATGACATCATCTCAAAATAAACTACTAAACTAAAAATTTGAAAAAAGTTGTCAGGATAGGTTAAGTCCAGAGTTAGACCCAAATGCTAGAATGAAGTTTGTAAACACACTAGCACTGTGAGTATATTCCAGGACCTGACCCTGCGACAGCTACAGTAAAATACTTACTGAAATAAACTGGAAGTTGGCACAGCAGGGTCAGGAGAAGAAACTTTGTGTAGATAGGGTTAACCAAAAGAGTAATCATGCAAGCAATATCCAGCAACGAGAAATCAGGCAGGTAGGGGTTAACCAGAAGAGTAATCAAGCAAGCAATGTCCAGCAACGTGTAATCAGGCAGATAAGGGTTAACCAGAAGAGTAATCAAGCAAGCAATATCCAGCAACGTGTAATCAGGCAGATAAGGGTTAACCAGTAGAGTTATCAAACAAGCAATGTCCAGCAACGTGTATTCAGGCAGTTTAGGGTAAAACAGTAGCAAGCAAAGTTCCAGCAACGTATAATCAGGCAGTTAGGGGTTAACCAGTAGAATTATCAAACAAGCAAAGTCCAGCAACGTATAATCAAGCAGTTTGGGGTTAAACAGTAGAATTGTCAAGCAAGCAATGTCCAGCAACGTGTAATCAGGCAGCTTGGGGTTAAACGGTAGAATTGTCAAACAAGCAGTGTCCAGTAACATGTAATCAAGCAGTTTGGAATAAATCAGAAGATTAGTCTAGCAAGCAAAGTTCCAAATATCAGGTATCAGGCCGGTAGTGGTTAAATAGGATTGAAGCAAACAAGCCAGTAATTCAAATAAGACCAGAAGTTCAGAAAAGTACTCACAAGCCGGGATAAATGAACAAACAGGCACCGAGGAGAGGAGACGCCGGAATAAGAAGCCCTTCTGACGTCAGCAGAAGGGGCCCGTGCCACACAGGGTTGCTAGGCAACCAAGGAAGCGCTACTGCGCTTGAACAGGAAGAGAAGCGATCAGCATCGCGATCGCGACAAAAGTACTGAAAACAGATTTCCACTTCAAAATAAACAGCAGGAGGGCTAAACAACCTCCTTGTGCTATATATTCTATGCATATATCATCCAAAAAACAAAAAATAAAAACCGATCTGTTGTCATGGCAACAGATAAACAAAAAACTACAAAAAACAGAAGTTGCTTCCTCCTGTCACTAGTTTATTACAAAAGTACTCATTTTAAGTACCAATCAAAATCACAGTAGGGTCAATCATACTCCATTTCATACTGAGCACATTTCTTACTAATTCTATCTCACACTGATCCTAATTTGAGTAAGATGACCAAGAGATATGATCTAAGATAAAACTTAATCACATAATGCAATCAAAAAAACAAAAACAAACAGCAACTGAATTATCTTTCATCCAAAAAAACACGAGAGTCAGACTTGCTTATTGAGACCCCAGGGTGCCATTGTCTCCAACTTATAAATCCGCTCAATCTCTCTTCTGAGTAGTAATTTATTCACATACCCACCTCTGGGGGGGTCTGTTGACTTGATCTATCTATGGGCATACAGCAAAGGTCAGTGACCATATGTTTCTCTTGCAAAAAATGCAATGCCCCCTGCTGGTCACTCTTTCCTTTCTTCAGGGCTTGTCTTATGCTTGACCAGTGATTGGCCATTCTGTCCTTCAGGGAGCACTCCATTTTGCCCATGAAGGAAGAAATTCATTGCTTTTGGCTTCCAGTTTTCACCCCAAATCACAATTGGAAAGTGTATCTATTAGCCAATTTTCAAGGATCAATAGAATTGTCTCTGATGAGGGACAGATAAAGGTTAGGGAGGAGGAAATGACCAACAAATTCCTTGACAGATGCTTTTCATTAAAAAGTGTTGAGAGTGCCAGAATAAGGAGTAAGATGACCAAGAGAGCTGTAAGCTCTGAACTACCATCATGTGTCTTTACCCCTAGGTTTAACTTAGTCACCCAGCAGATTAAACAGTCAATATACACGTATTGGGACACTTTATCGACAGACGACTCTCTGAAGGGTGTTTTCAAAACCCGCCCTCTGATTGAATATAGGAGAGGAAAGAGTTTGAAGGACCTCCTGGTTCGAACTGACCCTATTAGAATTTATGACAACAGGAGTTGGGACATTAACCCAGGTTGCCATAGATCAGATGGATGTATAACCTGCAACAGCCTTATTGTGGGCAACTCATTTAGTCACCCTAGGACAGGCAAAAGGATCTATTTGAAGCATAGATTTACCTGTTCTTCGCAGATGGTGGTCTACATTATTAAATGCCTATGTGGCTTTACCTATGTAGGCAAAACGGAGTGACCAGCCGGTGGCATTGCATTGTTTGCAAGAGAAATATACGGTCACTGACCTTCGCTGTATGTTCATAGATCAAGTCAACAGACCCCCCAGAGGTGGGGATGTGAATAAATTACTACTCACAAGAGAGATTGAGTGAATTTATAAGTTGCAAATGATGGCACCCTGGGGTCTCAATAAGCAAGTCTGGCTCTCGTGTTTTTGGATGAAGAATAATTCAGTTGCTGTTTGTTTTTTTATTGCATTAACTATGTGCTTAAGTTTTATCTTAGATCATATCTCTTGGTCATCTTACTCAAATCAGTTAGGATCAGTGTGAGATAGAATTAGTAAGAAATGTGCTCAGTATGATATGGAGTATGATTTACCCTACGGTGATTTTTATTGGTACTTAAAATGAGTACTTTTGTGTATATATGTAAATAACCTAGTGATAGGAGGCAACAACTCCCATTATTGTAATTTGACTGTTTTTTTGTTTATCTGCTGCCATGACAACAGATCGTTTTTTATTTTTTTGGTTTTTGGATGATCTATGCATTGAATATATAGCACAAGGATGTGGTTTAGCCCTACTGCTGGTTATTTTGAAGTGGAAATCTGTTTTCAGTACTTTTTTTAAAAATGTTTAGTTTAGTAGTTTTTTTGTGATGATGTCATCAAAGGCAGTTGGTGCCTGCTGTTCCTGTCTAGTGATTTTCAGATGAGAAGTGTGTATAGATCCCTGTGGGGAATACTATTTAAAGTGGGTGTTTAAGTTTGTTTTGTATCCTTGATAAAGGTCCCAGGTGGAGGGCCGAAACGTTGGATGTATTTGGATGTGAAGTGTACCACAATATGTGAATAAAGTGGTAACATCCCTATTGAAGAAACCGGGTGCAAGTTACTTCTTTAATATATATATATAATACCGTCCAAAGTACAGTGTTACCCTCCTATGGACATCTGCCTGGGTGCAAGCATGCAATGAATACTCCTGGAAAAACGGATGCACTCTCAGGTCTTTTAGTGAAGAAAAGTTAACAATCTTTAATGGAACGTTTTCAGGGACTTCCTCCCCATCATGAGCATAAACATAAAGTGCAATAAACAAACATATATACAAATAAAGTGATTAAACAATGGCAAATACCTGTGTAAATTAGTGTGTTTTCAGTGAAGTGGCGCCAAACAGTGTGTGTGGAACGCATATCCTGCGTTCCACTGTGCAAACCGTAAGAAGTTAAGCTGGTTATGTTTCCGGTGGTTGCTATAGAGTATAATAAAATATAATAAAATGAAATAACTTAAGTTTAGTACATCAACTGTGGCTTAGAACATAATAGTGTACATAGCTGTCCGTTATGTGTATTACTGCAAGATATATTTGTATCATTATATTTGCAGCGTGTGTCTAAATGTGGAAGGATACCCCTTTTGCAAGTATGTGCCCGTGTAGTGCATATTAGTGTGCACATATACATATCCATCATTTTCTATTAGTGCTCAACCCATCTTTCTATCTTACTTTGATGTCTCCCGATCATGTCTAAGCTTTGTACGGGACCGCCGTTTGTTGTCTTGGTTGGCATGGAGACCGGCTATTGCCGGATCTACTTGGCGGATTGTTCTATTTGCTATATTTGGGATAATAATTTGTTTCCTTGGTTGGCATGGTAACCAACAACTACTGGATTAGGGTCACTAAACTGGGACCACAATATAGTTAATATTCCATTTAAAATCTGAAGGAAATTCATATTCATTAATATGTTTAAATATGTATCTAACATTTTGTTCAACATTTGATGAGAAAGTTTGAACTAACAAACTGTCAGCAATGGGAATGTATGATGTGTAGGGATTGTTATAGTTCAGTTCTTATAGACCAGATATGTCATAATATATAGCAGTACAAAAACCAATTAACACAGCAATTGGATATTATTTCTTCATATATCCCTAATAAGTGTAGCCCTTTAACAATAGGTTGAAACAACAATAGTCAATATAAGGGCCTTAGGGAATGTAGAAGACATACTTAGCGTACAGACCAATACGCCAAGTAGATCCAGTAGTTGTTGGTTACCATGCCAACCAAGGAAAAAAATTATTATCCCAAATATAGCAAATAGAACAATCCGCCAAGTAGATCCGGCAATAGCCGGTCTCCATGCCAACCAAGACAACAAAGGCGGTCCCGTACAAAGCTTAGACATGATCGGGAGACATCAAAGTAAGATAGAAAGATGGGTTGAGCACTAATAGAAAATGATGGATATAGAGTATAATAAATGATGCTATAGAGTATAATAAAATATAATAAAATGAAATAACTTAAGTTTAGTACATCAACTGTGGCTTAGAACATAATAGTGTACATAGCTGTCCGTTATGTGTATTACTGCAAGATATATTTGTATCATTATATTTGCAGCGTGTGTCTAAATGTGGAAGGATACCCCTTTTGCAAGTATGTGCTCGTGTAGTGCGTATTAGTGTGCACATCTACATATCCATCATTTTCTATTCGTATTTGCGGATTAGGGGTTAATTACTTTATTATTTTGCGATGTGTTGGCAGTTTGATAATACTTCATGCGGGAGGTTATTTTTTTTTTGTTATACTTCGTGTGGGCAGTTACGTGTTTTTTATTTATTTATTTCGGGCGGTTGCGTGTTTTTTTTTTAAGACTTTGGGTTTGCCTACGCTGGATTCTGTTGGCTGCATGCATAGCCAACATTCTTTTGGCTTCCTTGCGCAGCCAACATTCCTTTGAGGATTCGTGCGCAACTTTCAATTATCTCTCAATTATAATAAGCTACTTTGGGCAAACTTCACAATTATTCACAGCAGAAGCATCATTCTTATTTTCTGGGTTCCTTTCCCATCACATTCAGTCTATTCATGACCTCTTATTTCATCCCACTCATAGAAACTAAAATTCTAGTTCTAACTGTGTGTATTTCTCTAAATACATCATTTTATAGAAGTATTCCACAAACTCACAGAACTACTTGATTGTCTCCTGTCTTTAAAGGAAATTTGTCAACATGTCAAATGCCCATTGTGCCTTTCAGCCTGATTATTAGTAGCAGTGGATTTGCTAGGAGGGGATAAGGATAGGAACTATTCCCTCTGCCACCCCCCCCCCCCCCATGTGGCTCCCCATCTGTGATCACCAATGGTTTTCCCATCATCCCTCTGCCCAGTCACTCCCCAGCAATACACAGTCCCAACCACTGCACCTGGTCAGTACACCTCAACCGCACCCATAACACACTCTGACCTGTAGCTTCCATCACAGTCCTGTCTTGACACCGATGCTGGTGGGCCCCATGGGAGTGCCTCCCACTTATGTTCTTTATCAAGACACCACTTATTAGTAGAAGTACCAATGTGCTTTAGTAGACCATACCTACAAGGTAGTGATGGCAGCAATTATTATTAAAACATACCTAATAACCAATGAACATTAGTAGGAAGTATACACCTGATATTGCTGTATTAGTTTCAGCTTAAATCTAAACAACAGCTTACAAATGTAAATGTGTTTCTTTTGTATGGGTTATAGAATGTATTGAAGTACAATGTTTCTTTAAATGATTATAAGATACCAATAGTAATAATTGGCCTGTCCCTACATACCAAGAACAAATTCACTTAAAGAGATATTAAACTGCCAGACACTTTAACATAATAATTACTACTAATTACTATTGTTTATCCTACTGTGCCTACATCAATATTCTCTATTTTTTTAACCCTCTACAGGTGCTGGCAGGCGATTCTCTGCATATTCATACTGGCAGCTTCTATCTTCGTGCATCCTGTAACAGAAGGGGTGAACATTCACAGATGAGGGACGTTGGCAACTTTTTCACAGCTGGAAAGTGCATAGTTATGTGAGCATAGCAAAATACTACAAAGCTGTTTGCAAAAATGAAAGAAGCATAGCCAATAAGGTTAAAATGTGAATGGCTCATAAAGTCAGTTATGGTTTTTGGATCACACTGCTCTTGATGTTTATAGATTTCACCTTAATAAAAATTAGACATCCCCACATTATGGTGAGTGCTGAAATGATTTTTACACATTTAGCAATAAATATTGAAACTGAATAATATTGCTAAATTAATTGTTGACTCAATGAAAAATATACTTAGGGCTCCATGTACTAACAGGCGGGCAGACAGCTTCTCAACTTGCAAAGTTGTCCGCCCGCCTTCACTACATACGGGCAGTAGATCTGTTCGTCCCCTGGCCCGTATGTATCATTTCACACTCATCGCAGTGACTGTGGGGGCTGTCAATCACCGAGAGCGAGTGAGCTCTCAGTGATTTTCCCTTGCCACCTCAGAGGTGGCGTAGGGTGTAAGAAACAGCCATCTAATGATTGCGGGAAGCAGACTTGCATATGGATGCTTGCATTTTCCAAAGCCTTAATGGGGCATTTTACTAGTTTTTCCCCTTTGTGTTAAAATTATGATAACTGCTGGAATATGTTAAATTATTTACAAATAACTCATTAGCTTTATTTTATCATCTAAAACAATTGTTGTTATGTTTATATAAGGAACATTTTAGTGTTGCAGTATTGGCTATAGAAAAGCTACATAAACAAGAGACAGCAGCAGAAATCATATTCCCAGTAGGGGCGGTAAGTAGTGTAGCCCATTTGAAAGGATTTTTCTGTAGTTGCTTTGAGTGCAGTGAACTCTTATCAGTTGTTTGCCTAGATACATTTTTACTTAAAGGGACAGTAAAGTCAAAATTAAACTTTCATGATTCAGATTGGGAATGCAATTTTAAACTAATTTATAATTTATCTTTATCATCAAGTTTGCTTTGTTCTTGGTATTCTTTGTTGAACGCTAAACCTAGGTAGGCTTATGAACTGATTTTTAAGCCCTTGAGAGCCGCCTCTTTTCTCAGTGCATTGTATTAGCTTTTTACAGCTAGACGCTGCTAGTTCATGTGTACCATATACAGTAAATGACATGGAGTTATGCATGGGTCAGCACTAACTGATAGAAATGCCAGTTTGCAAAAAGTACTGAGATAAGGGGACAGTCTGCAGAGGCTTAGACACAAGGTAATTACAGAGGTAAAAGCGTTGGTTGTGCAAAACTGGGGAATGGGTAATAAAGGGATTATCTATTGTTTTAAACAATAAAAAAAAATTCAAGTAGACTGTCACTTTAAGACCATTTTCATAAAACTCATTTTTGCAACAGAAAACCTCTTAAAATACCAAATGAAAAAAAATAACAAAATTAAAATTTACAAGATACTTTTATTGCAATACAGATTCTGGTCCATTTCATTTTTAAAATACTTTAGTAATTAATGAAGTAATGCTCTAACAGATTAATCTTACGACTATCAACCCTGCTCTACTGTGTATTTAACCCCTTCAAATGTGTTAAACACACAGTAGAGGTTTTGCTTGTGACCCACAGTACACTGCTGGTCTCGAGCAGAACCTGCCCCTGATCCAATCAGCAGCACTAGTCACACAACTCAGATGTGCAACTAGCACTGCTGATTGGATCAGCAGTGGGTTCCACTCAGGACCAGCAATGCACTGCGGGTCTCGAGAGGAATTTCTACTGTGTGTTTAACCCCTTTGTTAAATACACAGTAGAGCAGGGTCGATAGTTGGAATGGTTTAGAGGATATAATTTTTCTACTATAACGACCCTTTAAGAAGCCACACATTTTAATGTATTTAATATATGTAATTAAGGTAATGCTGGTTCCAGTTGGAAAAGATCACTTTTGTTTCCAGCTACAACACCACTGTCAAGCAGTTACAGACACACAAGTGTGCATTGTCATTCGAAAGGACCTTTTTCTATCAATAAAACATGGTTTTATCTTTTAGATTATTTTGAAGGGGTTTACAACATCCTACACAAGAAACCAATAACATAATAAGTGATTGTTACTAATTACACAACTCTGCACAGCAACATATTCTAATAATAGAGTTTACAATTGAATGACAGATATACTTAAAGTGAAGGTAAACTTTGATGAATGAAAGTCCATTTTTTTAAAAATACTATTAAAAACAGGGGCACTTTCATTCATCAAAGTTTAGAAGGCAGCCGTTTTGATTGAAAACTTACCTTTGTTTTTTTCACAGCCAGAGCAGCTTCCCCCACACGGAGATCCTCTCTTCACACATTATCAGTGACTAATCCGGCTTCCTCCAATCATGGCATGGCCTCAGGCAATGACTACCCTGGGGGGAAAGCCATGATTTGAGGAAGCTGGATTAGTCATTGATGACGCGTGTAGAGAGGATCTCCGTGTGGAGGAAGCTGCTCTAGCTGTGCAAAGAAGAGAGGTAAGTTTTTAATCAAACGGCTACTTTGTAAACTTTGATGAATGAAAGTGCCCCTGTTTTTAATAGTAGACCAAGGTTTAGTGCAGGGTTGGTTTAGTGCAGGGTTGCAATACCATGTTTACTGGGTCTGGACTTGTGTGTGTTGTATGAAAGTGTGTGTATGTGTGTGTTGTATGAGAGTTTGTGTGTGTGAATTGTATAAAAGTGTGTGTTTGTGTGTTGTATGAGAGTGTGTGTGTTGTATCAAAGTGCGTGTGTTGTATGAGAGTGTGTGTGTTGTATGAAAGTGTGTGTGTGTTGTATGAGAGTGTGTGTGTGTTTTGTATGAAAGTGTGTGTGTTGTATGAGTGTGTGTGTCTGTGTGTTGTATGAAAATGTGTGTGTGTTGTATGAGACTGTGGGGTAGATTTACTAATGTGCAGACGGACATGATCCGCTGTAGCGATCATGTCTGAGGCACATCGACAAATGCCGACAGCATACGCTGTTGGCATTTATCATTGCACAAGCAGTTCTGGTGAACTGCTTGTGCAGTGCCGCCCCCTGCAGATTTGCGACCAATCAGCTGGTAGTAGGGGTGTCAATCAACTCAATCGTATGTGATCGGGTTGATTGCTATACGCCGCCTCAGAGGTGGCGTACGAGTTAAGGAGCAACGTTCTAAAGACCGCTGCTTCTTAGCTCCTGTTTCTGGCGAGCCTGAAGGCTCGCGTGGAAACAGTTGCATTCAGGGCCATTCAGCCCTTAATAAATTGTACCCTTAGTGTGTGTTGTATGAAAGTGTGTGTGTTATATGAGAGTGTGGTCTGGGTGTGTTTTATGAGAGTGTGGTCTGTGTGTGCTGTATGAGTTTGTGGTGTGTGTGTTGAATGTGAGTGTGTGTGTTGTATGAGAGTGTGGTGTGTGTGTTATTAAATTTTACAACACTTAAGTTTGACTACAATCAGGAATAAAGTAAGCACACATTTGAGTTGCTTTGCCATTGCAGCTATCTTTTTGTATATTAGTTCAGCAATTTTCAGAGTAAGCATAAAAATAGGGTTGCAAAGGTATGTGGATTTATGATTTGTTTAGTTATTATATTACATTTCTCAAGAACAAACAATCAGCTAGTTGCATTATTTAACCCTCTATAGCGCAGCCATTACAAGTTTTCAAACAGCCGGCTTGTGCATGCGATATGGTTGCGTTGAGCTCCATTCCGCACACAATCCAAGCGTTGTTTTGACGTGCTCATGCACGCTTTACCAATAGACATCAAAGGGGAGAGCGGG
Organism: Bombina bombina; assembly: GCF_027579735.1. NCBI lineage: Eukaryota > Metazoa > Chordata > Amphibia > Anura > Bombinatoridae > Bombina > Bombina bombina. The sequence goes on from NC_069502.1 coordinate 162,501,379, forward strand.
TCAGAAAAAAGCCTAACACCTGCGATCGCAGAAAGAAAAGCTCCGTAATGCAGCCCCATTGATGTTTATGGGAAAAAAAGAAATAACATTTAAACCTTAACCCCACATCTAAACACCCCTAATCTGTTGCCCCTGACATCGCCGCTACCTAAATAAAGTTATTAACCCCTAATCTGCTGCTCCCGATATCGCCACCACCTAAATAAAGCTATTAACCCCTAATCTGCCTCTCCCAATATCGCCGCCACTATACGTCTAAACACCCCTAATCTGCTGCCCCTGACATCGCCGCTACCTAAATATAGATATTAACCCCTAATCTGCTGCTCCCGATATCGCCACCATCTAAATAAAGCTATTAACCCCTAATCTGCCTCTCCCAATATCGCTGCCACTATACTAAACTTATTAACCCCTATTCCCCTGCACCCCAAATCAGCCACACTATAATAAATCTAGTAACCCCATTCCGCTGCTCCTCGACATTGTTGTAACTAAATAAAGTTATTAACCCATAAACCTCTGGCCTCCCACATCACTACCACTAAAACTAAATACATACCTGTGAAATAAAACCTAAGCTAGCTACAATATAACTAATAGTTATATTGTAGCTAGCTTATGTTTTATTTTTAATTAACAAGTAAGTTTGTATTTATTTTAACTAGGTAGACTAGTTAGTAAATAGTTATTAACTATTTACTAACTACCTAGTTAAAATAAATACAAACTACCTGTGAAATAAAAACTAAGCTGCCTTACACTAAAACCTAACATTACAAAAAATAAAAAACACTAAAATTACAAAAAATAAAAAAAACTACCACTACAAAAAAAAAAACGAAATTATCAAAAACAGTAAAAATTATTTGTATTCTAATACCCTTTGAAAAGAAAAAAAACACAACCCAAAATAAAAACCTAATCTAGAATAAACTACCAAGGGCCCTTAAAAGGGCCTTTTGTAGGGCATTGCCCAAAGTTAACAGCTCTTTTGCTACAAAGCAAACACCCCCTAACAGTATACAACCCCCCAACCCCCAAACCCACAAAATAAAGTAAAACCTAATCTACCCATTGCCCTGAAAAGTGCATTTGTATGGGCATTGCCCTTAAAAGGGCATTTAGCTCTTTTCCCTGCCCTTAAAAGGGCATTCAGCTCATTTATGAAATGCCCAAGTCCTAATCTAAAAATAAAAACCCACCCCAAATCGAAAAAAAATACATTTTTTTTTTAAATCCCCCCAAAAAAACATATTCTAGAAAAATCTACCAATAGTCCTTAATAGCCCTTTAGTAGGGCATTGCCCTAAGTTAAACAGCTCTTTTACCTAAAAAAAAAATACTAACATTACAAATCCCTACCCCCCCAAACACACAAAATAAAAATAAAAACTATCTAAAAAACTTAAGCTACCCATTGCCCTGAAAAGGGCATTTGTATGGGCATTGCCCTTAAAAAGGGCATTTTTATGGGCATTTCCCTTAAAAGGGCATTTGTATGGTCATTGCCCTTAAAAGGGCATTTAGCTCTTTTGCATTGCCTTGAAAAGGGCATTTAGCTTGTTTACGAATAGCCCAAACCCTAAACTAAAAAAAAAAAAACACCCAAAAACCCTTAAAAAAACTAACCCCCGAAGATCAACTTACAGTTTTTGAAGTCCCGCTTGAACGATCTTAATCCAGGTGGCGAAGTCCTCATCCAGGCGGCGAGAAGTCTTCATCTAGACAACCTCTTCTATCTTCATCCAGGCGGGGAAGTCCTCATCCAGGCAGCGAGAAGTCTTCATCCAGGCGGCCTCTTCTTTCTTCATCAAGACGGCATCTTCTATTTTCATCCCGGCGGAGCAGGTCCATCATGAAGACATCCGGCACGGAGCATCCTCTTCATATGGTCACCGCAGTATACTGAATTCAATATGGCATCACTTGCATTCCTATTGGCTGATTTGATTTTGGAAATTCAAATCAGCCAATCGGATGAGAGCTACTGAAATCCTATTGGCTGTTCAAAACAGCCAGTAGGATGAGAGCTTTTGAAATTCTACTTGCTGTTCAAATCAGCCAATAGAATTTCAGTAGCTCTCATCTTATTGGCTGATTTAAACAGCAAATAGGATTTGAGTAGCTCTCATCCTATTGGCTGATTTGAATTTCCAAAATCAAATCAGCCAATAGGAATGCAAGGGATGCCATTTTGAATCATGACTTCTCGCCACCTGGATGAGGACTTCGCCACCTGGATGAAGATCGTTCAAGCGGGACTTCAAAAACTGTAAGTGGAACTTCGGGGGTTAGTGATAGGTTTTTGGGTGGGTTTTTTTTTAGTTTAGGGTTTGGGCTATTCGTAATTGAGCTAAAAGTCCTTTTCAGGACAATGCAAAAGAGCTAAACCCCCTTTTAAGGGCAATGCCCATACAAATGCCCTTTTCAGGGCAATGGGTAGCTTAGGTTTTTTAAATATTTTTTTTTATTTTGTCGGTTTGTTAGAGTTAGGTTTTTTTTTATTTTGGGGGGTTGGTTGGGTGGTGGGTTTTACTGTTGGGGGGTCTTTGTATTTTTTTTTACAGGTAAAAGAGCTGTTTAACTTAGGGCAATGCCCTACAAAAGGCCCTTTTAAGGGCTATTGGTAGTTTATTGTAGGCTAGTTTTTTTTTATTTTGGGGGGACTTTTAATTTTATAGGGCCATTAGATTAGGTGTAATTCTTTTTTATATATACAGGGAGTGCAGAATTATTAGGCAAGTTGTATTTTTGAGGATTCATTTTATTATTGAACAACAACCATGTTCTCAATGAACCCAAAAAACTGATTAATATCAAAGCTGAATATTTTTGGAAGTAGTTTTTAGTTTGTTTTTAGTTTTAGCTATTTTAGGGGGATATCTGTGTGTGCAGGTGATTTTTACTGTGCATAATTATTAGGCAACTTAACAAAAAACAAATATATACCCATTTCAATTATTTATTTTTACCAGTGAAACCAATATAACATCTCAACATTCACAAATATACATTTCTGACATTCAAAAACAAAACAAAAACAAATCAGTGACCAATATAGCCACCTTTCTTTGCAAGAACACTCAAAAGCCTGCCATCCATGGATTCTGTCAGTGTTTTGATCTGTTCACCATCAACATTGCGTGCAGCAGCAACCACAGCCTCCCAGACACTGTTCAGAGAGGTGTACTGTTTTCCCTCCTTGTAAATCTCACATTTGATGATGGACCACAGGTTCTCAATGGGGTTCAGATCAGGTGAACAAGGAGGCCATGTCATTAGATTTTCTTCTTTTATACCCTTTCTTGCCAGCCACGCTGTGGAGTACTTGGACGCGTGTGATGGAGCATTGTCCTGCATGAAAATCATGTTTTTCTTGAAGGATGCAGACTTCTTCCTGTACCACTGCTTGAAGAAGGTGTCTTCCAGAAACTGGCAGTAGGACTGGGAGTTGAGCTTGACTCCATCCTCAACCCGAAAAGGCCCCACAAGCTCATCTTTGATGATACCAGCCCAAACCAGTACTCCACCTCCACCTTGCTGGCGTCTGAGCCGGACTGGAGCTCTCTGCCCTTTACCAATCCAGCCACGGGCCCATCCATTTGGCCCATCAAGACTCACTCTCATTTCATCAGTCCATAAAACCTTAGAAAAATCAGTCTTGAGATATTTCTTGGCCCAGTCTTGACGTTTCAGCTTGTGTGTCTTGTTCAGTGGTGGTCGTCTTTCAGCCTTTCTTACCTTGGCCATGTCTCTGAGTATTGCACACCTTGTGCTTTTGGGCACTCCAGTGATGTTGCAGCTCTGAAATATGGCCAAACTGGTGGCAAGTGGCATCTTGGCAGCTGCACGCTTGACTTTTCTCAGTTCATGGGCAGTTATTTTGCGCCTTGGTTTTTCCACACGCTTCTTGCGACCCTGTCGACTATTTTGACTGAAACGCTTGATTGTTCGATGATCACGCTTCAGAAGCTTTGCAATTTTAAGAGGGCTGCATCCCTCTGCAAGATATCTCACTATTTTTTACTTTTCTGAGCCTGTCAAGACCTTCTTTTGACCCATTTTGCCAAAGGAAAGGAAGTTGCCTAATAATTATGCACACCTGATATAGGGTGTTGATGTCATTAGACCACACCCCTTCTCATTACAGAGATGCACATCACCTAATATGCTTAATTGGTAGTAGGCTTTCGAGTCTATGCAGCTTGGAGTAAGACAACATGCATAAAGAGGATGATGTGGTCAAAATACTCATTTGCCTAAAAATTCTGCACTCCCTGTATATACTTTTCGTTTGTTATTTTTCGTAATTTAGTGTTTGCTATTTTTTGTAATTTAGTATCTTTTATTTTTTGTAATTAGATACTTTGTAATTTTTAGAGTAGTGTTAGGACTTTTTTAATGTGTACTATAGTTTATTTAATTGGTAGTTAGTTTAATTTTAGTTTAATAGTTATATTAGTTTAATTGTTAGTTTAAACTTAGTTTTTTTTAATTTGACAGGTAAGTTTTAATTTAATTTAAGATAGGGAAATTGCAATTTTAATATAAAGTTAGGGGGGCATTAGGTTTAGGGGTTACTAGTTTAAATTAGTTTATTGCGATGTGGGGGGCTTTCGGTTTAGGGGTTAATAGGTTTATTTAGTATATTTTGTTGTGGGGGGTTTTCAGTTTTTTTTTAAGGGCTAATAGGTTTATTATAGTGGTGGCGAAATTAGGGGTTAATAACTTTAGTATAGTGGGGCGATGTGGGCGGACGGCAAATTAGGGGTTAATAATATTTAAATAGTGTTTGCAATGCAGGAGTGCGGCAAATTAGGGATTAATAACTTTAGTATAGTGGTTGAGATGTCAGGGAGCGGCGGAATAGGGGTTAATACTTTTTAATAGTGGCGGTGATGCCGGGAGGGACAGATTAGGGGTTAATAACATTAATATATTATTTGCTATGCGGGAAAGCCTCGGTTTAGGGGTTAATAGGTAGTTTATGGGTGTTTAGTGCACTTTGTTACAGTTTAGTTATGAGTTTTATGTAACAGTTTTGTAGAGTAAAACTCATAGCTACTGCTTTTAGATTACGAAACGGATCTTGTTGGTATAGGCTGCAACGCAAGCTTTTTAGCCTCACACAAAACTCGTAATACCGATGCTATGAAAGTCCCATGAAAAAACGTCATTTTTACGTGTGCGGGACTGACGATGCTTTACAGGCTAAAAGACTTACGGTACAGCTATACAGACAAGACTTGTAATGGCTGCGGTGCTGTTTTGACGCTGAAATGGCCATTTTTTCCAGCATTAAAACACAAACACAAAACTTGTAATCTAGATGAATGTTTTTGAAAAGACAAAATTTCAACATTTCTTAATGGGACACTAATCTATTAAATTGAGGTTTTAAATTGCCTTTATTAAGTTTCATGATTTCTCACTTGCATAAGTACAACCAGCACTAATAGTCAGCTCTGATCATTAAATAGTATGATACAATGTTAGTGATACCAAAAGTTTGTGTGTAGTGAATGTCTAGAGAATCATGCAGGATTCACATTTTTCAGAAGAAAAGTAGACAAATTAAATAATTAACTCCATTAGTTGTTTTTAATATACTTAATTAAATATTGTATGTGGAAATTCATTTTAAATGTACATTAACTGCTTGGTACAACTATAAAAGCATAGCTAATATTGAACATGCTTTTTGCTTTTCCTGCTGTGCAGCTCACTTCAATGCTATTATTATTTTAGTTGTTCAAAAGTGCCAGTTAGTGAAGTTCTTCATCTTCAAACTGGGCGCCGCCATCTTGGAATTTAAGTATTCTTGTACTATGTGACAGAAGTGGTGCACATTCACAGATCAGTGATATTGCTGTCTTCTTGACAAGCCAGAGCATGTACTTCAGTTTAGCTTGCACAATACAGAGCTGGAGCTTTACATTTTTATATTGTTGCATTGCTCTTTATTATTTTTAAAGTGATTTTGTCATATTTGTTATAAAACTTGTAAACTGTATAAAAACTGCAAACATGTAACTCTTTTGCTTTCTATCATGCAAGATAATCCAAAGTGCAAAGTAAAGCTATCACTTATATGGATTTATACCCTAAATATTTACGGCTAGATTACGAATTTTGTCGGTAAAGCCGTGCGGTGCTAACGAGCCTTTATTTTTCAGTGCTCACTTAAAACAACGCTGGTATTACGAGTTTTCTGAATGGCTGTGTTAGCATCAGAAAGGTAAGTGTTGAGCAAAATTTAGCTCCACATCTCACCTCGATACCAGCGTTGCTTAAGTCAGCGGTGAGCTGGCTAAACGTGCTTGTGCACGATTTCCCCATAGGAAACAATCGGGCTGAGCCGGCTGAAAAAGAACCTAACACCTGCAAAAAGCAGCATCCAGCTTCTAACGCAGCCCTATGGAAAATAAAAAATATGTCTACACCTAACACCCTAACATGAACCCCAAGTCTAAACACCCCTAATCTTACACTTATTAACCCCTAATCTGCTGCCCCGACATCGCCGACACCTACATTATACTATTAACCCCTAATCTGCCACTCCGGACACCGCCTCAACCTACAATATATTTATTAACCCCTAATCTGCTGCCCCCAACGTCACCACCACTATAATAAAGTCATTAACCCCTAAATCTAAGTCTAACCCTAAACCTAACCCCCCCTAATTTAAATATAATTTAAATAAATCTAAATTAAATTACTAATATTAACTAAATTATTCTTATTTAAAACTAAATACTTACCTATAAAATAAACCCTAATATAGCTACAATATAACTAATAGTTACATTGTATCTATCTTAGGGTTTATTTTTATTTTACAGGCAACTTTGTATTTATTTTAACATGGTACAATAGTAATTAAATAGTTATTAACTATTTAATAACTACCTAGCTAAAATAAATACAAATTGACCTGTAAAATAAATCCTAACCTAAGTTACAATTACACCTAACACTACTCTATAATTAAATGAATTACCTAAACTACCTACAATTAAATACAATTAAATTAAATAAACTAAATTACGAAGAAACCCCCCCCCCCCACTAAATTACAGAAAATAAAAAAGAAATTACAAATTTTAAAACTAATTACACCTAATCTAATCCCCCTAATAAAATAAAAAATACCGCAAAATAAAAAAAATTCCCTACCCTATATTAAATTACAAATAGCCCTTAAAAGGCCTTTTGCGGGGCATTGCCCCAAAGTAATCAGCTCTTTTACCTGTAAGAAAAAAATACATTACCCCCCCAACATTACAACCCACCACCCAAACACACTCTCCAATGCTGCAGATCCCAATAAGAGGCTTGTGACAAAAATGAGCAGTGACTGGAATAGTCCATCCAGACTTGGCTATGGGGGTGCTAAGCTGTAAAAACGGCCAGGAGGACCATGATAAACATAGCAAAGAAAAAAGGAACAGCCACACTAATAAGGCACCAAGGAGAAGGGCTGATAAAAACAAAAATTTATTGGAACAGTTTAAAATAAGGTATGTGGCAGGCAAACATCTTGACTAGTTTCGTGCTCACAGGAGCACTTAATCATAGGATGTGTTTGCATGTGCAAGCCCCCTTTTTAAAGGGACAGCATAATCAATTAATTAAACTAAATTAAAAACATAAGTACATATGTACATAAAAACTGACAAATTCATATATTTAAGTCATCTACATCCTGGTTTCTCAACAACTGGGCCGTGGCCCAGTACCGGGCCGTGATAGCCCTGCTGGTGGGCCCCGACCTGTCATGCTCCCACTGCACACTCTTACCCCACTGCACACCAGGGGCAGACTGAGACCAATCAAGGACCCAGGAAGACTGTCTCATACTGACCAAAATGTATTACATTTTATGCAAATGAACATGGTAGCCTCTCTGACCTGCCCCCAACAGGCCCCTCAACCTCCAGAGCCAGGCCCCCCAACATTAAGGTCCAGAGAAAGGGCACCCAACCTCCAGGGCCAGACCCCACACTCCATGGCCCTCACAGCGACAGACCCCCGCCAGGGCCCCCACTAAACCCACACTTACTTGCTTAGTTACTGATAGGGCAATTGAAAACTCCAGCTTAAGGAATACACCAGGATCTTTGGAAATGCCATTTGTGGGCCCCCTTACTTGCTGGTAGTTCAGCCCAGGTCCTATTTGCTTGGCTGATCAGCCCGCCCCTGCTACAACTACCGGGCCCTGGACATGTCTAGCTAAAATTTACCGGGCCTTGAGCTCACTTTGGTTGAGAACCACTGATCTACATTACAGTGGAGAAACAGAAAACACTTAATAAACATAAACAAAAGAAGATAGATATTAACAATACTGCATTAGCACAATTCACCTGAAATAAATGCAATAGATTTCATCTTCATTCATATGTATGTATAATTATGTTCTTATTCTGTTGGTTTTCATATATCTCATTAATGAACAAAGTAACCATAGGAAATCAATATGATTAGGCTGCATCATCATATGTTATGACCGCATAATAAAAAATCTTGAAAATATATATAAATATTATAAACCTAATTAAGGGGTACTATATATTAATATTCAACACACTCTATGTTAGCCTCAATCAAATAATTTGTGTGGACACACATATCAAATAGCACAATTCAAGAACAGTTAATATTTTAACACTTGAGGATGTTTCTATAGAGCGATCAATATTTATTCAATAAAATAGCTCAAATCCCATTCATCGTTGAGACCTAAAGGAGATAAGGTTTTTAATTTGTATATCCAATACAATTCTTGCTTCAGCAATAATTTAAGCCTATCTCCCCCTTTTATTGGATGAAAGACTCTGTCGATAACACAAACCTCCATATTAAACACATTACTCATATGCACAAAATTAAAATGACGTGCTATGGCAGATTCTTTGACGTATTCTTTAGTGTCCCTGATATGCTCTCTTATCCTTGTTCTCAATTCCCCAGTAGTCTGGCCTGTATATTGTAGGGAACAAAGATTGCATTCCAGAAGGTAAACCACATAAGTGGTCCGGCAATTAGCATAGAATTTACTCATAAATTCCTCTCCAGTAACTGTACTTTTAAAACCACTACCAATGTGCAATACGTTACAAGTGATGCAAGGACCTAATTCACATCTATAGGTACCTTTTCTCTTTATCCAGTCACTGCTTTTATTCCTTTCAGCACATACCAAGCTTGGAGATAATCTAGTTGATAATGTAGAAGCTCTTTTGGAGACAAATCTACACCCACCACCCAACCCTACTCTAAAACCCACCCAAACCCCCCTTAAAAAAAGCTAACCCCCTGAAGGTCACCCTACCTTGAGCCGTCTTCACCCAGCCGGGCACAAGTGGTCCTCCAGAGGGGCAGAAGTTTTCATCCGATCGGGGCAGAAGAGGTCCTCCAGATGGCAGAAGGCTTCATCCAAGCGGCATCTTCTATCTTCATTCTTCCGGAGCGGAGAGGATCCATCTTGAAGACATCCGATGCGGAGCATCCTCTTCTGTCCATGGCCGACGATTGAATGAAGGTTCCTTTAAGTGACATCATCCAAGATGGCGTCCCTTGAATTCCGATTGGCTAATAGAATCCTATCAGCCAATCGGAATTAAGGTAGGAAAAATCCTATTGGCTGATGGAATCAGCCAATTGGATTGAAGTTCAATCCAATTGGCTGATCCAATCAGCCAATAGGATTGACCTCACATTCTATTGGCTGATTGGAACAGCCAATAAAATAAAAATGCCTGTAAAATAAAAATAAATCCTAAAATAGCTACAATGTAACTATTAGTTACATTGTAGCTATATTAGGGTTTATTTTATAGGTAAGTATTTAGTTTTAAATAGGAATAATTTAGTTAATATTAGTAATTTAATTTAGATTTATTTCAATTATATTTAAATTAGGGGGGGTTAATACATTTAATATAGTAGCAGCGACATTGTGGGTGGCAGATTAGGGGTTAATAAATGTAGGTAGGTGTCGGTGATGTTAGGGACGGCAGATTGGGGGTTAAGAAAATGTAACTAGTGTTTGCGAAGCAGGAGTGCGGAGGTTTAGGGGTTAATACATTTATTAAAGTGGCGGCGATGTCTGGTCGGCAGATTAGGGGTTAAAAAAATTATTATAGTGTTTGCGATGTGGGGGGGTCTCGGTTTTTAGAAAAGTGAGCGGTACACCTGTACCTGCCAGATTCGTAATACCAACGGGCGTTAAAAAGCAGCTTTAGAACCTCTCAACGCTGCTTTTTAAGGCTAACGCAAGACTCGTAATCTAGCCGTTAGGAATTAATTAAATAAGAGATGTAAAATTGTTTATTGATACCACCTAAGTAAAAGAGTTAGAAAATTAATGATGTTATAAAGGAACGTTTTAAGAAATGATTAATAAGGGGTACTGTAGAAAAATACCTGCCTTTTTATGTTATTTCCCTTTAAGCTTAATGTCTGTGTAATTTTTCTGCTAACGATGAAGTCTGGTTTTTAACATCACATTCTGTGTCTCACAATATGGAGACTTGCTTTTTACAGAGGAACATTGGTCGTGCTTGTTAACTTCAGGTTTTTAAAAGCAATTGTATTGTTATGCTTTAATTTATCTGACCACATTACATATCCTGGGAAATCATTTATATTTCACTCTTGTTGATACATGTGTTCTCTTGTACAGGATATTTTGATAGACAGGCTATTTTGCCAGTGGTCTGTTATTTAAGAATTAAACTATGCTGGTTTGTGAAATATAATCAGAAAACTGAAAGAAAATTTCCCAGAGTTTCGTCCCCTTCATTTTTTCCATTATCAGGACAATAACCTGTTAACAGCATCTGGATTATATCCTGTGTACTGGAATACAGAGCATTTGATATACATCAGTAAAAAGGAATATAGATATTTCATTATGGGAATAAAATGCAGATAGAGATCTCAATCTTACAGGCTGCAAAGGCAACTTTTGAACCTTTGCTGTGGTTTCCTAACAGTCAGCCAGATTATTTATGAGTTTTGCGTTATGAGTATAACGCTGCTTTTTCCCTAACGCTGCTATTACAAGTCTTGTAGGTATAGGTGTACCGCACACTTTTTTGGCTGTCACGCAACGTCAGTACCGCACTTTTAAAAAAGTCCTTTTTCAATGGGATTCCCATAGCGCCGGTATTACGTGTTTTGCCTGGGAGGCCAAAAAGTGAGCGGTACATCCTATACCGACAAGATCTGTACCGCCATCTAAAGTCAGCAGTTATGAGTTTTACGTTACAAAGCTGTAGCATAAAACTCATAACTAAAGTGTTAAAAAGTACACTAACACCCATAAACTACCTATTAACCGCTAAACCGAGGCCCTCCAGCATCGCAAAGAGTAAAATCAAATGATTAACCCCTAATCTGCCACTCCGGACATCGCCGCCGCTATAATAAAATTATTAACCCCTAAACTTCCCCCCAAACGCATAGCAAAAACGATTTAAATATTATTAACCCCTAATCTGCCGTCCGCCCACTCCACCGCTATAATAAACCTATTAACCCCTAAACCTAACCCTAATGTAACCCTAACCCTAACACCCCCTAACTTAAATATAATTAAAATAAATCTAAATAAAACTTACTATTAATAACTAAATAATTCCTATTTAAAACTAAATACTTACCTGTAAAATAAACCCTAAGCTAGCTACAATATAACTAATCGTTACATTGTATCTATCTTAGGTTTTATTTTTATTTCACAGCTAAATTTGTATTTATTTTAACTAGGTAGACTAGTTAGTAAATAGTTATTAACTATTTACTAGCTACCTAGTTAAAATAAATACAGTTACCTGTAAAATAAAACCTAACCTGAGTTACACTAACACCTAACATTACAATAAAATTAAATAAATTAAATTAACAAAATACTTTTATCTAAATTACAAAAAAAATAAACACCAAATTACACAAAATAATAAAAAAATTATCAAAAATAAAAACTAATTACTCCTAATCTAATAGTTCTATCAAAATAAAAAATCCCCCCAAAATAAAAAACAACCTAGCCTACACTAAACTGCCAATGGCCCTTAAAAGTGCCTTTTAGCTCTTTTACATTGCCCAAAACCCTAAGCTAAAAATAAAACCCACCCAATAAACCCTTAAAAAAACACTAACCCAATATATTCCAATGATTGGAATAGCCAATAGAATGCGAGCTCAATTCTATTGGCTGATTGGATCAGACAATAGAATGAAAGCTTAATTTTATTGGCTGATTGCAACAGCCAATAGGATTTTTTTTCCCCCTTAATTCCTATTGGCTGATAGAATTCTATCAGCCAATCGGTATGTAAGGGACGCCATCTTGGATGATGTCATTTAAAGGGAAACTTCATTCTTCAACAGCCATGGGAAGAAGAGGATGCTCCACGCCGGATGTCTTGAAGATGGACCCGATCTGTGCCGGATGGATGAAGATAGAAGATGCTGTCTGGATGAAGACTTCTGTCCACATGGATGAGGACTTCTGCCGGCTTCGAGGAGGACTTCTGCCCACTTGGATGAAGACTTCTGCCGCCTGGATGAGAATGGATGTCCGGCATTGCCTGATTGGCTGATTTTTACAGGTAAAAGAGCTGATTTCTTTGGGGCAATGCCCCGCAAAATGCCCTTTTAAGGGCAATTGGCAGTTTAGTGCAGGCTAGGGTTTTTTTTTATTTTGGCGGGGCTTTTTTATTTTGATAGGGCTATTAGATTAAGAGTAATTTGTTTTTATTTTTGATCATTTCTTTTTTTATTTTGTGTAATTTAGTGTTTATTTTTTTTGTAATTTAGATAAATGTATTTTGTTAATCTAATTTATTTAATTTTATTGTAATGTTAGGTGTTAGTGTAACTCAGGTTAGATTTTATTTTACAGGTAACTTTGTATTTATTTTAACTAGGTAGCTAGTAAATAGTTAATAACTATTTACTAACTAGTCTACCTAGTTAAAATAAATACAAACTTAGCTGTGAAATAAAAAAAAAACTTAGGATAGATACAATGTAACAATTAGTTATTTTGTAGCTAGCTTAGGGTTTATTTTACAGGTAAGTAAGTATTTAGTTTTAAATAGGAATTATTTAGTTATTAATAGTAAGTTTTATTTAGAATTATTTTAATTATATTAAAGTTAGGGGGTGTTAGGGTTACATTAGGGTTAGGATTAGACTTAGGGCTACATTAGGGGTTAATATATTTATTTAGTGTTAGTGATGTGGGAGGCCAGAGGTTTAGGGGTTAATAACTTTAGTATAGTGGCGGTGGCAGCGACATTGGGGGCGGCAGATTAGGGGCTAATAAATTTATGTAGGGGGCGGCAACATTGGGGGCGGCAGATTAATGGTTAATAAGTGTAGGTAGGTGGCAGCGACATTGGGGGCGGCAGATTAATGGTTAATAAGTGTAGGTGGCGACGACATTGGGGGCGGCAGATTAGGGGTTGCTAAGTGTAACGTAGGTGGCAGTGATGTTAGGGGCGGCAGATTAGGGGTGTTTAGACTCAGTGTTTATGTTAGGGTGTTAGGTTTAAACATACATTTGACATAGACAGTGACTTGCCCCAAAATATCAAGTATGTCTAAAACTATAAAATTTGCGATTTTAAATGCAGCGAAGAAAATAATAATAATACAAAACTGTTTTAAATGTATAGTAGTCATTTTTGTTTCTTCTAGGGTTAGTGGCACTGCCTAATATATTCCTCTGGGTGTAAAGTTTTCTGTATATGGCCTAGTTTCTGTAAATATTTGTTTATGCTTATTAATTGGAATAAAGTCTATATGGGAATTAATATCTCTATATTTATGATTATGTTTCTTTTTTTCCCATAAGAAAATATTCTTTTATTGTCAGGATATGCATTGTTCTTTCTCAAATGTTGAAATTCAGGAAATTCCCATTTTATACACCACCACACACACAAGGGGATTTTTGTGAGACTATCAGTGACATCATCTAGGGCAATGCAGGATACCATCAAAATGTATAAAATGTATAATACAAGGTCTTGTCAAGTTTGAATCTGTATTATTTTAGTTAAAGTGAAAGTTAATTTTCGTCCAAAACATAAATTCCATTGATCCATATTTTCACCTTTTATGTAGTAGCTAAGTTGTTTTTAAAAGATCCATTTTTTTTTTATATTTATTATTTTTATGACCTACCGTACTAACTGATCCTCCACCCACCCGCTCATTTCCTGGTTTGTCTTTTTTTCCAAAGTAAGAGCGGTCCAACCCGCTCTTTCGTGGCATCCTTGCGCACTCTTTTTGAAGCAACCTGTATTGCGTATGCCTTAAAATACCATCTCTGCAGTGATACATAGTATCGTAGCAGAGATCGTATTATCTTTTCCTGTGCCGTCAATGCGCATGCATGTCTCATGAACTAGCATTTAATCAAGCAGGAGATTCAATGAGACACGCATGCATAGTTTAAGTTGGGGGCGAGTAGTTACTCTGTTGGGACGCCACTGGGGAACCAATAAGACGATTTTCATCACATACAAATAAAACATTTTTTATTATCCTGGCGGACTGACATAGCAGATTGCTAGGTAGAATTATAACAAAAATAATAAAAATATGACAAAACTGCTAAAAAATCATGAATTAAAGTCCAGCTAATTTTACATGTATTTTGCTTTGGGGCTTTGAAGTGCACGTAAGTTTACTTTTCCTTTAAGATACCAGGGCAAGGAATTTATCAAACTTCTTAATATGTACTTGTAAAAATGAGAATGCAGCATACAGAGCTAAAAACAAAAAGGAGATGAGCAGAATAGATTGTTATGCAATATGAAAACATAGACTACAGACAACTCTAGTCTTGACTATTTACTGTAGAAACAATATAGCTAAAATACAGCAGGATGATCAGAAATAGATTGGCTGGAAATCATGCATACAGAACTCTTCTTCACACATCCATAAATAACAGTAATGACCATATGCTGACTTGAAGGTTAACCTAAGCGAGATTTCTTGCTATTAAACCTTTTCTATGAGTAATAGTTTACACACAGTCACATGACTCCAGACATACAAGTAGTATATAACCCATTAGACCAAAAGCAAAATACAATAAGTGCATGTTAGTGGTACTGCAGCAAGTAATGAAACATTTCATCATAGCGCTGAATTATCTCAAATTCACCCTCACTGAACATCCCAGAAGCTTTCCTAAATACTTTTTTCTGATAGGGTAAGAAGTGTTTTGGTTATTTTGACACCACCTTTTTGGTTCATAATATAAAACAGAGACATTTGCAAGTGGAAAAGGCTCAGTTGCATAATATTCTGATTTTACAGTAATGAGTGTTGAGGATGCTCCATTCTTAATTGTCTAGTTACGCTTTCTATTTTTAAAAGTACATGCTAAAAAGAATGTTCTAGTAAACCTACTATCTTCTTTGCTTTGCCACTGATGACAAAGTCTTTTATGAACAAAACCCTTGGGGACTTGAAGACTTAAATTAGAAATGTAACCACATTTTTATTTTTTTGCATGTGCTTTATAGAGGACTTAAATGCTGTCTTTAGTAAAAGCTTTTTACAATGAATTGTATTCTCTTTAATGTATTTCAAATTACTTTATATGCCAGCTGCAGAGTATGAAATGTATGGTTTATTTTTTATATAAAATAACTTGTATTGACATTTTCAGTAGAGGTGAGGACACAACAGGCAAAACCAGCTATTTCAAATAACAAAATCATGGTCAAGGAGCTATCTGAAAACCAGTGGCTCCCAAACTCATGGCCGTGACTCAAATTATGGTTTAAATCATCTTTCTGAGGGGTGTGGGATCATAACCGGCCTTAGGGTTGTGTGACCTGTTCAATCGTACAGGGTGCACACTCCAAGCAGGTGCTGTCCGCCCAATAGGTTGGGTGGAGGGATTAGGTACCTGCTGAGTTATTGCCTTTTTCCTCCTCCACGGCAGCACTGGGCGGAAGTGATCTTATGCCCTCTCAACATTCTATGGCTGCCGCGCAGGTGTCACAACGCTCCGTCTTGCCGGTGGCTCGGCACTCTCTTCTCACCGCCATTGCCATGGTTGCAGCAGTTGTTGTGGCGATGATGTCACTCCCCTGTTTGCTGTCCTTGGCGCGAACCTGCCCCTATGTAAGTACCCCTCACTTTATTCACCTTGCCCAAGTATAGGTGTTACTTTGTGTGCTCCTGCGTGCTTATTTTCTGCCTGAACTGCTGAATGCCTTATTGATGCTGAACTCTGCCTGTCTCAGACCATTCTACTGATTAACCCCTGAACTGCTGATTGCCTTATTATGTTGCTGAACTTTGCCTGTCTCAGACCATTCTACTGATTAACCCCTGAACTGCTGATTGCCTTATTGTTGCCGAACTCTGCTTGTCTCTGATCTCTCTACTGTTTTACCCCTGTACTGCTGGTGCTCTGGATTGCTTTGTTGTTGTCGAACTCTGCTTGCCTGACTATTCTCCAGTTATCCCCTGTAGTGTCGTGAAGGATTGCCCTCTCTACTTTGAGTACAGCTTACTTCATTTATTTATTTGTTCTCTTGTTCTGCGATATTTCCTTATCCTTCCACTTGACGCCGGGATAAGAAGACTACTGGCCAAGTATGGTCTGATAGGAAAATATCTGAGTAAGTGGAGGTTTTTGCTTGGATCTTGTGGTGATAGTGATAAATACAAACTGGTGACAGGGTCCCCTTTTCACAATCTTTATAGCAATAATAAATACAATTATTTGCTTTTGTTTATTTTATTTTTATTTTGTAAATGCAAACAGGTGTTAGTGTCCCCCTTTTCACAGTCTTTAGGAAGCCATCTTGCATCAAAATAGTAAGTGAAGTAGCTAAAATTACATTTTAGAGATATTTAGATATTTGAATAACGTTGTATTTGTTTGAATCTGTGTGTGTGCATATCTGTAAAATATACATTTTTAATGTCAGGTTAGCGCACTTGAGAATCAGGTTTGCATGCGAGTAGCGTGTTAGTTTTTTTCCACTTTTTCTGCTCCGTTGACTTCTATTGGGGAATACGTTATCAAGACGCGATATTGTTTTTTTTACTCACATCGGGTTAGAGTGTGAGTTAAAACTTTACTTAATAAAGAGTTTGTGTATATACTGTAAATATTTCACATTCCAATGTTCTTCACATAGAGGAATATGTTCTAAGTATTTTTAAATTATATATATAAAGTCTTAATAATATGCACTCACTGGATTTAAAGCACAGCACACTTTATTAGGTTGTAACGTTTCGGGGCATTCACCCCTTCCTCAGACGAATGAATGCCCCGAAACGTCACAACCTAATAAAGTGTGCTGTGCTTTAAATCCAGTGAGTGCATATTATTAAAGGGACAGTCAAGTCCAAAAAAACCTTTCATTTTTCAAATAGGGCATGTCATTTTAAACAACTTTCCAATTTACTTTTATCAACAATTTTGCTTTGTTCTCTTGGTATTCTAGTTGAAAGCAAACCTAGGAAGGTGCATATGATAATTTCTAAGCCCTTGAAGGCCGCCTCAATTTTATTTACTTTTCACAGCAGGGGAGCAAGCTCATGTAGGCCATATAGATAGCATTGTGATCACGCCCGTGGCTAGTGGCAGACACTGCACTAATTGGCTAAAATGCAAGTCAATAGATAATAACTAAAAGTCATGTGATTAGGGGCGGTCAGAAGATGTTTAGATACAAGTTAGTCACAGAAGTAAAAAGTGTATTATTATAACAGTGTTGGTTTTGCAAAACTGGGGAATGGGTAATAAAGGGATTATCTATCTTTTTAAACAACAAAAATTCTGGTGTTGACTGTCCCTTTAAGACTTTATTTGATGATTTGTGCACCCTGGTCTTGAGACTTTGGCGAGTGGGAGTGCGCTACCATCTGATATATATATATATATATATATATATATATATATATATATAAATGTGTGTATACTTATACCTATATATAATTGTGTATATATAGATAGATGATAATTCATGTCTTGATGAGCGCACTACAAATAACGTGTTCAGGTTTTTTTTTTCAGTTTTCAGGCTTCATTGAAGTATATGGGGGGATACATTAATCGTAAGCTCCACTTTTTGTGCGTGTCGGGTTTTCGCTCACTCACTACTTTTTTACTTTTAACTCATAAAATGGATCATTGGGTACACATTATAGGAGAGAGAGAAAAAAATCATAGTACACTATTCCTTTAAATGTACTTATTTTAAAATAATTATAGTAATGATGTTTTAAGAACCACAAGTGAAGCACAATCACATTGCATCCTATAGCATACAAATTTTGTATTCCGATTCATTACAACAGCAAATTTGTCTCCATCTTTATAGCCCTGGACTCTCTGGGGGATATTTATCAATGATCTGGCGGACCTGATCCAACAGTGCGGATCAGGTCCACCAGACCTCGCTGAATGCGGAGAGCAATACGCTCTCCGTATTCAGTATTGCAACAGCAGCCCTTGTGAGCTGATCTATAAGAGAAAGAAGCACAGAGGCGCCAACATGGCCTAGTAACGTCACGGCAGTCGGATACAAAACATCAGCAGGATAGGAAATATACTAGGCCATTTCTAAAGTGTGAACAGCTGTTGCACAGGTCAGCAGTTGGTAGGCATTTGCAACGGGTGTTCACACTTTAGAAATTAATTAGCCTATCAGATTTAGTTTTATGTGTTCTATTGTCTTTATCAAGCAAGTGTTGTTAACATTTTAACATAGCCTGAGGAAACAGCCTGTGGTGGCTGAGAAACATGTCGCTGTTTTTAAAATAAAAGTTTTTAAATATACACTTGCTTTATCACAATTATTCTGCTCCTGTTTGGGGGCAGAGTGTGTGTGCTAGTTCTATCTTCCAAAGTGGTGATTTTCTGCATCCTGCAAATTGGATTCCACAGTCCACTGGGCGGCTGAGAGGTCCCAGTACTGCTGATATTGCACCTGGTGGTGCTTTGTTTCCTGTAAGTACAACCTTGAATCCTTTTTTTATCTGGTGTACAAACGTTACTGGGCTATGTGTGTGCCTTTTTTGCCCTTATAGGCATCATAGGATAGGCCCTTGCCAAGGATCATCTCTATCTGGCTGGAGACACCAGTGAGCTGGACCACTGTTTGATGTTCCAGGCTGCCACAATAGCACCATTTGGGTGCGCTACGCTTGTGAGTATATTTCCTATCCTGCTGATGTTTTGTATCCGACTGCCGTGATGTTACTAGGCCATGTTGGCGCCTCTGTGCTTCTTTCTCTTATAGATCACGCCACACCAGGATGACCGTCCTATGACAGAGAGCTGCCTTCTTTCTTTTGGATTATTCTTTGTGTGGACATTTTGTTATTTGATTATACCAATATCAGCTGGGTCCATTTGTGAGCATATCATCTCTAATAATCTGATATAAGTGTGCTAGGTTTATTGTATATTCTCTTAATTATCTGTATATATCTGCTTACTGTTTGCTGCTTATTGTTAGCGCCCCCTAGGAGTGTGGTGTATGTTCTATATGCACCACCCTCCTTATATCTTTTGTTAGCTCTTGTGAGCTGCTGGTGCAACGCCGCCCCCTGCAGATTTGCAGCCAATTGGATGCCAGCGGGGGGTGTCAATCAACCCGATCGTTCTCGATCGGGTTGATTTTTGGTGATGTGTGTCTGCCTGCTCAGACCTCTGCTTCATAACTGCTGCTTCTGGTGAGCCTGCATGCTCGCCAGAAACACGGGCCCTCAAGCTCCATCCGAAGTTTGATAAATGGGCCCCTATGCCTCTACTTCCAGTCTTTTTACTTAAAGGGACACTGAACCCAAATTTTTTCTTTCATGATTCAAGACAGAACATGCAATTTTAAGCAACTTTCTAATTTACTCCTATTATCATTTTTCTTCATTCTCTTGGTATCTTCATTTGAAAAAGCAGGAATGTAAGCTTACGAAATGGCCCATCTTTGGTTCAGCACCTGGGTAGCACTTGCTGATTGCTGGCTAAATGTGGCATTAACTTAAAATAAGATGGAGGCCATAGGAGTCTATTAAAATGACTTATAGAGGCATATTTAAGAAATGTCTTGCAGACCTGATCCGACAGTGCGGATCAGGTCCGCAAGACATCGCTGAATGCAGAGAGCAATACGTTCTCCGCATTTAACACTGCACCAGCAGCTCACAAGAGCTGCTGGTGCAATGCTGCTCCCTGCTGACTCGCGGCCAGCAGGGAGGTGTCAATCAACCTGATCGTACTCAATCGGGTTGATTTCCGGCGATGTCTGTCCGCCTGCTCAGAGCAGGCGGACAGGTTATGGAGCGGCAGTCTTTGTGACCACTGCTTCATAACTGCTGTTTCTGGCGAGTCTGAAGACTCGCCAGAAACACGGGCCGTCAAGCTCCTTTCGGAGCTTGATAGATAGGCCCCATAATATCATCTTATATGGAATTTTATCAGTACTGAAACTGAAACAAAGATTGCACCTTTGTGACCTGGTTTTTATAGGTGATGCCCCTTCATGCACTAAGGGGCTGATTTATTAAGCTCCGTATGGAGCTTGATGCCCCTTCTCGCCGGAAACAGAAGTTATGAAGCAGCGGTCTAAAGATCGCTGCTCCCTAACTTGTCCGCCTGCTCTGAGGCCGTGGACAAAAATGAAACCGATCGAATTCAATCAGGTTGATTGATACCCTCTGCTAGCTGCCGATTGGCCGCGAATCTGCAGGGGGCGGCATTGCACCAGCAGTTCACAAGAACTCTTTGTGCATCGATAAATGCAGACACCATATGCTGTCTGCATTTATCGGACATGATACCCTACATTGTATCATGTCCGCTCGCACATTAATAAATATACCCCCATGTCTAAAGATGTTCACAACAGTGCATTTTACAGTGCTTGCACCTGCATTATTGAACTTGTAAACTTTCATGAATGGGAGTTCAATAATGTAGGGTGCAATAAGGGCAATTGGTGACTTGTGGACAATTTTTTTGCCATATTAAGCACACCTTGATAGTTATCAGATATCTCATTGATGATTATGATGGTTGTTCAACTCCAAACACTGATTGCTTCAACTATTCTGATTGGTGAATCACCTATTGTTCTCAATTATATCAATAATAGGATCTGTCTCACAGTGAGCATGTTCCCCTAGTTGAAACTGCAACATCAATATTATTAGAGAAGGAACCGAAAATACGTTGGGTATGTGTTGCAGGACTTAGAAATACCTGTGTATAGTAATTTTATCATATTGTAAACAATAAGTAAAAATATCAATCATCTTTATCTGCTCATATTGGGCTAGATCATGAGTGGAGTGCAATATTACACTTGCGCAATGCTTGCACTCCACTTAGTAACACCAACGCACGTTAATGTGCGCTGGTAATACAGGTGTGGCACAATGTGAATATGACCTCTCATTCATATTGCTGAAACACATATAAATACATAAATGTATATGTATATAAGAATTTAAGCATATACATATACTGTATATATTTTTAGAGAAAACACTGTCCGCCCATTGACTTCATGTAAAGGCACTTTAGGTGCACTTTTTTAACTAACACCACACATTAACTTTAACCCATTATAACTGCTTCATGTAGATTAAAAAATAAAAATGTTCATATATTTATCTAAAAAAACAGATATGTGAGTGCGCTCAGAGGCTCTACCAAATGATTACTTAAAAGATAGCCTAATTTTCAAATGGAGAACTATCAACTCAAAACATAAATAATCGCTTAAGATTAGCAAATATATAAAACAAATTTATTACGTGTCTAATATAGTACATTTAAAAAAATATTATACATACAATACATATGATTGGTAAGGTGCACCTTATAAAATTGAAAATTAAAAAACAATCAAATGATACATAAAGATAGAATTGCATATGCAGAATAGTATTATCTTCAGGTAATGTGTATATAGATGGAGATGCTGCTATAAATTGTTGGTTCATGCACTTATATAAGTGTCCAGAAAGTGACCGTAGTCAGCACCACTGTTCCTTTAATGCAAATAATACAGTTCAATTTCTCTTTGGAGGTTTTTTTAATTGAATCACTTCAAATTCTACAAGTGATAGCGTCTAAGTGTTTTCACTTTAACTGTGATGACCTTAGAGACCGGAGGGGTTTACTTACCAGAATCCGAAAGCGTGTATCTTTCTGACCGCTTTCTCCGACCTGCTATCCTGCAGCGTGCAGTTGGCGTTCAGGCAGCCGTTGACAATCCTCTGACGTTCTCGTCATGTGTCTGCCCAAATAGCCAATCCAGCAGTCGGATTACCGGTGTTCTTTCAAACCCACTCCGTAATTCCGATTCTTGTATAGATGAACTTTTCCAGTGTTGTATAGACACTTATCGCTCTGTCTCCTTACTTTTCACCTCCACACTAATGCCCAGGATAGTGTAAGGCTAGGAATTTGGATCACATATATTTCAATGGGTAAAAACGCGCTTCAGCTGGAGGCTTTTTTCAAGATTCATATATTTATCGTATGGTACTGTACTGTCCTATTTATTTTTGGGGGAATTTGGGCAACTTTTTATTTTTAACCAGAGATCTGACCTCTGGTTAATTGTGCTTAGCGCAACACTGAAAACATGAGCCCGCGGTCACAATAACCAGCCACTTGTAACGGCTTGTTATTTAACCTGCTCCCATAAACGGGCAAATTTGCCTATTTATGGGTGCATGTTAAGATAGAGCCTTGCTTGTAATCTAGCTTGTCAAAAAATGTACAATAATAATTTTTACAAAAAAATAATTAAACCAAATAATTAATAAAACATTTTTTATGCATCTCCGCTTTTCTAAACCATTATCATGTTTGACTATTCTGCACTGCATGTTATGGTGCTATTTACACAAATTATAATTTTAATGATTTTTGTGATACTAAACTAAACACATTTACAGTATGTCTCATAATTGTGTTTTTATATATTTATTTTATTTTTGCTTGCTTTAAAGTGAAAAGATGTAATGCTTAACTTAGGAAAAATATGTATGAGCAGAATATGAGGCTATCATTTATTAAAAAAGCAGAGAATGTAATAAAACATGTCCTATTTCTGGAAGGCACAGCAGAATAATTTGGTGAGAAATTAATAATCACACTCACAGCTCTCTTATTTGTTTTCTGTATTTTATACTTGCATGTAAAAGTAGAAATGAATGAATAATACCACTGAAAAAAATAAGTGTGTGTTTATATATATAAATGTATATATATATATATATATATATATATATATATATATATATATATATATATATATGTTTATATACAGTATATATGTATATAAATATATAAATCCATGAAGGCCCCCCTCAAAAAAAAAACACAACCCCCTCTACAGCTTCACAGGCCCCTTACCCTCTTAGGCCCCTCTTATTTACAAAGCCCCCTTCTAACATTCTCAGCTTGCCTCTCTCTCATATACAGCCACCTCCTTACCCTCTCAACTGCCTCACACACAGCTGTTAGCTACCTCCCACAATACTTTTCTCACCCTCTTATCCTTCTTCCTTCACATACAGCCACATTTACCCTCTCAGTCTTCCTCTCCCTCATATATAGCCCCTTCCTCACACTCTCAGCCCCCTTCTCCCTCACACACCCATTCTCGCCCTCTCGGCCCCCTCTCCCTCATCTTCTTAGCCCCCTCTCCCTCATGCACACCCTCATGCTTTTAGCCCCCTCTCCCTCTTACATACCCCCTCCTCATTTCCCCTTCCTTTCATTATTAGCCTCCTTCTTCACACAGCTCCAATCTTACCCACACAAACAGCCCCTCCTTATCCTCTGATTCTCCCTCCCTCTCAGCCCCCCTTTCCCTCACACCGAGCCCCCTCCTTACTCTCTTAACCTCCCTGCCTGGCAGATAACACTCTCCTCACCCTTCCTCCTTCCCTCCCTCACAAACACACAGTCACACACACAGCCCCTCAAACATAGCCCCCTCCCTACCCTTTTAGCTACCTTATAAATTCCACACACACACAGCCCCGATTTAACTTCCCTTAAAAATAGCCCCCTCCCCACCCTTTTAGCCTCCCTACCTCACACACAGCTCACTCCTCACCTACCTTATACATGCCTCCCCTCAACCCTCCTCTCCCAGTCCTTCCTCGCCTTCTCCCTTACCCAACCTCTTCCTCGTCCTTTTAGTCCATTTATTTCTCACACAACCCCCTCCTCACCATCTCTCTCCCTCACCCACGGCTCCCGCTTACCCTTTCAGCCCTTTTATCTCACACATACTGCCCTTTCCTCACCCTCCCAGGCTTCCTCTACCTCACGCACAGCTCTCTACTCATTATACAACCCCATTCCTGAATATCCCTCCGCAAACACGCACATCAGACAACAGGCGGCTCCCGATAGCTGTTACAATACCTTCTGTGTCACACACAGCTGATAACTTACATCAGCAGTCTTACAAACACACTTTCTCAGGCACATGCCCTCTGAACTGAAACACACCCTCTTTGACACATACATTCTATTCACACTCAATTTCACACACATACACTCTCACTCATTCTCACATACAAAAACACTCACACAATAACACAGTCTCATGCCCTCACAGACACTCTCTCTCACACATTCACTCATATACACTCCCTCTCACACACACACTCTCATATGCACTCACTCCCTCTCTCTCACACACAATCATACACACAAACTCTCAGAGACACTCTCATACTTACACAAACTTTTACACACAATCACACTCTCAGGTGCTCTCACACATACTCTCTCACACACAAACAGAAATATTCTCACTCATACTCACACATACACTTATATACATACTCACACACACATATACATACCCTCATTTACTGACACAAAGGCATACAAAGACACACCAGCATTACCATTCAAGCAGCTACTGGAGGTTCCACCAAGAGCTACATAATGGTCATTATAAACTTTACTGCATGGGTGAGGTTAAAAGTGGACATTGCAAAAAGATATGCAGGTGAAACATCTTATTATAGCTACCACCTTCATACAGTGGTCACAAAGAAAAGCTTTAGAATCATAGTTCTCTACTTCCTTTTAAAACCAACCACTTCATCTACAGGTTCCTCTTTCACATCAAGACTATGTTCACCTCTGACTGCATTAAGCTGATTGACCAGGTTACTGAACAGGGTGTTCTTTAGGTTAGGCTTGGAGTCAAATGCATACTTACACTTTGGGCACTAGTACACCATTCCATGCAAGGTTTAAGCACTTGTAGCAGAAGTTGTGACCACAGGAAATTGACACTGGACACAAACAGAGACAGGCAGAGCAAGTAAGCTCCTCGGCCATATCATCCATGAGACAAGATGGACATATTAAGAATTTGACACTGTGGAGTGCTAAACCAGGAAATCACTGCTCCGCAATAGCTGCTGTTCACATATCATCCAGGAAACTATCTGCTTTAGGTTATTAAGCAGCTGAATCAGGGAGGAGCCGCTACAGCGCACCTCAATAGCGTAAAGGTTGCATGCTGCTGAGCAACAACACTGTTGTTACCCTGTAGGTGTGATTTGTGTATGCACTAATGTAGTCACTATGTTATAGAAATCTGAAAGCTTCTTCAGCAGTGGGGCAACTCTACCTGCTAGAAAAACAGATGATAGATAGATAGATAGATAGATAGATAGATAGATAGATAGATAGATATATAGATTATAGATTGATAGATGGATAATAGATAGATAGATGATAGATAATAGATAGATGATAGACAGATAGATTGATAGATAGATAGATAGATAGATAGATAGATAGATAGATAGATAGATAGATAGATAGATAGAAAGGTAGATTATAGATAGATAGATAGATAGATAGATAGATAGATAGATAGATGGATGGATGATAGATAGATAGATAGATAGATAGATAGATAGATAGATGATAGATATATGATAGCTAGATAGATAGATAGATAGATAGATAGATAGATAGATAGATAGATGGATGGATGATAGATAGATAGATAGATAGATAGATAGATAGATAGATAGATAGATAGATAGATAGATAGATGATAGATATATGATAGCTAGATAGATAGATAGATAGATAGATAGATAGATAGATAGATAGATAGATACTATGGTTATATTTCTTTGGAACTAAATTTCTTGATGAATAGCCACAGCTGTAACACAACAATAAACATCCTAGCTGCAAAGATAATTAAAACACCTTTGTAAAATGTTAAATTGGCACTTATTACTCAGAAACACAGATGTTGCTGGAATTCTAAATCTTGGAACACATCTGTTTTCCCCTAGAGCGTTGCAAAGAACTATTCATTGCTGATTGGTTATAAGGGAAAGATATTTTCCCAGGGTACAGAAGGTCCCAGGTTTTAATATCTTCCAAATTATAATTGAGAACATTAAACAGACAGCCTTATCTTTTCTGTAAATTCAATTAAATCCTAGTAGCGCTAAACACATTTATTTATGTATTTATTGTTTTAGGCATTATGCTTTATTCAATTAAATGACAACTGAATATACAACACCTAAAAAAGACTTAAGCTTGTAACAACATACTGTGTATTACATTTGCATCTGCTTTTTATGTTGATTATGCATGTTTTATATTTATGGTAATATTCTTTAGTACATAAATAGGCAATGGAATTAATATACCATTTTTACTCATTTCAAATGTAACGGCTAATCAGTTTAATAGACCCATTTTTCATCTTAAATTAGGCCTGTCAGGATGACTCACACTTTTACATAAATGAAGCTCTAATCACATTTTAACGGAAATGTAGCTGTCAGTGTTATTTAGTTCAAACAAGAAAGAAAAATCCCAGGTTGTAAGTTTCTGCCAGGGTCGTTATCTAGATACATGAAACTGCTCCCAGACCCCAGCTTGTTTTTTTTTCCGCCTGTGTAGGGAAGCTACCCCCTGGTGGAGGTATTGCTGGATAGTCATAACATATGTATTTGATTGACATTTTATCAATACTTAAAAAGGTACTGTTTATGATTTATTGTTGGCGTTGGAGCCTTTAAGTTACACAGGCATAGATCCTTAAGGATCCCTATGGTGGCCATTTTTCGCCCAGGTTGCAAAGCCTCCCTCTAGTGCAGGTGTTGCCTTGTTTCTTTTCTTCTTCTTTTTTAGGGGTCAGAACTCCCCACTTCTGAATGCAGTTCATATTAATTACGGTTCATTTGTCCATATTACAATTGGAGATTTTTTCTCACTATATATATGCATGATTTGATAGGCACTGTATCTACAACCAGGGTTGGTGGCTATATACACTAATAAACTTAAAATTTATGTGCTGAAATCCCTATCTTGTATGTAGTAACTGACTGAGTTCCTACTTTCTTCTTCCTCTTTTGCGTCTTAAAATGTTATTTTAAAGGGTCTGCATACTAATCCCTTATAAGGGTTAATACACCCATTGAAATAATTTAGGTTCCATTAATTGAATAAATAGTAAATCTCTCTTAAAAAATTTAAATTCTTTGGTTTTTGAAAAACAACTCTATCATTTAATCTTAAGTGTAGAGAGAAACCTGGACATACGCACAGCCAATGTACATAAATTATTAAAAAGTTCTGTTCAAAGTAGATTTAATTTTAAACTTACATGTAAGCCGGAATATTGGTATCAGTTAGGGTTTAAGTAATATATTTTAAGCTCTTAGGGGTCAGAGAGAGTTTACTAATGATGTAGAATTTATTACACCACTGGCAAAGACAATTCTTTATTCTAATGTCTATCCTTAAAATATTTGCTAAGATAAATTACTTTCAGATGTTTCAAAGAAACACAAATATGAAATATGAGTATCTTGACATATCCTGTTCAACCTTTTCTGTGTTTGTAAAAGTTAGGCCTAATGTTGTTCTTGGTCTTTAAATATGTTTAGGATACTCCTATCAAAGCTGTACATATTATAGCTAATATAGCTACTTTGAACACCAAGAAAAGTCAACTGGTCTCCCATGGACCACTTATGACCCTCTGCACTACTTTTTGCAACATCCGCACTCACTAGACTGGCAAATAGTGTATTCTTTATTCCAAAATTTACGTTTCAGGAATCAACCACTCCCCTTTGTCTTTTATATATACAGTATATATACAGGGCAGAACTACTAGTGGTGCAGGCGGTTCCACTTCATCGGGGCCTGAGGCTGGGGGGCCCAGAATCATAGCTGTTAGGCTTTGAGGAAAAAAATAAAATTAACCATTGTGATGTTTGTTTATTTTAGCCACCGTGTCCATGTATTAAATTTGAATTGTCACATGCAATGTTCCCTCTAAGGTGCAGGGCAGCAGGTCACACACCTTCCCTCTCGGTGTAGCGCAGGCATCATATCAGGGCAAGCAAAACCAGAGGTAGAAGGATGTGAAGAGTGAAATTATGAAGGTGCACTTGATGTCAGTGCATGTCCCTACCTCGTGCTCTCTGGTAGACATCAGCAGTATACCCCCCAAACCTGTGGGGGAGCTACACGGGTAGAAGGTAATGACACAGGACTGCCTGGATCCAGAGCCCAGAAGCAGCCCAGACTGTAGGGCTGTGGATAGGACTAGCCGGATGTGTGCAGGAAAACAACAGGGACGCAGCAGAGACAGTACTAGTAGGGAGTGCTAACAGATATGAGGATCAACTGACTGACAAGTAATGGGGACTTGTAAATAATGTAAATATATAGATTTCAAGGCGAACAAGGAGCTTTGGCTACGCATCAGGTGGGTTATAGAATACAGATCAAATGCATTGGTACATGATATGGTGGCATGCTGAATAGGTTGGCAGGGACACTCTGGAATGCAGTAAATATGGCTGCAATTTTGATGTCATGATGATTAGTAGATTTAGGAGTAAATAAGCACTATACAACTGGTGTGTGTTTTAAAATGACTATGTCCAAGTACAATTCATGAAAACACAGATGAGGTATATCATTGTACATAGTCATATAAAACTATGAATTTATTGATTTGGTAACAGTAATGATAGTATCCAAACCCTCATATAATTTTGTTTTGTTTTGTGAATTCTGACTTTTGTTGTAATATATATATATATATATATATATATATATATATATATATATATACAGGGAGTGTGCAAGGACACTCAAAAGCCTGCCATCCATGGATTCTGTCAGTGTTTTGATCTGTTCACCATCAACATTGCGTGCAGCCGCAACCACAGCCTCCCAGACACTGTTCAGAGAGGTGTACTGTTTTCCCTCCTTGTAAATCTCACATTTGATGATGGACCACAGGTTCTCAATGGGGTTCAGATCAGGTGAACAAGGAGGCCATGTCATTAGATTTTCTTCTTTTATACCCTTTCTTGCCAGCCACGCTGTGGAGTACTTGGACGCGTGTGACGGAGCATTGTCCTGCATGAAAATCATGTTTTTCTTGAAGGATGCAGACTTCTTCCTGTACCACTGCTTGAAGAAGGTGTCTTCCAGAAACTGGCAGTAGGACTGGGAGTTGAGCTTGACTCCATCCTCAACCCGAAAAGGCCCCACAAGCTAATCTTTGATGATACCAGCCCAAACCAGTACTCCACCTCCACCTTGCTGGCGTCTGAGTCGGACTGGAGCTCTCTGCCCTTTACCAATCCAGCCACGGGCCCATCCATCTGGCCCATCAAGACTCACTCTCATTTCATCAGTCCATAAAACCTTAGAAAAATCAGTCTTGAGATATTTCTTGGCCCAGTCTTGACGTTTCAGCTTGTGTGTCTTGTTCAGTGGTGGTCGTCTTTCAGCCTTTCTTACCTTGGCCATGTCTCTGAGTATTGCACACCTTGTGCTTTTGGGCACTCCAGTGATGTTGCAGCTCTGAAATATGGCCAAACTGGTGGCAAGTGGCATCTTGGCAGCTGCACGCTTGACTTTTCTCAGTTCATGGGCAGTTATTTTGCGCCTTGGTTTTTCCACACGCTTCTTGCGACCCTGTTGACTATTTTGAATGAAACGCTTGATTGTTCGATGATCACGCTTCAGAAGCTTTGCAATTTTAAGAGTGCTGCATCCCTCTGCAAGATATCTCACTATTTTTGACTTTTCTGAGCCTGTCAAGTCCTTCTTTTGACCCATTTTGCCAAAGGAAAGGAAGTTGTCTAATAATTATGCACACCTGATATAGGGTGTTGATGTCATTAGACCACACCCCTTCTCATTACAGAGATGCACATCACCTAATATGCTTAATTGGTAGTAGGCTTTCGAGCCTATACAGCTTGGAGTAAGACAACATGCATAAAGAGGATGATGTGGTCAAAATACTAATTTGCCTAATAATTCTGCACTCCCTGTATATATATATGTAGAAAATAAAGGTAGCACACAAATTCAAAAGGCTGAACCTTTTATTAGAGCAACGTTTCGGGGCTCCTGTCCCCCCTGAGCAGGAGCCCCGAACCGTTGATCTAATAAAAGGTTCAGCCTTTTGAATTCGTGTGCTACCTTTATTTTCTACATATTATTACTTTGGGACCTTAAGGGTGGTCCTGGAAGGTATTGCACCGGACATTACTTATACAGAAAAATTGTTTTCCTATTGTAAGTGTGTGCAAATCCCACCTGCTCTCACTATATATATATATATATATATATATATATATATATATATATATATATATATACAGGTGGCCATCGTTTTACAACGGTTCAATTTACACCGTTTCAGAATAACAACCTTTTTCTCCAGTCATGTGACTGCTATTGAAAAGCATTGAGAAGCAGTGCATTTATTAAAATAGCCAGTAGGTGGAGTTGTCCACTTGTGTTGCAGCAAAGCCAAGCAAGCTGAAATTAACCAGTTTAACCAGACCTGAGCTATCGAGTAGATTTCAAAGGAACAAGATCTTCCTGTCTATAAATCAGTCCAGATTGGAATGCATAGAAAGAACTGTTTGCAGAAAAATGCAAGTGAAGTCTGTGTTGTGTGATTATTTTATTAGGTTTATAATGCTGTTTAGCAAATGTTTTTGTTCATTTAACTTAGTTTAATTATATATTCTGTGTTGTGTGATTATTTTATTAGGTTTATAATGCTGTTTAGCATTTAAAGTCTAAATTTCAGAGCTTTAAAAATAATGTATTAGGTGTTACTTATGACAATTTTGAGAGGGGCCTGGAACCTATCTCCCTCACTTCCCATTGACTTACATTATAAACTGGGTTTCAATTTACAACGGTTTCGATTTACAACCATTCCTCCTGGAACCTAACCCCGGCGTAAACCGAGGGCTACCTGTATATATATATATATATATATAAATAGACACTAGCTTCTGGCAGCATTCCTGAGGCATCTTTGCCCATTCCTCATGAGCAATGGCCTCCAGTTCAGTAATATTCTTGGGTTTGCGTTCTGCAACCGCATTCTTTATCCCACCAAATATTTTCTTTGGGGTTCACGTGAGGTGACTGTGATGGCCACTGTAGAATCTTCCAGGACTTCTTCTGCAACCAAGCCTTTGAGGTATGCTTGGGATCATTGTCCTTTTGGACTTTTTGGACCATTCTTTTGACAAAATTGATATAGAGAAGTGTGGGAAGTCCTCTTCTAATATGCGATATATAAGTGCAAGTGCAAGGTGCATACAGGTGAATACTGTTGTGTGCGGGACTTACCCTTGAGGAGCCTAACCGTTTTAATTTAATTTTGCCAATAAAGATGGATTTTATTTGCATAAAGCTGGATCCTATCCTTCTTTTCTGATTGCCTTTATCGCACCAGTTTGGATCAGCTCAAAGCCCTTGCATACGAAGAAAATCTGTTGTGAAACCCGGGTGAAGCAAGAGCACCGCCCCCCTACCGGAGATCCTGCAACGTCACAAACAGACATCGCAGTGCACCTGTGCCTAGCCTGAAGCGCTGCTGGAGATTCCCACTGTTTGCCGGTTGGTTTGGAGCGGACAGCCCACCGATTCGATTTCGGTTTGACCACGGAGGTCCCCCGGCATCCTTGAATTAAAGTCTGAGGTACTGCACGACATATACAGACTCCAGGGGCGGTTAGGCTCCTCAAGGGTAAGTCCAGCACACAACAGTATTCACCTGTATGCACCTTGCACTTGCACTTATATATCGCATATTAGAAGAGGACTTCCCACACTTCTCTATATCAATTTTATTATTTGGGTATTACTGGCGATACCCTGGGAAACTTTTCGCTGCTATTCATTATTACAAGGGCTTTTTACCTCTATCTTGAGTATCCATTTTGGCAACGAACATTTAACCATAATAACAATGGAAGAAACAGCATTACCACAATATTTTTCTCTGAGACCCGCTACAGCACGAAGTAACTTTTCAACAGAATGTGAAAAAATATTTTCAGAGGACAAGGGGACACTTTCACTTAGCACTTTATTTGATGCAGTGGAGACTTTGTTATTTAAAGAGACCAAAGCTCAATGGGACATTTGGACATTTCAATCCTATCTCAAAGCACAAATGATCCCAAGAGGACTAAGGATTTTTAAATTTCCTACTTTTTATGTAGATACAACGGACACTGAGTTTGTTGATAAATGGAATGCAGCACTATCTGAATGTTCATGTCAACTAATGCTGTTGCTAATCCAATATAGAACCCAGCAACTTAACTTAATTAAGCAAGAGATAGATACCATCCAGATAGAGTTAAATAACCGTAGTGCTGATCCAAACTTTGCAAAATTTGACAAAATACTACAAGAGTCTTTGGCCCGTGGCAAGCAAGTTATAATGGAAAATAAACATATCAAATTTATTCGGGATAAAACTGATTATCAGAAAATTTCAGTCTATATTTGGAACAAAAAACAACGTTCCAACTATAGAAGGAGCTTGCCACAGAACAAACATAACAAACATAGGGGCAATCGTAGACATAGAAGGGGTAATCAAAAACAGGTCAGCTTTTCTGACAGTGATACAGACAGATCGTCTGATGAGTACACATCAGGTGGTGAAATGGACATAGAGACCCAGATCAACACTATCTCTAACTCACAACAAGGTATCCTAAAGCCTCCTATTGCCCATAACATCTCTAATATCTCTAATACTCCCGTTGTACCTAACGCTATAAGCACTAATTCTGCACCTATAGTGGTGAAACCCAAAGATAAAACCACTGTCTCTAAATATACCCCTACCAATAGACTAGACGAACGAGCTAGTACATTTGCAGTAGATACAGGAACACAGGAAATGTCACTATTGAACCAGGTTTTTCCTATGGACCCCCAGACAGAGGGTATAGGGGGGATGCAGGCCAACAACCAAGAGAGATATCCAGTACGGGGAAACCGCACACTGACCAAATACAAATGAACAGTGTAGTCAATCTATCATCAGCTACACTCACTCAAGATCAAATAGATGTACTCTCTTTAGGCTTAGGTTTTGCACCCACTACAAACTTTGATATATTCCAGACACTCATAGATATCAACAAATTTGTCAGGAATATCACTTTAAAAAAAATATTTTGCAGATACTGCACAGGAGACACACACTTTGGAACCAGACAGCTTCCGCACCACATCTACCACAGGCATAAATACTTTTTCAGAAACATGTGACCTCATATCTCTACAAAATTTAGCAATTGAGAGCAATACAATATCAGGAACACTCAATAGGGCACACTCATTTAGAAATAAATCTACTTTTTATCCAATACAAAACAGAGGACCTATAATTGAAACATTTCATGCACGAGTAGAATCTGACTTGCATAAATTAAAAGAGACCACTGAACGAACAACTAAAAATCTTACTAAAAAACAGACAGAAGCACTCAGGTCTTTACAGCAAAGGTCAGACTTAGTAATCCGCCCATCAGATAAGGGGGGTACCGTTGTGGTACTTGATAGGCAAGATTACATATCAGAGGCACACAGACAACTCAATATCCCTACTGACTACTCGATCCTTCCCAGAAACCCAACAAATGAGTATAAGAAGCTCTTATTTGATATATTGGATGATGGCATTGAACATGGTTTCTTAGATGAAAACACAGCTGACTACCTTTATGTAAAATACCCAAGAACTCCAGTCTTTCATATGTTCCCCAAGGTTCATAAATCCCTTCACAACGTACAAGGCCGCCCTATAGTTAGCGGTATAGATTCTATCTTTGAAAGATTGTCCCAGTGGTTGGATGCCATTTTACAGCCATTGGTTCACCTACTACCTTCATATACGAGAGATTCAAAACACATACTAAATCTTCTAACTAACACAAAATGGCAAACGAACTACCATTGGCTCTCGGTTGATGTAGTCTCACTATATTCCAGGATCCCACACAACAAGGGTATTGAAGCAGTAAGATATTATTTGGCAACACACACTGAATATACACCAGATTTTCAGAAATATATTCTAAGAATTCTGGAGTTCCTATTGACTCACAACTTTTTTACATTTGAAGGCAAATACTATGTACAAAGATGTGGCACAGCCATGGGGGCGAAATATGCCCCCTCTTATGCTAACTTATTTCTTGGCAAATGGGAGCTAGAAAACATCTTTGACCATAGCAATACATTCAGGTCCCACATTTGTTTCTTTAAATGCTATATCGACGACCTCCTTCTTATCTGGTCAGGTCCCCCTGCAGACATCAAGAATTTCATTGACATGATAAACAAAAACAATTTGAACTTGAGCTTTACATACACCACTGACAGCCACTCCATCAACTATCTAGACTTATGCCTTACAGGTGATAGAAGTGGTAATATTGTATCAAAAGTGTACCGTAAACCTATCTCAGGCAACACCCTCCTGCACGCCTCCAGCTGCCACCCTAAAAATACCTCATATGCTGTTGCTAAAGGTCAGTTTACCCGGCTCAAAAGAAATTGTAGCAAGAAAGAGGATTATGTA
Organism: Bombina bombina; assembly: GCF_027579735.1. NCBI lineage: Eukaryota > Metazoa > Chordata > Amphibia > Anura > Bombinatoridae > Bombina > Bombina bombina. The sequence continues at coordinate 162,536,373 of NC_069502.1, forward strand.
CAGGAGGCTGTTTGTCTAGAGAAGAGACTAAAAGAGAGGAAATATACTCGTAGCCACATTAGACAGGCTAGATTAGCTGTTGACCAACTGGACAGAGATCAACTTTTGACGGATAAACCTGCCAATACACACAGAGATTTTTCAGGTGTTCACTTTGTAACAACTTTTAGCACACAATATTCCCAAATCTGCGACATAGTTAGGAAACATTTCCCGCTGTTGGCAGCCGACGAGAAGTTGGTTGAAACTGTAAAACAAGGTGTTAGGTGTTCCTACAAAAAGAGCCCCACTTTGGCTTCCATTTTGTCTCCCACTGAATTAAAACAGACTTCAAGTCATACTAGCTCATGGTTACATCATCTGGGCATGTGTAAGTGTGGCCATAAGAAATGCAAACCATGTGATTTTGCATGGGTTACCAAAGAATTTACCTCAGCAATAACAGGACAGACATATCCCATTAAAACTTGCTTAAATTGCCAAAGTACTAACGTCATATATATCATTACATGTACCCTTTGTAATATTCAATACATAGGGTTAACCTCTAGGGATATAAATTCCCGTATCAGAGAACACTTTTCGACTATTACAAAGGGTACATCAAGCACACCACTTGTGCAACATTTTTCCACAAAACATCACAGTAGTCTCAACTCATTTAAATGGGCAGCAATAGAACAAGCTAAGGTGCCCAAGAGAGGTGGCAATCTAGATAACATACTTGCTAAAAGGGAAGTATATTGGATATATACCCTTAAAACCAGATTACCATTGGGTTTAAACTCAAGATATGATTTGATCAATTTCTGGGAATAACTTTAAGACATCAACATTAACATTCACATTTATATTCAGATAACTCCATATACATACCATTCACTTAAGGGTACTGTCATTCTGCTATATCCCATCCCTCCGTCCCACTTTTTCGATACATTTTTTCGATATTTTTAGATGTGTTTTAGATGTACTTCACACTTACAACAACTATTTTGAATTATTCTCCCATACGTATTGAAGGTCTTACTCTAGTCTGCCCCGCAAGGTGTGCGAACTTATATGAGTATATCGCACTTACTAGTGTTGTATATTTATCATGCGAGCATATTTATATATGCGAGCATATAACTTCATTTTTTAATGGGGTACATCCTTGGAGTGATAATTCTGTAAGAGAACTTACCTCAGTTAATTAATTAATATTATTATTACTCAATCCACATCTTCAACTATACTATCTGAGAATTTAATAAAATATATACATTATGCTTTAGTGCTTGCTAACTATAACAATATCTAGCGCTGATATAATCTGCGACAGTTAGGGCAATGTTTCCTCTATGTTCTCATATTATTCTTATGGGTTTTCTATTGTAGAATCTTGTTCATATTTATAAGGATTTATCTTATATACTTTAGTGTGTGTACTCTTGCTGTAACGTAACTTGGACATTAAGGGTTAATCAAACTACTCTTTACCTGGTGTGGGCGTGTTTTGTATTCATTGTTTTTAACCAATCACAATTGTAACACAGTTTTTTAAACCTGCACTCACCTGCATGACACCTATGGCTATGATTACGGCTGAGTGCCGAAACATGTAAGCCGTGGTGTCACGCTCACACACTGGTTTTTGCTTACTATCTATGTATGCTGTTCGTTGAGCCACTCCTGGCGTTTTAATTTTGCCAATAAAGATGGATTTTATTTGCATAAAACTGGATCCTATCCTTCTTTTCTGACATTCTTTTGACAGCCATATTTTTAACATGTAGTCAAACATGAAACTCAACAAACCCCTAGCCAGTTCAGGTATTTCATGTGATCTAGCTCAAGTACACCAGGTGCAACTAATAAAGCCCTTGATTTAGTTGCATCAGGTGTGCTTGATACAACACCTGTTTTTTATATTTGTGCTGTTGTGAGGGATTCTATTCAGGGGGCTGAATAATTTTGAGACTGCACAATTAATTAAAAGTTTAATTTTCAGTTGAATTTGGAGAAACCACTTGAAGCATTCGTTGTGTTGAGTTATTTCAATTGCTTCTGTTTGATTTGTAAATTGCAAACCGCTGAAAGTCTGTTCATTTTGACAATAAACCTGATTTCCAATAAGGGTTGAATAATTTTGATTACAACTGTGTGTGTATATATATATATATATATATATATATATATATATATATATATATATATATATATATATATATATATATATATAGGTTAGATGGGTTAGAACCTGCTTTTGTGTGTGTGTGTGTGTATATATATATATATATATATATATATTATTTTCCATGGATTAACTTTATAAGAGGGAAGAAGCTAAACAAAGTTCGATGGTCATTCTTTACACAGCTATATCATTTGATTTCTTCGTCTTAGCAATATCTGCAGGCTTTCACTAATTTTAATAACATCTCTAGTAAGCATTTTAGTTTTCCACAGATATATATATATATATATACTGCATATAACTTCGAGTTACTTATTTTTTTTGGGGGGGGGGCCCAAGCAAAAATCTTGCACCAGGGCCCTCTGTTCATTAGGTCCGCCACTGTATATAATTACTATTTTCCCTGCCAGTAAATTATAAAAGTATTAAAAATAATATAAAAATACTTTTAGTTACATGTATTAGATGTATAATGTCACGTAAATATTGCCTAAATGACATGATATTACACTTGATACCATGCCGTCTCCCAATTGTCTTATTTCAAAGATGCAAATATTTCAAAATCCAAACTATTATGAAATCCAAACCTTTTCTGGTCCCAAGCAGTTTGGGTAAAGGGTTTGCTAACCGTATAAAGGTAGCCCTCAGTTTACGCCGGGGTTAGGTTCCATAAGGAATGGTTGTAAATCGAAACCGTTGTATATTGAAACCCAGTTTATAATGGAAAGTGAGGGAGATAGGATCCAGGCCCCTCTCAAAGTTGTCATAAGTAATACCTAATACATTATTTTTAAAGCTTTGAAATGAAGAATTTAAATGCTAAACAGCATTATAAGCCTAATAAAATAATCACACAACACAGAATATATAATTAAACTAAGTTAAATGAACAAAAACATTTGCTACACAGCATTATAAACCTAATAAAATAATCACACAACACAGACTTCACTTGCATTTTTCTGCAAAACAGTTCTTTCTATGCATTCCAATCTGGACTGATTTATAGACAGGAAGATCTTGTTCCTTGGAAATCTGCTCTATAGCTCAGGTCTGGTTAAACTGATTAATTTCAGCTTGCATGGCTTTGCTGCAACACAAGCGGACAGCTCCACCTTCTGGCTATTTTAATAAATGCACTTCTTCTCAATGCTTTTCAATTTCAGTCACATGACTGGAAAAAAAGGTTGTTATTCTGAAACGATGTAAATTGAGGGCCACCTGTATATACTTGTTAATGTGTACCTGTACATGAATGTGTATATATATATATATATATATATATATATATATATATATATATATATATATATATATATATATATATATATATTACTCATTGCTATGCACTACCCTACGGTTGAAGTGTTAATTTTTTTATAATCCCCACAGCCCCAAATAAAAATTACAAATACCATCTCTAATGGAAGATGGCACAAAGCAATGACTAACACATTTAAATTTAAATTGTCTTATGTGTGTGTGTGTGCGAGGTACTACACACATATATAAATGTTTGTGCATAACCCCATATACCCTAAAATAATATATATTCCAAATACAACCTCTACTGGAAGGTGATGCAAAGTAACGACTAACAAATTAAAATTTAAATTATTTTTTTTATATACATATACTTTATTTTGTGTAATATTTGCTCTTCTGTAAAGTTTATGTTAATTCAAGCCTGTTTATATCCTTTAAAATAAGATGTTTTTCTACATAATAGCTATTTGCATTTTGCTGCTAACTTTTAAAACAAATTAAAATGTGTATTATGAATACAAATCGTTATGTGTACTTTGATTATAATTTTCACATACACTGTATTTGTTTATTATACTGTAGTGCATGTGTCTTTCATATTTAGAAATGCATTTTAGCTACATAGCTATCAATGTAAGATACACAAGATACACGGACACCAGGAGAAAATATTTTAAAATTAAATATGGAGGGTTTTTAATGTCCTAGCTTCAAACAATGTTTTTTCCCCTACACATCACTTACATTAAAACAAAGAAAGGTTACATTGCATGTGAGAATAAATATTTAAATGCTATCTTTAGGGAGTATTGCCTAATGCTGGCCAAGATTATTTGATAACTGTAATCATGCAGAAGTAAACAGGATATTTGTCATGTGTTTTCACTTAGCACACAGCATTCTTGGCAGGAAAAGGCAATCAAATATATTTGATGTGTGTTTGTTTTCTAAAAAAAAGCAAGTCTCTAAATATATGAGGACGGCATTTGAGGATTGTTTGTTTTTCAATGTTAACTAAAACAAACATTTTAAAATATAACTACACCAAATGTAAAAAATAAATAAATACATGTAGCTTTATATTTTAAACAAACACATTGGGGGTTAACATTTTATGATAAAAAAGAAAGATCTTTTGTTTTGTTTGTAATTTTTTAAATTATATCTTATCTAAGAGCTTCATAATAGTATGAAGATACACATCATAATTGTCATAGATTGTATACTGGTAGACACAATTTGAAAGCTATTTTGGTATGAGTTCATTAAAAGGATACTAAACCCAATTTTTTTCTTTCATGATTCAGATAGAGCATGCAATTTTAAGCAACTTTCTAATTTACTCCTATCATCAAATTTTCTTCGTTCTCTTGCTATCTGTATTTTAAAATGAAGGCATCTAAACTAAGGTGTAGGGATGGGCGAATCGAATGTGTTTATATTCATATTCGAATGTTAGAACGAATGTCATTGTAGAAATTCGATTTACATAATAGAATGTTGATAAGAATGAATATTCTTAAAAATTCGATTTTCAAATTTTATTTACAGTTATCGAATGTCACATTCGAATGTCATATTCGAATTCAAATGTCACATTCAAATGTCACATTCGAATTTGAATGTCACTTTCAAATTCGAATATTACATTTCTAAAACTCAATCGTAGACTAGAAAAACTGTTTTGAATTCCAATGTCACATTCAACTCGAATATCACATTCGAATTTGAATATTACATTTATAAAACACAGTATTAGACTAGAAATACTATTTCGAATTTGAATGTCACATTAGAATCGAATATCACATTCGAATCGAATATCACATTCAAATCGAATATCACATTTATTAAACACAGCTGTAAACTAGAAATACTATTTTGAATTCAAATGTGACATTCAAATTTGAATGTCACATTCGAATTTGAATATTACATTTAAAAAACACAGTATTAGACTAGAAATACTATTTTGAATTTGAATGTGACATTCAAATTCGAATGTGACATTCAAATTCGAATATTACATTTAAAACACAGTATTAGACTAGAAATAGTATTTCAAATTCGAATGTGACATTCCAATGTAGCATTCGAATTTGAATATTACATTTATTAAACACAGTTGTAGACTAAGAATACTATTTCGAATTTGAATGTCACATTCGAATTCGAATATTACATTTCGAAATTGAATAAATACATAGCTAAACATTCTATTATTCTAACAAAGATTTTCGAATTTAATTGAAAAATGCGAAAATGAAAATTCGAAAATAGAATGTTAGAATGTTATATAAACATTCAAAATTTGATTTGAATGATTGAATATATAAAAATTTGTTTTAAATTTCGAATTTTTAGAATCATTCGCCCATCCCTACTAAGGTGGCAGTCAATTTTTGGTTCAGACCCTGGACAGCATTTAGCCACCAATCAGCAAGCACAACCAAGGTTGTGAACCAAAAATGGTCTGGCTTCTTAATTTACATTCTTGCTTTTCAAATAAAGATAGCAAGAGAATGAAGAAAACATGATACTAGGAGTAAATTAGAAAGTTGCATAAAATTGCATGCTCTATCTGAATCATGTAAGATAAAATGTGGGTTTAGTGTCCCTTTAAGCCTTACTTCATCTATTATTTCCAGTGTTTTATTGGTGAGCGTTCCTGCCATTGATAACCGTAGGTGTGGGGCAAAATACATTATGGACTAGATTACAAGTGGTGTGCTAATGTTTGCACGGGAGTGATATTAGAATTATTGTGGGCATGTTAATTTGAGTTCTTATTACCAGTTGAAAGTAAACACATTTGCTTGGGCGCCATGAATTACATTAAACACATTCAAATAAACTGCTACACTCATATAAACACTATCTGATAAAAAATAGTCATATAATATTAGTAAAAGATATTTATAAGGGTTCAAAGGCAAGTGGTATATGGTATGTAATTGACTGCAAAGGGCAATAACATATATTACACATGTGCAGGGAAGAAGATTTAGCTTCAGGCAAAATTTTGATTCCGAATATTTAAGGAAATTTGTTTCCCCGAATAGTCATTCCCTTTACTATTCGGTTTTTTTTTTGTAGTTTAAAACAAAATTAAAATCAAATTTTTCGTTTAACATTTAAATTTGTTTTCATTAAAACAAATGTAAATGTTTCAAAGCTACAGGTGAAAAGTTCACCTGTAGCTACATACTTAACGCACTTTGGAAGGCGCGCTAACCCAATCCTCTTCTTGCCAGAGCCCTGGCAGCACTAACAGGAGGCTTAGCAGTTTAGCTCCCAGGTGCCGAGCGCACTAAGCCTCCTGTTAGCGCTGTCAGGGTTCTGGCAAGAATAGGATCGGGCTAGAGCGATCTCCAGAGTGCGTTAAGATAAGTATTAAGTCTTAAAAGTCAATTTAAAGGAAACAAATAAATACTGACGAATTTCGTCAGTATTTTTTTAATTTTCTTTAAATTTTGTTGGTGCATTCATTCAGATATTTGTTGCGATTTTCAGTACAATTGTACATTTGGCCGAAAACAAATGCACATGTCTAATATATATGTGTGTGTGTCAATAATAATTCCATAATACTATTTAATAATGTGTTTTACTGTGTATTTACTGTAAATATTTAACATGGCAATGTTCTTTACATTATATATATAGATTTTATAGATTTAAGGATAAAAATTACATGTGAAGAACATTGGAATGTAAAATATGCGTTATGCCCTTCAGGTTCTGGGTCTAACTCAGTGTCGGGTTTAGCACACATTAAGAATTAGTTATATTAAAGGGATACGAAACCCAAAATATTTCTTAAAGGTAGAGCATGCAATTTTAAATAACTTTTTAATTTACTTCTATTACCAAGTTTTCTTCATTTTCATAGCAGGGATGTATGCTTAGGAGCCTGCCCATTTCTGGAGCACTTTATAGCGACAGTTTTGCAAGAATGCAATCCATTTGTAAGAGCACAAGATGGCAGTACTATTTCCTGCCTTGTAGTGCTCCGGATGCCTACCTAGGTATATCTTCAACAAAGAATATCATGGGTATGAAGAAAAGTTGATCTTAGAAGAAAATTGGAAACTTTTTTTTAAAATGGTATGCTCTCTCTGAATCAAACAAAAGAAAATGTTTGAGTTTCATATCCCTTTAAGGCACGTTACTGAAATATTAAAAATGAAATATTGTAAACAAATAATAATAATTATTAACAATTATAGATTATAAGTATAGATTGGCGTCTTTCAAACTCTGGGGAGGCGCGAGAGCAGGTTAGGTGAGGCACGGGAACAGTGAACGGTGCCACGCTAACTAATCCAAAGAGGAGTGTGGCAGAGAAGGAGCGCTGAACATTAGCCTTGTACAGCGTTCTAAGCTGATTCATTTTAACTTCAATATAGGGTGCACACAGATGTTGCCGGGGGGTTTCCGGGCAGGTTTTGGCTGTTCTGGAAGGATGAACGGCTGTAATGTAAAGGTGGCTGTGTGGATACGGCCCCTATAATAAGGTAATCTGCTATTATCAGTAACCAAATATAATGCACTATTGTTTTGGGGCATTTAGGGAGACCCTGAAAACTATAACCCATAAAATGTTGTATATTTGAACATGGGGTGAGCTCATGCAGTGCTGGTCATACTTCTAAAAAAATCCAGATTTTGTGTGTGTATGAGATTGTGTGTGTATGAGATTGTGTGTGGGTGTGTGTATGAGATTGTGTGTATATATGAGATTGTGTGTGTGTGTATGAGATTGTGTTTGGGTGTGTGTATGATATTGTGTGTGTGTATGAGATTGTGTGTGTGTATGAGATTGTGTGTGTGTGTGTGTGTGTGTGTGTGTGTATGAGATTGTGTTTGGGTGTGTGTATGATATTGTGTGTGTGTATGAGATTGTGTGTGGGTGTGTGTATGAGATTGTGTGTGTGTGTATGAGATTTTTTTGTGTGTGTATATGTGGCAATTTTAGAATAGAGAGGCAGAGCGTTTTCTGGAGCAACACATTTATTTTGTGATTATCATCTGAAACTGTTAATAACTCTGCTTTACTCTGGGAACTCTGGTGCTATGTCTCTTGACTGCATTCAGTGCTTACTGAACCACTCACCACATCTGTGTAGGTTCTGTGTCAGAGGAGTATGCCAGGGCTTAGGGTGAGTGTGTGGTTTCTGAGCTCTGGTAGGAGGAGCCAGATTGTCAAGGACCAATGTAAGTGTGGAATTATAGTGGCAGATAAATTGGTCAGTGCTGGAAAAAGAGGAGATGGATGAGAGGAGAGGTTCGAGAGAATTAGCAAGCTGTTGCTGATCTAATGACATAATGCTTCTGTGAAGTTTGGTGAAAGGGGTAGAAGGAAGGAGAGTTGTAGGGAGGGATGAGATGTTGCAAGTGAGAAGATGATGGTCAGAAAGAGGAAAATGGGAATTTGGAAAGTTTGAAATTGTGCATCGATAGCTAAAGATCAGATCAAAGGATTGACCATCTTTGTGAGTGGGAGAGCCAGTCCATTGTAACAGAACGAAAGAGGAAGTGAGTTGCAGAAGTTGTTTTGTAGAGGAGGCAGTGGGATTGTCAAGAGAGATGTTGAAGTCAACAAGAATTACGGCAGGGGTGTCTGATGAAAGGAAGTAAGGTAGCCAGGCAGCAAAGTGATCTAGAAATTGAGTTGAAGAGCCAGGGGTGCGGTATAATACTGCAACACGTATAGAGAGGGGAGAGAATAAGTGAATCATGAGGGTTTCGAATGAGGAAAATGTGAGGGAAGGGATGGGTTGTATTTGTTGAAAGGTGCAATGAGAGGAAAGTAAAATACCAACACCACCTCCTTGTCTGTTTCCAGACCTAGGAGTGTGGCTGAAGTGGCGACCCCCATGTGACATTGCAGCAGTGGATGCTGTGTCTAAAGGAGAGAGACCAGTTTCTGTGAGAGCCAGAAGGTTGATTTGAACAGGTGGCTGCAGCGAATCCATTTAACAACCTGTTTAACTAGGCAGACCCAACAGAATATAACAAACTGACTCTGCCTTTATTTTGTAAACCTGTCGCCATCCATGCTAATGGAGCGAATAATACAGTTACTGCAGTTTACAATACACATTATACAAGGCCTGTTATAGCAATTGATCTGCAGAGGTCTGTCTTCAAAAACTCCATTCTATACAATATTATTTCATATTTAAATAACTCTAATAACATTTCCCATTAACTGTTATACTTGGATGCTATTCTGCCTACCTGAAACAGATAAATAACTCTGCTTTACTCTGGGCACTCTGGTGCTATGTCTCTTGACTGCATTCAGTGCTTGCTTAGGATAACTGAACCACTGAGGCGTTTCCATGGTTAAAATAGCAGCACAAGAATTATGGACAATGCAGTAATGAATGTGTCAATAATAACAAATACAAAAATATTTAATAAAATTGCTTATTACTCAATTCTGCATACTGAATTTTTTGGGGTGCAATGAGTGTAATACCCTTTTAATACACATATGTGTGTGTGTGTCTGTGTGTATGAGATTGTGTCTGTGTGTGTATGAGATTTTGTGTGTGTGTATGAGATTGTGTGTGTATGAGATTGAGTGTGTGTGTGTGTGTGTGTGTGTGTGTGAGATTGAGTGTGTGTGTGTGTATGAGATTGTGTGTGTGTATGAGATTGTGTGTGTGTATGAGATTTTGTGTGTGTGTGTGAGATTGTGTATGTGTGTGTATGAGATTCTGTGTGTGTGTGTATGAGATTGTGTGTGTATGAGATTGTGTATGATATTGAGTGTATATGTGTGTGTGTATGAGATTGTGTGTGTGTGTATGGGAGTGTGTGAGAGGGATTTTGTGTGTGTGTATGAGATTGTGTCTGTATGAGATTGTGTGTGTGTATGAGATTTTGTGTGTGTGTATGAGATTGTGTGTGTGTTTATGAGACTGTGTGTATGAGATTGTGTGTGTGTGTATGAGATTGTGTATGAGATTGAGTGTATATGTGTGTGTGTGTATGAGATTGTGTGTGTGTGTATGGGAGTGTGTGCATGTGTATGAGATTGTGTGTGTGTGTGTGTGTGTGTGTATGCATGCACATTTCTGCAATTTTAAGAAATACATTACAAACGTGGGGGGGGGGGGGCTCATCTTAGACTTTGAAAACCTCTGGTATAGATGTATAGAAATATTTATTTAAATAAAAATACAATTTTCATCTATGTGAAGAACATTGGAATGTAAAATATTAATAACTCCTGTTGAGTTAGTCCTCAAGTGATAAATGTTGGTGGTTTCTTCTCCTGTGCACTCCATTGAAGTACATGGGGAGAAGAATTCTGAGGCAGTCACAAGATCCAAAGTCCTGAAGTTAGCAAGCGTCAGGTTTTACTCGCATGCACATGCAAAAGTTTTACTTTCAACTTGTAATACACACACTAACCTGTACACACGCAAAAAGATTACTTCTAGCGATGTTTATGCTCAAAGGGAGAGCTAAATACTGTTCCACTTGTACTCTAGTCCTATATCGGGCACATCAACAAAAGACCACTAGAAACATAGAAAAACAGTATTAGAACTTCAACTATGGTTGTCAATGTTTATAAGGGAGATAAGGAATAAAGAAATATGTGAGAATAATGAATCGACAAATTTCAGTTACAGTTTGGTACAATAAAATTCTTCATACAAATCATCTTCATTCATACAGTCTAGCTTTATACATTCAAAACCTTTCTGAAAATCTGTGAAATCTTATTCTCATTTAAGGCACAGTGCGAGTAAAGACATTAAACTGTCAGATACATCAGAATCATTAAAGGGACACAAAACCCAAAAAAAATTATTTCATGATTCAGATAAAGCATTACATTTTAAGCAACTTTCTAATTTACTCCTATTATCAATTTTTCTTCGTTCTCTTGCTATTTTTATTTTAAAAGCAGGAATGTAAATCTTAGCAGCCAGCCCATTTTAGCTTCAGCACCATGGATGGTGCTTGCTTATTGAAGGCTTTCATTTACCCACCAATAAGCAAGCATAACCCAGGTTCTCAACCAAAATGAGCCGGCTCTTATGCATTACATTCCTGCTTTTTAAATAAAGATAGCAAGAGAACGAAGAAAATTTGATAACAGGAGTAAATTAGAAAGTTGCTCAAAATTGCATGCTCTATCTGAATCATAAACGAAAAAAATTGGGTTTAGTGTCCCTTTAGCTAACAAATATGTACATTCAGCTCATCATGAATGCACATTCATGATGAATATATGGATATTCGTTTTTGTTTTTTTAAATAAACGAATATCCAAATGCACTAACTAATTAAAAGATTAACATATAGATACTAATGAAACCCATTAGTATATATTCATTATCCCTAAAATTAGGTTTTACAAGGTTAAATATTTACTTATAGTGCGGTGGCAGACCGCGCTAATCCAAACTTTCTTCACAGAGTCCGGGGCCACCCTAATTGCAGGATTAATGCGGCTAAAGAAGAAGATCCTTTAGTGCGGGCTCTGCGAACTGCCACAATATTCCTCCTACTAGTGTGGCCCTGGGCTCTGTAAAGAAGGGTTGGATTAGCGCAGAACCACGCAATAGGTGACACTGTGCCACCTGCAACACAGTAACTTTAACATTTGTTTAAAAGGAAAACTAAAGTAATTATTAACTAATAATTAGTGTTGATTTCATTTTAAACTAAACAAATACCAAATAGTATAGAACATGCATATTCTGAAAAACAAATTTTTCAGAAAATTTGTTCTGAATGAGTCGTCCAAAGCAAATTATTCAGTGCTAAATAAGAGTACAAGAGTACAATATTACAATTTTTAAATAAAGACAACACTTCAACCTAGCATATGGAATTCATAGAGACTTTGTGGCCCTTGTGAAGTATTTTGTCTCATGGTCATGTCTCTCTAATTCACTGCTGAAGATGTCTCATTTCTATTTTATTTTATTTATCTTTAACTGAAACCCATTTTTTTTTCCTTTCATGATTTAGAACAAGCATGCGATTTTAAACAACTTTCTAATTTACTTCTATTATTTACTTTGCTTCATTCTCTTGATATTCTTTGCGGAAAAGCATATCTAAATAGGCTCAGAAGCAGCTGATTGGTGGCTGGACATAGATGCCTCATGTGGTTGGCTCACCCATGTACATTGGTATTTTTTCAACAAAGGATATCTAAAGAATTAAACAAATGAGATAATAGAAGTAAACTGGATTGTTGTTTAAAATTGAATTCCCTACCTGAATCATGAAATATTTTTGGGGGGTTTAGTGTCCCTTTAATTTAGAGTGTACTGTTTTATAGAGGGAGTTTGTTTTTTTGGGTCATATTTTTGTTTGTTTAATTCATTTGTTCAGTAAAGTTTTAAAGCATTTTTTATGATTTAACCTTCACAGTGGAACTTGTTCTATGCGCCAAGTGAACGGTAACAAGATGGTTCCTGCTTTATTGATAATAACGGAGACTGACTTGTAACTCGTAGCTGTGATAAGAAGTGGGTACAAATCTCTATGAATTCCATCATTTTCAAGAGTATTATTACATTATATTATTACATATTAGTTTTACAAATGGGTTTTATTCAATCTCAGCAAAGGGGAATAATTTACGTTATCAATCACTTCAGTAATATAATTATTTAGTGATTTCTAAGAGATATGAGATAATGTAGAAATAGTTAAGAAAGCAAAACCCAACCTCAATAATCAATGTGCTTGCAGACAAGGTTCCTATCCACAGTCCTTTGTCACCTCCATGTAAACACTTGAGCAGCTCGGCCCCCAGTTCTCGTACAAACAATTGCACAAGAGCAAGGTTTGTCTGTAATCCAGAATAAATTAGTTCAGGATGTTTGATATCCTTAAAGGGACACTGAACCCAAAATTTTTATTTCATGATTCAGATAGAGACTACAGTTTTAAACAACATTCATTTTTACTTCTATTATCTAATTTGCTTCATTCTTTAGATATTCTTTGTTAAGAAATAGCAATTGACATGAGTGAGCCAATAACACGAGGCATCTTTGTGCAGCTACCAATCATCAGCTACTGAGCCTATCTAGATATGCTTTTCGGCAAAGTATATCAAAAGACTTAAGCAAAATAGATAATAGAAGTAAATTAGAAAGTTGTTTAAAATTGCATGGTCTTTCTTAATCATGAAATAAAAAAAATTGGGTTTCATGTCCCTTTAACCTCTGAGATTGTGGACATTTTTAAAAGCAGCGTTTGTAAGAAAGCCTGCACCAAAATGGCCTCAAAGCTTCTTATCCATCACAACCTATACATTGTATACCTTCTTTGTTTAAATGAGTAACTATTTCCAATCATTACAATACAACTAAACTTATTAGCTTTTTTTTGTAGACAAGGCAGACCACAAGTTCAACAAGAGGATTTTCTCCAATCAGTCTATCACTATAATTCTTTCAATGGCAATGTCCTTGCTGAGAGTTTTAATTAATTACCAGCTATTGCCTTAGGACTTTCACTTACTCAGTTCCATTTTATGTCCACATGTCATCTAATTCACCGAAAGCATGTTTTATGGCAACTTATTACTTTAAAAAGAAACAAACTATTTTTACTGTGCTTTATCCTTAATCCTAACAGACTAAATAAGTAATGTAATTTATTACATTTTAAGGATTCGTATATTCAGAATATATATGAGCTTGAATGTTAAGGTCTTCAGAATGCCAGGAGGACATTTAAGCACAATAAACTTCTCTGGCTTCGTTAAGGGACATTAATGTCAATTTTGTATATATGCGTAGAATTTATTATCAATTAAAGGGGCATTAAATAATAAACTAATGCCAGGCAGAATAATGTATTCCAAGCAAAGAATAGCCTGAGAATAATTTGCTGAATTAATTTTTTTAAATTATATTAGTTGTTTAAATATTGTAAAAATAAGTGTGAATTATCAGTGTCCATAATGCAATGTGCACCACCATGTAACCTACATTTCTTTGTTTATTCAGGCCAATTAGGGACAGAAATAAATAGGTCACTTGAGTGTGCAACCAATAAATGTACGGAATATAACAGTTCTGCACTTCCACTTTTAACAGGAATTGAAATATCCACTATTTTAAGAATAAAATTACAGGAAGGGGGGCAAAATAAATATTGAAAGTATATTACAAAAGCATTTTACCACATGTAATTAAACTTTTTATATTATATTCTTAAAGCACAAAATGTTTTTTTAGAGGGAAAGAATGAAAGTCTGAGATTTTTATATAAAATGTTATGCATAGTAAAACAACATTGCAATATAAAAAAACTATGCCCAGGAACCAAAAAGTATATAAATAAAAAGTCCAAATTTGTTAAGAATATTAAAATAAGCAGCGTGTTACATCCAAAATGGAACATTGTTTAAATTTTGTGCTCTGAATCATGAAAATGTAATTTTGACTTTACTGTCCCTTTAAAGGGACAGTCTAGGCCAAAATAAACTTTCATGATTAAGATAGAGCATGTAATTTTAAACAATTTTCCAATTTACTTTTATCACCAATTTTGCTTTGTTCTCTTGGTATTCTTAGTTGAAAGCTTAACCTAGGAGGTTCATATGCTAATTTCTTAGACCTTGAAGCCCACCTCTTTCAGATTGCATTTTAACAGTTTTTCACCACTAGAGGGTGTTAGTTCATGTATTTCATATAGATAACACTGTGCTCGTGCACGTGAAGTTATCTGGGAGCAGGCACTGATTGGCTAGACTGCAAGTCTGTCAAAAGAACTGAAAAAAGGGGCAGTTTGCGGTGGATTAGATACAAGATAATCACAGAGGTTAAAAGTATATTATTATAACTGTGTTGGTTATGCAAAACTGAGAAATGGGTAATAAAGGGATTATCTATCTTTTAAAAGAATAAAAATTCTGGTGTAGACTGTCCCTTTAGCTTCAGCCAATCTAGCATGAGTGGGACATATTTACTATTCTCAGATGTATTTTACAACAAAAGCAAACAAAATAATTCATTAACAATACGCACTACACTGTTTATTTATTTTCATTCATTAAATGTATCAATTAATATATTGGAGTATAAAGTGATATATGAGAGCGCCTATTAGTAGCCAAATGAGTTATACTTAAAAAAAACACTAGAAATGTGGTTGTATATAAATCAACTAAATAGTTAAGATATGTGTATATAACAAAAGAAAACAGTTTATTTGCTATAAATAAAAACAGCTGCTGTCATATTAAAAGCTTGAATAGAGGAAAACAACCCTTTAACTCAGAAAAGGTGTGTGACAGAGCTTGGAACTAAAAAGATGAATTGAACGCAAATATCTATACTATATTTGCGTTTGAAATGTGCTGCGCACACATCCTCAATGGAATGTTGGCAGCGCAAGGCAGCCAAAAGAATTCACCTGGATGCAGAGAAGCTGCATCCAGGTGAATTACGAAAATGGCAATTACAAAAACACAGCTTGCACGAAGTATTAACACTTACACCGCAAACAAACACATCACAAAATAATAAACGAATTAATCCCTTAATCCCTTAACCATCAACCACCCACATTGCAATAAACCTAATTACCCTATTAACCCCAAAACCGCAAAAACCCCACATCGCAAAAAAACCTAATTACCCTATTAACCCATAAACCGCAAAACCCCCACATCGCAATAAACATGATTAACCTATTAACCCCTAAACCACAAAACCCCCACATCGCAATAAACATATTGCAATACTCTGCCCTTAATTTCCATAAGCAACACTACTTCTCTACTCTTATCTCTAATCTTTCTTCAAACCCAAAACGTTTGTTCTCCACTTTCAATACTCTTCTCCGCCCTCCCCCACCTCCTAATACAACTTCTCTGTCAGCTCAAGACTTTGCCAACCACTTCAATAACAAAATAAACTCCATCAGAAATGAAATCAGCTCTCAACATAATTCCATTCCCTCACCCCCTCAAATGCTCTCAACCAACCACACCTCACTACCTGTCCCCTTGACCCTATCCCCTAACAGCTACTCCCCTCCCTCTCTGCCACCCTTACCCCTATACTCACACACACTTTCAACCTCTCCTTCAGCACCGGTATATTTCCCTCATCGCTGAAACATGCACTGGTCACACCTATCCTCAAAAAACCTTCCCTTGATCCTACCTCCCCATCCAACTACCGCCCTATTTCCCTCCTCCCTCTTGTATGAAAGCTTCTCGAAAAACTAGCTTATGCACGCCTTTCCCATTTCCTTACAATAAACTCCCTCCTTGACCCATTGCAATCTGGATTTCGTCCCCATCACTCCACAGAAACAGCAATTGTTAAGGTTACCAACGACCTACTTACAGCAAAATCAAAAGGCCACTTCTCTCTGCTTATTCTCCTTGATCTGTCCGCAGCCTTTGACACTGTTGACCACCCTCTCTTGCTCCAAACCCTCCAATCCTTCGGCATATGTGACACAGCCCTCTCGTGGCTCTCTTCCTACCTGTCAAACCGTACCTTTAGTGTAGCCTTCTCTGGGGCCTCCTCTGCCCCGTCACCACTTTCTGTCGGAGTACCGCAAGGCTCTGTCCTCGGTCCCCTTCTCTTCTCAATCTACACATCATCACTAGGTTCCCTAATAAAGTCCCATGGTTTACAATATCATTCGTATGCTGACGACACCCAAATCTACTTCTCTGCACCAGAACTTTCTCCTTCCTTGCTAACCCGTGTCACTAACTGTCTTTCTCACATCTCCAACTGGATGTCCTCTCACTACCTCAAGCTAAATCTCTCCAAAACTGAGCTCCTTATTTTACCCCCTTCTTCAAAACTCTCCACCCCCAATCTCTCTATAACTGTCGACAACTCCATCATTACCCCTACCCCACATGCCCGATGTCTCGGGGTCACATTTGACTCAGATCTTTCTTTCACTCCTCACATTCACTCCTTGGCTAAAGCCTGCCGCTTCCACCTTAAAAACATCTCTAAAATTAGACACTTCCTTACACAAGACACAACTAAGATTTTAATCCACTCTCTCATCCTCTCCCGCCTCGATTACTGCAATTCTGTCCTCTCTGGTCTCGCCACCTACCGCCTAGCTCCTTTACAATCCTTAATGAATGCCTCTGCCAGACTCATCTTCCTTACAAGTCGCTCTTCATCTGCTGCACCTCTCTGCCAATCTCTTCACTGGCTTCCTCTTGCCTCTAAGATCAAACACAAAATTCTCACTCTGACATACAAAGCCCTCAACTGCACTGCTCCCCCCTATATCTCAGATCTTGTCTCCAGATACTCTCCTTCCCGTCCCCTTCGCTCTGCTCAAGACCTCCTACTCTCCTCCTCTCTTGTCACCTCATCACACTCCCGTTTACAGGACTTCTCCAGACAGGCTCCCATCTTGTGGAACTCTCTGCCTCGCTCCACAAGACTCTCTTCTAGTTTTAAAAGCTTCAAGTGCTCCCTAAAGACTCTACTGTTTAGGGATACATACAACCTAAGCTAACCTTACTTTATACCAGTTCCTCTCCTCCATTGCTATCCCCTGAACCCCCCTAGCATGTAAGCTTAAGAGTCCAGCTGTTTGTTGATCACCTTCTCAAGAGCTGACTACAACAGTGCAACTCTTGGCAGGGCCCTCTACCCATTTGATCCCTATAACTGTTTTTTTTTGTACTCCGCCTTTGTTAATAGCGCTGTGGAATCTGCTGGCACTCTACAAATAACCGATAATAATAATAATAATAATTAACCTATTAACCCCTAAACCGCAAAACCTACATATCACAATAAACCTATTTACCCTATTAACCCCTAAACCGCAAAAATCCCACATCGCAATAAACATAATTAACCTATTAACCCCTTAAACTGCCAAATCCCACAACGCAAAAAAAATTATTAAATTACTAAACCCACTAACCTAACACCCCGTAAACTAATACCCCCTAACCTAATCTAAAACAAATTAACTAAACTAAAAAATACTAAAGTTACACAAAATAAAAAAGGCTAACATTACAGAAAATAAAAAACCAACTTACCAAAGTTTACAAAATTAAACCTAATCCCTATGAAAATAAAAAATCCCCCTCAAAATAAAAACATCCCCTGATCTAATAATAAACTGCCAGTAGCCCTTAAAAGGGCTTTTTGCAGGGCATTGCCCCAAGATAAATAGCTATTTTACAGAATAAAAGTCTAAGTCCCCCTAACAGTAACCCCCACCCACCAAACTCCCCAAAATAAAAGAATCTAACACTAAAAAACCTAAACTACCCATTGCCCTGAAAAGGGCATTTGTTTGGGCATTGCCCTG
Organism: Bombina bombina; assembly: GCF_027579735.1. Classification (NCBI taxonomy): domain Eukaryota; kingdom Metazoa; phylum Chordata; class Amphibia; order Anura; family Bombinatoridae; genus Bombina; species Bombina bombina. Next base: position 162,555,142 of record NC_069502.1, read on the forward strand.
AAAAGGGCATTTAGCTCTTTTACTGCCCATCCCTAATCTAAATAAAACAAACCCCCCAAAAAACCCTTAAAAAAAGTCTAACCCCCAGGTTGGTACTCACCATTCCTGAAGTCCGGTGGAGAAGGTCCTGTTCCAGGCGGTGAAGTTTTCTTCCTAGCGGTGACCTCTTCTTTCTTCTTCCAGGAACATCCGGTTCAGAGCAGAGCTGAAGACTGATGACCGCGGAGCTGAAAACCGGCGACCCTGGAACTGAAGACCCGCGACCCTGAAGCTGAAGACCGGTGACCGCGGAGCCATGGAGCGTGGAGGATCCTCTTAGTACGATCACCGCCGTACACTGAATAGTGAATTCAAGGTACGCGATTAAAGATGGCATTCCTTGAATTCCTATTGGCTGATTTGATTCTTCAAATTAAAATTAGCCAATAGGATGAGAGCTACTGAAATCCTATTGGCTGATTTAAACAGCCAATAGGATTTCTGTAGCTCTCATCCTATTGGTTGATTTGAATTTGAAGAATCAAATCAGCCAATAGGAATTCAAGGGACACCATTTTTAATCGCGTACCTTGAATTCACTATTCAGTGTATGACGGCGATCGTACGAAGAGGATCCTCCACGCTCCATGGCTCCACGGTCGCCGGTCTTCAGTTCCAAGATCGCCGGTCTTTAGTTCCAGGGTCGCCGGTCTTCAGCTCCGCGGTCATCGTTCTTCAGCTACACCTTCCGCTCCGCGCCGGAGTGTTCATGGAAGAAGAAAGAAGAGGTCGCCGCTTGGAAGAAGACTTCACTGCCTGGAACAGGACCTTCTCCGTCGGACTTTAGGAACGGTGAGTACCAACCTGGGGGTTAGACAGGTTTTTTTTAAGGTTTTTTTGGGGGGTCTGTTTTATTTAGATTAGGGATGGGCAGTAAAAGAGCTAAATGTCCTTTTAAGGGCAATGCCCAAACAAATGCCCTTTTCAGGACAATGGGTAGTTTAGAGTTTTTAGTATTAGGTTCTTTTATTTTGTGGGGTTTGGTGGGTGGGGGGGGTTACTGTTAGGGGGACTTTTTTCTGTAAAAGAGCTGTTTATCTTGGGGCAATGCCTGGCAAAAAGCCTTTTTAAGGGCTACTAGCAGTTTATTCTTAGATTAGGAGTGTTTTTATTTTCATAGGGATTAGGTTTAATTTTGTAAACTTTGGTAATTTGTTTTTTTGTAATATTATTTTTTTTTATTTTCTGCAATTCAGTTAATTTAAACTTAGGTTTAATTTTTAAGAGTTAGACATAGTTTTTTTTTTAAATATATATATATTTTAGATTAGGGGTGGGCAGCAAAAGAGCTGAATGCCCATAGAAATGCCCTTTTCAGGGCAATGGATAGTTTAGTTTTTTAGTGTTAGGTTTATTTATTTTGGGGGGTGGTGGGTTTTACTGTTAGGGGGACTTAGAATTTTTGGTAACTGCAAAAGAGCTGTTTAACTTAGGGCAATGCCCTGCAAAAAAGCCATTTTAAGGGCTATTGGTAGTTTAGCATTAGATTAGGGGGTGTTTTTATTTTGGGGGGAGGCTTTTTTATTTTCATAGGGATTAGGTTTAATTTTTGTTTATTTTTTCTGTAGTTCAATTTTTTTTTCATTTAACAACACATAGACTGAGAGGGGAGAGATAGCAAATGAGAGGGGAGAGAGAGCAAATGAAAGGGGAGAAAGAGCAAATGAGAGGGGGAGAGAGAGCAAAAGAGAGTGGGGAGAGATCAAAAGAGAGGGGGGAGAGATCAAAAGAGAAGGGGGAGAGAGAGCAAAAGAGAAGGGGGAGAGAGAGCAAAAGAGAGGTGGAGAGAGAGCAAAAGAGAGGGGGAGAGAGAGCAAAAGAGAGGGGAGAGAGAAATATACAGTAAGGGGTATATTTATGAAAGTGTGATGTAGCGTTTCATGTCCGCTGCACATACGCTGTCGGCATTTATCATTGCACAAGCAGTTCACCAGAACGACCTTAGAGCAGGCGGACAAGTTATGGAGCAGCAGTCTTTAGACCGCTGCTTCATAACTTCTGTTTAAAGGCTCACCGGAAACAAGGGGCATTCAGAGCTTGATAAATCGGCCCCTAATACTATGTGCCTCTATAAATTAGCAAAAAAATAACAAAGGACTAAGGACAGATCAATGCCATTCAGAAGATACAATTCATAGAAACAAGAGTCCCATTTGTTTAAAGGAACATGAAACCCCATTTTTTCTTTAATGTTTCATGCAGATGAAATGACAAGAGGCATATATGAGTAGCCACCAATCAGCAGCTTAATCCCAGCTCCTTTTCCTACCTAGGTATGATTTTCAACAAAGGATACCAAAAGAAAAAAGAAAATAAGATAATAGAAGTAGATTGGAAAGTTGCATGCTCTATTTGAATCATGAAGGAAAAAATGTTGGGTGTCATGTTCCTATAACTGCAAAGACATAATTTAAGGAAAGGGAATCAGATGTGATTGTTCTCCTAGAAATTAATAGTATTGCTAGAAATAATGGTACTGCAGTTCATAAGCTTATTGCTATTTTCTCTGCACACACGTCCTCAAACTCCTTGCTTGATGCCCTGCAATCTGTCTTCCATTCCCAACACTCAACTGAGAATGCCCTAACCAATGAAACTTTATATTTATGTTACTTGACCTCTCAGCTGCCTTTGACACCATTGACCATCCCCTCCTCCTACAGACTCTCTGCTCTCTTGGACTCTGTGACACTGCCCTCTCTTGGATCTCTTGGATCTTCCTCACAGGTCCTTTTTGTGTCATTTTCTGGTGACTCTTCCTCTTCAATGCCTCTGTCAGTTGGAGTACCTCAAGGCTCTGTCCTGGGTCCTCTACTTTTCTCTATCTATACTTCTTCCCTGAGTAAACTTATAAACAGCTAAGACTTCAAATATCACCTCTATGCTGATTAAACTTAGATCTACCGGTCCACCAATGCTCTTTCTCCCTCTGACCTCTCTCATGTCAGCGACTCCTTATCTGGCATTTCTTCCTGGATGGCCTGTCACCACCTAAATATTAGCATGTCCAAGACTGAGCTCCCTCTAATCCTTCCACTCTAGCTCTGCTCCAATTTTTTACTTTTCTATCACTGTTGGTGCCATCAACAATGTATTTTGCTTCAGGGTTACATTTGACCCCAATCTGTCCTTCATCCCTCATATCCAATTACTCTTTTCAGCCTGCCACAACCACCTAAGCAACATCTCCAAAATGTGTCTGTTTCTGAGAGCTGACACCACTATGTAACTATTCCACTCCCTGGCAATTTCCTGACTTGACTACTGTAATACCAAATAAATGGCCTTCCTCTCTTCTGCTTTTCCCCCTTCATTCCATCCTAAATGCCTCTGCCAGGTTAATCCACCTTCCCTGCTGCTCTGTATATGTTGCCCCTCTCTGTGAGTCACTTCACTGATTCCTCATTTACAAAATAATTAAATTAAAAATTCTCACTCTGACCTACAAAGCCTTTTGCAATGCTGCCCTCCACTACCTGTCCTCACTATTCAAATATAGACCACCTCCTAATGTCCAACAATGGCCTTCTCTGCGAGACTGCAGAACTTCTCTTGTGGTGCACCAACCCACAGGAACACTCTTCCTCGTGTTGTTCCGATTTTCCCCTTATCTGTCCTCCTTTAAACGCTCCCTAAAGACATTTTTGCTCAAGGAAGCCTACCACCCAACTCAGTAACAAATTAATTCCTCTTACCTAATAATTGCCTTCATTTAACTCTGTACTAACATCATTCTAACCCTTGAAGTCCCCACCTCCTGTTTCTCACCTTCCTACTCTTCTAGATTGTAAGTTCCCACGGGAATATGTCCTTCAATTGCTCCTGTATTTGATACATTTTGTCTCTTAAAAATATTGTATCATTGTACTTTTATCTTTTGTACCTATGGACAGTGCTGCAGAATTTGTTGCTGCTTTATAAAGTATAATTAAAAATATAATAAAATAGGAAGACTGTATTACATCATGGAGTTTAAAACGTGTGTAAATTCTATTGCAGTTGCAAAGCTTGTCACACAATTTATCTGTAAAATCCCTACAAAATGTTATGAGATTTTTCCAAAATAAAATTGAGTTTTTCTACATTAATGTAATCTACCCTATCATGAAAGAATTGTAATTCTATTTAAATGACTTGCATTTGAGTGGTCATGGAAGAGAACGGCTGAGAGGATAAGAATGTCATATCAAGAAAAAAATTACAATATATAATATACTTCCATTATCAAACTATCCTAATTCTTTTAATTATGCAAAAAGAATAAGGCTCCAGCTCCTACTGAGCATGTGAAAAAGTGCACACTGCATATGGATATGCATTTTGTAATTGGCTGATGGCTGCCACATCATAAGGGAGGAGGGAAAACTGGATTACCTTTCAATTTGAAATGATTAGTATAATATTTTCTAACAAATTTCAAAGTAATTGCTATTGCATTTTATTTTTACTGTGTATTGGTCAGTTATTCAAGTCTACTGCATTTAATGGTCTTTTAATTATGACCAACCCTATAATCATCCAATCTTGTCTGACCATTTTAGTTGCAAAGGCTATATCTTCAGCTATGGGAGAAATTACCAAAATGGTTAAACCCTTGATTGAAGATTCCTGGCCCATGACACCATCACCCAAATAAACAAAAAGGCCTGCAAAGCTAAACATTTAAAAACTTCTTCTAACCCCATTAAAAAAACCTAAAACAATATTATCCCTCTTCTAGTATGTAGAAAATGATCTGCTGATTTATCTAGGGGTCAGATTGTTTTAAACTCTAGCAAATTACCTGTAGAGGCGCAGAATACAGACACTCAGTCTGTTCAACCACCACAGGACTTTTATTATGGTGTTATTCATCTGATCACACTGTTACCGAAACTTTTTTGGATGATCTGAAGCCAGAAAGCACATATCACCCACCGTCTTCCACATAGAACAGCATATATAAACTGCCAGATGGACAGTGTTCGCTCACAAGAACCTGTTCCCTCCGAAATTGAAGAATCCGGACAGCGTATTGCAGCATTTAAAATTGCACAAGCTAGCTAAATGGTGTGCAAATTTGCCCATTTAAATATACATAAATATACATGTATATAATCATATACATATATTTACAATTTGCTGCCATTGCTGCACTAGTTCTCATGCAGTGTCTCAAGGCAGGAGAACGAGACTCCCATTGGAGCCTATGGAAGTGGGCTCTTTTGAGCACAATGCTTCCCAGCAATGCAAACATGAGCTCGCGTTCGGATTGCTGTCAATTGTAATACCAGCACACATTATTTTCATTTTGTATCCCTATTTTATAAATGGAACCTCTATTTTTTGTAGCTTTGTGTCTAAAAGAATGTTTCATGTTGCTGTTCAAACATCTCAGTCAAGACCCCTTACTTTCTTTTTTGAACCTCCGTTTTGCCCAGTTTCCTGCTTTAGCCCAACGGTTCCACTGGGTTTTGTCTCTTGCAAGAATTAAGTTTCATTTGTACCTCATTTTAGTTTTGCAGTGTTTCTCAGACTAGAGCTTTCTTAAACATAGTTCTTTTCCAGGAAGTTACTGGTTGATCTTATGACTAAGGGCCTGATCATCAAAAGCTCGCCGGCATGGAGAGGAATCTCGCCAAATCTTTGGGGGCTTTTTTGAGCATTATTTTGTAATGTACTGTAAGTGTCTCTCCTTCACATCTAGAACTCAGCATAGAGAGATAAACAACTCTCAAGAAAAAAATGCTTTTTTAAAAGTCTTTGAGGGACCTCGCAGGTACTGACGATGCATATTATATCATATCGTCAGAGTGGAGAGGTTAAAATCATCAGGCCTTCAGTATTTATTTTATTTTACTCTTATCTCCATGCAGCAATCTTGCACTTAAAGAGGTCTATTTATCAAGCAGTCAACCACAAAAACGCTGGAATTCTGCAGCGTAATTATGGCGAGCCTGATTCACCTTATTTATCAAAGCCTACAGACCGGCAAAAGTTGAAATCTGTGACGTAACATCCGATCCGCCAGTCTCAATATGACACAGATCAATGCTTACGTCATTACAGATGTTCCGAATACAAATTCGGCACTATCTGACTACTTTTGCAAGTTATCAAACTGCTAACCGGTACGCTTGCCACTATTCCTGCCCAGCGTACCTGGTTTTCAATCCGCAATCCTGGAGGCCGCGGATGCCATAGGAATCAATGGGAGTCTGAAAGCAGCGAAAGCTCATGTTCGATGCTGCCAGATATTCAATTGATTTCTATGCTAGAAAACCAGTAAAGTTTACACCTAACACCCAAACATAAGCCCCAAATCTAAACACCCCTAATCTGCCGCCCCGACATCGCCGCCACCTACATAATGTTATTAACCCCTATCCCGCCGCCCCCGGACCCCACCGCAACCTACATAATGTTATTAACCGCTATCCCGTCGCTCCCTGACCCCACCGCAACCTACATAATGTTTTTAACCCCTATCCTGCTGCTCCCGGACCCCACTGCAAACTACATAATGTTATTAAACCCTATTCCGCCGCTCCCGGACCCCACCGCAACTAAATAAAGTTATTAACCCCTAAACCACCGCTCCCAGAGCCCACCGCCTTAACTAAATGTATTAACCCCTAAACCTCTGGCCTCCCACATCACTACCACTTACTAAACCTATTAACCCCTAAACCACCAGCCCCCCACATTGCCATAAACTAAATTCAGCTATTAACCTCTAAACCTAACAACCCGCTAACTTTACATTAAATATTAACTCATCCCTATCTTATAATAAATTTAAACTTACTTTTAGAATTAAATTAATTTATATTAAACTATTAATGAACCTACCCTAACTATTATACTAAAATTACATCAAACTATATTAAACTACTAATTAACCTACCCTAACTATTATACTAAAATTACATTAAACTAAAAATTAAATTAACTATATTATATATTTAAAAACCTAACCCTACTCAAGTTATTTAAATCTACTATAAAGAATTACTAAGTTACAAAAAACTAACAACTAAGTTACACAAAATAAAAAATAAATTATAAAATATTCAATTACACCTAATCTAATTAACTAATTACACCTAATCTAATAGCCATATGAAAATATGAAAATCAGCCAATAGAATGCAAGCTCAATCCTATTGGATGATTGGATCAGCCAATAAGATGAAAGCTCAATCCAATTGGCTGATTGCAACAGCCATTAGGATTTTTTCCACCTTAATTCCTATTGGCTGATAGAATTCTACCAGCCAATCAGAATGTAAGGGACGCCATCTTGGATGATGTCATTTAAAGGGAAACTTCATTGTTCCAGAAGACGTCGGAAGAAGAGGATGCTCTGTGCCGGATGTCTTGAAGATGGAGCCGCTCCACGCTGGATGGATGAAGATAGAAGATGCCATCTGGATGAAGACTTCTGCACGGTTGGATGAAGACTTCGACCCGCTTGGATGAAGACTTCTGCCGGCTTCGCTGAGGACTTCTGCCACTTCGTTGAGGATGGATGTCGGGTCTTCAAAAACTGTAAGTGGATCTTCGGGGGTTGGTGTTAGTTTTTTTTAAGGGTTTATTGGGTGGGTTTTAATTTTAGATTAGGGACTTTGGGTGGAAAAAGAGCTAAATGCCCTTTTTAGGGCAATGCCCATCCAAATGCCCTTTTCAGTACAATGGGAAGCTTAGGTTTTTTAGATAGAATTTTATTTGGGGGGTTTGGTTGTGTGGGTGGTGGGTTTTACTGTTGAGGGAGGGGGGTTGTTTGTATTTTATTTTACAGGTAAAAGAGCTGATTTCTTTGGGGGCAATGCCCCACAAAAGGCCCTTTTAAGGACCATTGATAGTTTATTGTAGGCTAGGGATTTTTTATTTTGGGGGGGGCTTTTTTATTTGATAATTTATTTTTTATTTTGTGTAACAGTGTTTATTTTTTTTTGTAACTTAGTGTTTTTTATTTTGTGTAACAGTGTTTTTTATTTTGTGTAACTTAGTTGTTAGTTTTTGTAACTTAGTAATTTTTAATAGTAGATTTAAATAATTTGAGTAGGGTTAAGTTTTTAAATATGTTATATAGTTAATTCAATTTGTAGTTTAATGTAATTTTAGTATAATAGGGTAGGTTAATTAATAGTTTAATATAGTTTAATGTAATTTTAGTATAATAGTTAGGGTAGGTTAATTAATAGTTTAATATAGTTTAATTTATTTCTAAAGGTAAGTTTAAATGTATTATAAGATAGGGATGTTGTAATTTTAATGTAAAGTTAGCAGGTTGTTAGGTTTAGGGCTATGTGGGGGGCTGGCGGTTTAGGGGTTAATAGGTTTAGTAAGTGGTAGTGATGTGGGAGGCCAGGGGTTTAGGGGTTAATACATTTATTTAATTGCGGAGGGCTCCACGAGTCGCGGGATAGGAGTTAATAACTTTATTAGAGTTGCGGTGGGCTCCGGGAGTGGCGGGATAGGGTTTAATAACTTTATTAGAGTTGTGGTGGGCTCCGGGAGCGGCGGGATAGGGGTTAAACATTTTAGTATAGTGGCGGTGTTTAGTGACAGGATATAAATAAAGCTGGGAAAAAGCCGAATAGCAGCGAGATCGATGACTGTTAGCTAACAACAGTCTGCTGCTTAATGCCCTGTACTTGGTGCGCGGCTTTTTGACAGCTTTTTTAATAAATAAGAGAGCATATTCAGGTCCGTGGCCGCGATGTTAGGCGATGTCAGGCGATCGTATTGGTGCCGGCAAATGCAGCATAGTTGACAGCTTGATAAATAGGCCTCAAAGTCTCAAATGCAAAATAGAAGCCTCCCCTATTTTCATAAAATGAGGATTATTACAGCTTTGGTGACTAAATAATCAGGATTTTATTAGAGACAGGAGGCATGATTTACATTTCTTTCTTTTACCTACCCTGACATATTGCTTCCTCAAAAAAAAGAAACCTTGTTGATGACAATGTGAATAATTGATTGTGTTATATTTATTTAAACCATGTTACTATATTATTATTTGCTTTCTTGTTCTCTCTTCCAGCCTGAACCCTCAATGTAGAGTTCTGTTCACAGCCCTAGGAAGAATTTATTTTTTCCAATTAATTCTGGTTGCCAGCTCTCTTCAAAGTTGTGCCTTATCTTTGTAGTTGTACTGTTAAGAGTATGTACTATTTTCTATATTTTTTAGTTATTCGTTGTCTTAGCAGATTTTCTTTCTTTTCCTGTAAAGTAATGCAAAATACAGGCCTCTCAGCTTTAATAAAATAATGATTATTTCTTCACTAAGGTTAAGATAATTCTCTTTTATAATTAGCCATGTAGAAACACAATGCACAAATAAGGTTGAATAGGATTTTTTTCTTTTCTATTTTTGATACTCATATGATCATGGGTTGTTAAATTAGGTTAGAGAGGTTGTAGGTGTACATTTACAAAATGTACAAATTTGTACATTAAACAGATGGTTGATTACTTTGAGTATTAAATAAGACTATTGGACAAAAGAGAGGTGGAGAGAGAGAGCAAAAGGGAGGGGGGACAAAGAGCGCAAAAGAGAGGTTGGAGAGAGAGTGCAAAAGAGACGGGGAGAGAGCGCAAAATAGAGGGGGAAGAGAGAGAGCAAGAGAGGGTTGAGAGAGAGAGAGAGCAAGAGAGGGGGGAGAGAGAGAGCAAAAGAGAGGGGGAGAGAGAGCAAAAGAAAGGGGGGGGAGAGAGAGCAAAAGAGAGGGGGGGAAAGAGAGAGAGTAAAAGAGAGGGTGGAGAGAGAGAGCAAAAGAGGGGGAGAGAGAGAGCAAAAGAGAGGGGGAGAGAGAGAGCACAAAAGAGAGAGCACCAAAGAAAGGGGTGAGAGAGAGCAAAAGAGAGGGAAAGGAGAAAGAGCAAAAGAGAGGGAGAAGAAAGAGAGCAAAGTAGAGGGGGGGAGAGAGAGAGCACAAAAGAGAGGGGAGAGAGCACCAAAGAAAGGGGTGAGAGAGAGCAAAAGAGAGGGAAATGAGAAAGAGCAAAAGAGAGGGAGAAGAAAGAGAGCAAAGTAGAGGGGTGGGATCGCTGTACTGAAAAAAACGGGCTTTAGGACTAGTATATATATGCCTGAGGGCACGAAACATGTCTGCTGCACAATAGCCCAGCTGCCTTCACTACTAGTGTCAGTCTGAAGCAGTGTTTTTATCTGCTGATGCACCTGTGATTTTATTATGGATTTTCAATCAATTTTGGATATTTTATGCACATGGAGTGCCTGGACATTCTTTGTAACACACACACACACACACACATATATATATATATATGTAAAATATGTATTTATGAATAAATAGAGCATATTCTTCTATGTTAAGAACATTAGAATTTAAATTTAAGATATTCATATTTTCATGTCAGGTTAGCACACTTGAGAATATGCAATCAAGTTTGCCCACGAATTACTTATAACTATTATATGTAGAGTTAAAATTCAATTACCTTGCGCTCCGGCCCCCCACTTTAAAAGTAAATTTTTTGTGAGCTAATGGTTTGAACTGTTCTCCAATCGATGCTCTAATTTGATTTATTTTATAGCTAGTGTGCTGATTTTGAGAACAGTTCAAACCATTAAATCGCCAAAACAATTTCGTTTTGATGTGGGTGGCCGGAGTGCAGAGTATTTTAATTTAAGCGCTACATTACAAAGTAAGTTACAGAGAATCTTCATTACATTCAATACTCCATCTAAAATATAGTTAAAGGGACACTCAAGTCAAAATGAAACTTTCATTATTCAGATAGATCATGCAATTTTAAACAACTTTCCAATTTACTTCCATTAAAAAACAGTGCACATTCTTTTTATATTTAAACTTTTTGAGTCACCAGCTCCTACTGAGCATGTGCAAGAATTCACTGAATAAGCAAATATGCATTTGTGATTGGCTGATGGCTGTTACATGGTACGTGTATGCATTTGTGATTGGCTGATGGCTGTCACATGGTACAGGGGAGTAGAAATAGAAAAAAACTTTTAGAATTGTCAGGAAAAAAATCTACTATTCATTTGAAGTTCAGACTAAGTGCTATTTCCTTGTCTTGTTATCTTGCATTTGTTGATTATGCAAATCTACTATGTTGACTGGTCCTTAACATTCCAGATCCATTTATACAAAGGGAAAAGTTTTCCATTACTTGAACTGAGCATAGTAAAAAATACCCTGCACATTTGTTTACAACAATAGTTCCTATACAAATCCACAGTTTACTGCAAACAAAACTTTGTATTTATACTGTTTGTTTCTTTGGCTTCCATTTTATTTATGGGTTCATATTGATTTTGGTGGCAGTCAATATTAAAGTGTGGGCAATGTTTACAAAGTGCTAAGCGAAGAAAAATGTACTAGGTAAACTGCAGATGGATATTAAGCACTAAACAGAAAAAAATAATGACCTCCTATAATTATTTTTCTGCAAGTATCTAAATGCATCTTAAAAGCTCGGTTTAGCAAGCTGCTTATGCTGCTTTGGAGGTTCTGCAAGCTTACGAGCCGTCCCATCTTTAGTTCAGCACCTGGGTAGCGCTTGATGATTGGTGGCAAAATGTAGCCACTAGTCAGGAAGTCTCCTATGCTTACATTCCTGCTTTTTAAAATAAAGATACCAAAAGAAGAAAGAAAAATTGATAATAAGAGTAAAATAGAAAGTTGCTTAAAATTGCATTCTCTATATAAACCATGAAAGAAAAAAATGTGGGTTCAGTATCCTTTTAAATGCAGGCAGTGTATTGCGATTCCGGGCTGACAGGTTTGCAGAAGTGAACCTTGTCCATCTGGGCTTTGATAAATGGGGACCTAAGTGTTTAACATCAGAAAGGAGGTAAACACTTAGTGGAAGTCAGCTTCAGAGAACTAAGGCATATCTGCTCAAGAAGTGAACATGGCTGTGTTCATACTGTATGCCACTTGAGATTAGCTCAGCAAATTGTGTTCATCTCATAGTTCATAGTGAACTGCCACTTCTGAGCTGTCATTAAAGGGACATGATACTCAAACAAAATCTCTGTTCTATCTAACAATATTGTTTCAAAATGTATTACAGAGTATTTTTTTAAACCTGGATGTTCCTGTGTTGAATAAAGCAATATTTTTTTCCTGGAGGAATTATCCAAGTAAGCAGCAGTCCCAGGACTCAGTTGTATATGCAAAAAAATATAATTTGCTGCTTTTTTATATACAACATAGAAAAATTAGTAATATGTACCTTTAGCTGAGTGTCCAACCCCTTTTGTAGGGGTAACACATGCTTGAGCACTAAAATTTATAAAAACAAACAAAAAAAACATGATTATTAAACTGTCATGATTCAGATAGGGCATGTAATTTTAAACAACTTTCTAATTTACTTTTATCATCAATGTTGTTCTCTTGGTATTCTTAGTTGAAAGCTAAACATAGGAAGGCTCATATGCTAATTTCTATGCCCTTTAAGTCCGCCTCTTACCTGAATGCATTTGACAGTTTTTCACAGCTAGGGGGCCATAGTTCATGTGTTTCATATAAATAACATTGTGCTCATGCACATGGAGTTATTTAAGAGTTAGCACTAATTGCCTGTAATGCAAGTCTGTCAAAAGATCTGAGATAAGGAGGCAGTCTGCAGAAGCTTAGATACAAGGTAATTACAGAGGTAAAAAGTATATTAATATAACCATGTTGGTTATGCAAAACTGTGGAATGGTAAATAAAGGGATTATCTATCTTTTTAAACAATAACATTTTTGGAGTTTACTATCCCTTTAATGTTTAGCTTATTCTCAGCTCCTGTCTTTTTATTCTTTGTTTATTTTTTATCTTTATTTTTACTCTAAGATTTTAATTGCAAAAAATATTCCCAGCGTTATCAATTTAAAATCTATACCAAAAAATATGTTTATATATTGATTTAAATAAGAGTTTATGCTAAATTCATTCAAACAACCCAGGGCTTTGTTTCAACCTCCTTTTCCAATTAAACGCCATACACAAAGTACCCATTGTAAAGAAAAATAATGACTGTTTTTGAAGTTATTTTAGTTGCTCTGATAAATATATGCACATTAGTTAATGCAATATCAATTTTCTCCTTGGAGCTGAACGGCCTTATGGTCACTTAATGAGAAGCTTTGTTTTTTTATGCTTTTCCTAAGTAATGATTGCTGAATTTGCTGCTGTACCACCAAATTAATCACTATATTCCAAACATCATTATATTGTAGATGTTTCTACACTCCTTGTTGTTAAAAAACATGTTTCTTAAATGAAGCCACAGATACATGAGCTTGCTTCGTTTCTTTTATCCTTCCTTTATTAATATTTCATATTACATTTATAATGGATAATAAGGTCTATTTAAAGGACCACTCAATGCAGTAGAATTACATAATTAGCAAGTGCATAATTAAAAGACAATGCAATAGCACTTACTCTGAATTTCAGAGAAGTAGTAGATTTTTTTCTGACAAATTTATTTTTCTCTCCCATTTTCCGGCCCCCTGTGTCATGTGACAGACATCAGCCAATCACAGACTGGTATACATATACCCTGTGAGCTTGTGCAAATGCTCAGTAGGATACAAAAAGTCTCTTACCATTCCCCTAGTATATACATACCTCCCAACATTTGTGGCTGGGTATTAGGTAGAAATTCAAGATTGTCAGGCCCATTTTTCAAGCTCCGTACAGAGTTTGAAGGGCCGTGTTACTGGCGAGTCTTCAGACTCACCAGAAACACAACTTATGAAGCAGCGGTCACAAAGACCGCTGCTCCATAACCCTGTCCGCCTGCTCTGAGCAGGCGGACAGGAATCGACGGAAATCAACCCGATCGAATACGATCGGGTTGATTGACACCTCCCTGCTGGCGGCCAATTGGGCGCGAGTCAGCAGGGGGCGGCGTTGCACCAGAAGCTCTTGTGAGCTGCTGGTGCAATGTTAAATGTGTAGAGCGTATTGCTCTCCGCATTTAGCGAGGTCTTGCGGACCTGATCCGCAGTGTCGGATCAGGTCCGCAAGCCCTTTGATAAATGGGCCTGCAAGAGTCTGTTTCTTTCAATAAACAAACCACACAGTTCATGTGCCAAATAATAGGACAAATACCCAGGACTGGGCACTTCCATGCAGAGACTTGTACACCTGAAAACACTTCGAAGGTAAAACAATCAATATTCACAAGTTCGCTTTGCACCACTGTCAAGGACTCACCAAGAGAAAAGCAGGGACCTTCCGTCTGGGATGAGGAGACTCATTCAAATGCTGCGGGATTATACCTCCACCAGCTCCGTCTCTTACTCAAACACCGGGTCTCTCCACTGCTGATGTCATACAATGAGTCCTGGGGTTTTCTTACTCACACACCAAAACTGCGGCGGTACTGGTTAGAATAATCAGAACAAAACAGAAGAAGTCTGCCAACGTGCAGTACGGTCTCAATTTTGTACCAACGGGTTAATTTCAATCTTTTTCAGACCATTTTAGATATTAATAGGTTTATACACAATATTACTTTGCATAGACATTTTTCTGCGTCTGAAAATGGTGACATAGAAAACCCAGAATGTGAACCATTACCACCTAATGTTGATGTTCAGTGTAACAGCATAAAGTTTCAGGAATCTTGTGATGTTTTATCTTTGCAGGAGTTGTATGATGAAGGGCATTCTATTGTATCTCAAAAAAGTAATATCAAAGGTTTCAAAACTAAATCCACTTTTTACCCAATACACAGGGGTTCCTTATTAGAGCAATTTTTTCATAGAGTAGAAGCAGATTTGGTTACTCTTAAGGAGAAGAACACCAGAGTCACTTCTAATTTCACTGTAGCAGAACGTGAAGCACTTTTTGAGCTTCAAAACAATAATGATTTGGTTATTCTCTCTGCCGACAAGGGTGGGTCTGTGGTCATGCTAGATAGAAGTGATTACATTTCAGAAGTCCTACGTCAGCTTACAGACAGAGAGAACTATAAAGTTTTGTCCAGGGATCCCACATAGGCCTTCAAATGAAAATTGATTGATTTACTGGATGATGGGGTGCATAATGGTTTTTTGGCTAAGGATACATTTGATTTTTTGAATGTTGAGCATCCCAAAATCCCACTGTTCCATCACCTGCCCAAAATTCACAAATCCACTGTTAATGTGCAGGGCAGACCCATAATTAATGGTATTGATTCTCTGTTTGAACCTTTATCCCGGTGGATGGACACGATATTACAGTCTTTGGCTTATTCCCTTTTGAGCTTTTTGAGGGACACTAGGCATCTCATGCAGTGCATGCAATCAGTTACATGGGATGATACGTCTGGTTGGTTGACCATAAAAGTTACAGCGCTGTATTCCTCTATACCTCATGATAAGGGCTTAATAGCTGTTGAGTATTATTTATCCCATTACTCTGATTTTGATCACCCATTTCAATAATTTATCGTATGTGTAGTTTCTTTTCTGTTGACTCATAACTATTTTGAGTTCAAGGGTACTTGCTATCTGCAGAATCGCGGGACAGCGATGGGGGCTAAATTTGCTCCCTCATACGCCAACCTATATACAGTATGGGTTGGTGGGAGCTTACTCACGTTTATGCAGATAGCAACCCCTACAGACATTGTATTTCCCAGTATAAGAGATTTATTGATGACCTGCTTTTGGTATGGCATGGGGGAGAGGAATTGGCAACAGCATTTTTGGCCTGGCTGAATTGCAACGAGGTAGGATTGTGGTTTACCTTTGAATATTGCCAAAACAGTTTCAATTATTTAGATGTAACGTTGGTAGGGCAGTCAGATGGTACTGTAGCTTTTAAGGTTTTCCGCAAACCAATCTCGGGCAATATGTTGCTTGATGCAAAGAGCTGCCATCCTAGGCATGTTCCGTATGCCATTGCTAAAGGCCAGTTTGTGCAAATCAGGCGTAATTGTTCCAATGTGATCACATATAGAAATGAGACTAGTCAGCTTGCTGAAAGATAAAAGGAAAGAGGTTACAACAAGACAGACATTTCCAAAGCTAGAAAGGAGGTTGAAAATGTAGACAGAGAGCATTTTTTGAAGGATACCATAAAAAGTGATAAAATGTATAAAGGTGTTACTTTTGTAACTAGATTTAGTACGCAGTACAATGAGATCTGTAAGATAGTACGTTTGCATTTTAAAACATTATCTGCTGATGACAAACTTGTGGATGTTGTCAAACAAGGTATCAGATGTTCTTATTGACGGGGTAAATCCATATGTAATATGGTCTCCCCTTCCAAATTGCCATAGATCCAAAATAGACAGAGCTCATTGCTCACCCACAATGGGATGTTCCGTTGTGGACATAAAAAATGCAAGCCCTGTGATAAAGTACTCATTACAAGCAGTTTTCAGTCCATGGTTACAAGGCAAATCTTTCATATTTATGGTTGTATAAATTGTACATGCTACTATGTAGTGTATCTTATCACATGTGTTCAGTGTAATTTGCAATACGTAGGATTAACATGTGATGTTCGATCCAGGATACGCGAACATTTCTCTTCCATCAATATTGGCACTTCTACTGCTCCCATTATTCAACATTTTGTACGGTGTCACGACAGACATCTATCTTCTTTCAGGTAGTGCATCATAGAACAAGTTCACAAACCAAAGAGAGGAGGTGATAGAGATCGCCTACTTGGAAAGAGAGAGAGATGTTTTGTATATATAAGTTAAAAACTACAGTGCCATTAGGCTTGAATTCTGAATACGACTTAGTGAACTATTGGGAGTAACATCTATTATTTACTGACTGCAATTTCTTGATAGTAATAGTTTTTTTTATCTTCAGTGGTGTGCAACAGTTTGGTTTACTTATTATTATTAGATAAGGGTGGATCACCCCACCTGTAACCAAAGAAATATGAATGTCTTTTGCACTCCGCTTTAGATAATACTACAGCATTTGATTAACAGGCTTTGTGTTGATTTGATCTTTTGTGAAACAATGTCATGTATGTCACGGGGGACAGCTATAATATAGCAGTACCATAAAGATACATATTTTTAGTCTCTTCCTGGGGTTTTACAGATCTTTCAATTATCACTAAATGACATTGTCTCTCCTCTTGTATAGTTAAGTAATTCCTTGTATATCTTTTTTGGCGCTTCAACACAAGATAAAACATTAAAACATATACAGTTACTAAACAGTAACATGAAAATGATATTCATGGTTCAATAAAATCTTTTTTTATTTTATTTCACTATTTATTATTATTTTTTCTTGTGGGTGATCTGCTAATTATACATTTAGATACAAAATAAGTTTTTTCCAGCTAACTCCTTTATTTAGCATACTGTATGTATATATATTTTTGTGGTGTCCAAGCAAACATGTAAGTGTGTACAACTGCCATCAAAATAGTGTTATATATTCTAATCAATCGTTTCAAGATGCTTTTTATGTATTGTAAGTGTTTTTAGTACAGGATTCTTGTTAGTATTCCTTTAAAAAAACTTTTTAGTCAATCATGTATGATTTGTTCCTTTAAAAGGCATCAGCTGTACCTGGGTGTTAGGCTATGACTACGGATTGTTAGCCGAAACACGTAAGCCCTTCCAGGCTACACTGTTTTCTGTCATCTATGATTGATGGTTGATGTTGTATCATCCTGACAAGTTTTATTTTCTTCAATAAAAGTGGATTTGTTTACTGCACATTGGCGGACTTTTGTTTTGTTCTGGGTATCAGGTAATCAGGAGGTTGATGGGTGCCTGTAACTATTTTGTAGGTGGAGCTGTGTTGGGAAGGGTGGGATCATTGGTGTTTAGTGGGTGGGATTGTGGTTGTGTCTGATTGGTCAGTGGGCATGTCTGGGCGGGGCTAATGAACATTCAGCAAATAGGGACATATGATTGACTCAGAAGGACAGCGCTCAAAATCAGGGACTACCCCACCCAAATAGGGGCAGTTGGGAGGTCTGGGTATAGGATTGAAGATAAGGAAGATTAGGCTTTACTTGCTGAAATATAATATTCTGTGATTGTAAATTAATTTGCTTCTTGTCTTTTATGAATTCTCAAAATTGTTAGTACTAATAATAAGTCAGCTTCTGAAATTTTAATCTACATATAGATAATGGCCTAGATTAATGGAAAGTAGCGAGGTTGCTGAGGGACCTCATTTTAAAGGTGAAATCATGTTCCAAATTCATTTAGCACCTACTGAATCTTTTACAGTGTTTCCTCAGTGAGCATTTCAGCCATTGGCATATGTAGTTACTTGAAGTGACTAATACATGTTCTCTCACACATCAAACATGAAAAACTAGCAACATGGAAAAACTATAATTAAAACTGGAATACTAAAAGGGACACTATAGTCAACATTTCAGATAGATTCTGCAGTTTTAGGATACTTGCCAATTTATTTCCAATATCAAATTGCACAGTCTTTTAGATATGTACTTTATGAGTTACCAACTACTTCTGAGCATGTGCAAGAAAGAGTTCAGTATATATGTATATGAGTCTGTGATTGGCTGATGGCTGTCACAGGATACAATGGGCAGCAAATTAAAGGACATTTTAAAATTTGTTAGAAACAAAATCCACTGCTCAATTAAAATTCAGAGAGTTACTGCATTGTCTTTTTATTATGCAATTTTTGATTATGCAATTGTACTGTATTTAATAGTCCTTTTTAGAAACACTCTTGCAAAAGGGTTTATATAAATGTTCAGAGTGGTAAAATATTACATACACAAAAAACAATATTAACAATCAGCACTTCCATAATAAATAAGAACAAGATGACCTAACAATATTCTTCTTACCACAGGCTGAAAGACAATAAATTTGAAAATAATATAGAGTAGGGCAGGGGAAGTGCAATATATTACAGTGATGGTAAATCCAAGTGTTTAAAAAACACTCACCTAGATTACGAGTTTTGCGTTAGGAGGGGTGCGGTGCTAACGAGCAGTTTATGCTCACCGCTCACTTACAGACAGCGCTGGAATTACGGGTTTTTACAAACCCGGCGTTAGCCGCAAAAAAAGTGAGCGTAGAGCAAAATTTTGCTCCACATCTCACCTCAATACCAGCGCTGTTTACATTAGCGGTGAGCTGGTAAAATGTGCTCATGCACGATTTCCCCATAGGAATCAATTTTTCTCCACATCTCACCTCAATACCAGCGCAGCTTACATTAGCGGTGAGCTGGTAAAATGTGCTCATGCACGATTTCCCCATAGGAATCAATGGTATTGAGGTGAGATGTGGAGCCGGCTGAAAAAAAAACTAACACCTGCAAAAAAGCAGCGTAAAGCTCCTAACGCAGCCCCATTGATTCCTATGGGGAAAATACATTTATGTCTACACCTAACACCCTAACATGAACCCCAAGTCTAAACACCCCTAATCTTACACTTATTAACCCCTAATCTGCCGCCCCCCGACATTGCCGACACCTGCATTATATTATTAACCCCTAATCTGCCGCTCCAGTCACCGCCGCCACCTACATTATACTGATTAACCCCAACATCGCCGACACCTACATTTTATTTATTTATTTACCCCTACTCTACCACCCTCAATGTCGCCGCAATCTACCTACATTTATTAACCCCTAATCTGCCGCCCCCAACGTCGCCGCCACTATAATAAAGTTATTAACCCCTAAACCTAAGTCTAACCCTAACATCCCCTAACTTAAATATAATTAAAATAAATATAAATAAAATTACTACAATTAACTAAATTATTCCTATTTAAAACTAAATACTTACCTATGAAATAAACCCTAAGATAGCTACAATATAACTAATAGTTACATTGTATCTATCTTAGGGTTTATTTTTATTTTACACTAACTACCTAGTTAAAATAAAGACACATTTACCTGTAAAATAAAACCTAACCTAAGTTACAATTACACCTAACACTACACTATAATTAAATAAATTAAATACAATTAATTACAATTAAATAAAATTATCTAAAGTACAAAAAACCCCCCACTAAATTACAGAAAATAATAAAATAATTACAAGATTTTTAAACTAATTATACCTAATCTAATCCCCCTAACAAATCAATAAAGCCCCCCCAAAATAAAAAAGCCCTACCCTACACTAAATTACAACTAGCCCTTAAAAGGGCCTTTTGCGGGGCATTGCCCCAAAGTAATCAGCTCTTTTACCTGTAAAAAAAAGTACAAATCCCCCCCAACATTAAAACCCACCACCGACACAACCAACCCTACTCTAAAACCCACCCAATACCCCCTTAAAAAAAACTAACACTAACCCCCTGAAGATCACCCTACCGTGAGACGTCTTCATCCAACCAAGAGCGTTTATTTTTTATATATTTTTTTCTTCTTTAATTAAGGTTCACAGTGAAAATCATTATATGTGCCAAGATATGGCCGGTATGAGATGTGGATCCATAGGGGCTAATTTATCAATGTCTGTCCGACATAATAGTATGTATGGAGAGAGTGGTGTGTACTCAGTGGACACACCACGCCCTTAGGGGGCGCTTCCTCAGTTTCAATATAATAGGTGATATGGTAGTGCTTGTAATGTCTCAACAGAAAAAAACAGGCCTAAATCTAGAAATATGATAATAGCAACAATAATAAAACTATAAATAAAACCCTAAAAAATCTAAAATGTGGACATAAGTAAGTAACCACAATGCTGAAAATGATAATAGTAAAAAACTATATATATATATATATATATATATATATATATATATATATATATACATATACATATATATACACATATATACATATATATAAGAATATATATATATATATATATATATATACATACATATATACATATATATTACTGGAATATAAACATAGATTGGAAAAAATATTAAAACCAATTCAAAACCAAATATTGATAATGTGAAAGTCTATGAGTCCAGGGTAATGACAGTTCCCAGATGTTTGAGGCTGCTCTCTGTCAAAGGATGGCTATCCTGTAGTATGGAATCTAAAAAAGAATAAAAAACAGAGGCGTCACCATGGCCTAATATCGCCAGTACAGGTAAAATGAGCAGCAATATGAGAATGTGAATACTCACAAACATAAAGCACCCCACTGGTGCTAGTAGAGCAGACTGACACTTCTCAGTGGTTCAGCACACTGTATCCAAAGCGCAGAGACAGTCAGGAATCCTCTGACACTCCAATGTATATGTGCCTATGGATAAAGGGAAAAGCAACACGACATGGCCCAATATCATCAGGACAAGGGGAAAATAATACCAATAGCTTGCACTTACAAGATACGCTGTAGCGTCTCATGTCCGACAGACATCGCTGAATGCCGACAGCATATGCTGTCAGCATTTAACATTGGACAAGCAGTTCTGGTGAACTGCTGGTGCAATGCCACCCCCTGTAGATTTGCGGCCAATCTGCCGCTAGCAGGGGGTGTCAATCAACTCGATCGTATCAGCCTCATAAACTGTAATGGAGAGAAACATGGAACTAATGGCAGTGATGATAGGAGAATACTAATATTTTTGAAGTCTACAATTTTTAAAGTTGAGATGCTTCAGCATCCAAAAAATATTCTTTCACACAAAGGTTGGTTTTAAACCTTGGTCACGATTATTATCTGCATACATGACATTTTTCAGAGGAGGCAAAACATAATAACATCAGTGATAACGTGCAGCAGGTGAAAGTGCTTGTGCACATTGGCTGCACATCATTTTAATCATGGTGGCTTGTTGGAATCAGGAAAGTAACTATAAGTGTGTGCTTATGTTGGGATATCTATTGGATAGATTTCAGGGAAGCATTATTTCACCACCACAACTGAATGCAGGTGACTGCATGAGAGTTATATTAATCACAGTATCATATTAATTTTGGGGGGAAAAATCTAACAGCCAACTAGTTATGGGAATTGAATATAGTAATTGTGTTTGGAATATTATAATTGTGAAAAAATACATTTCTAAAATAAAGAACTACATGACACATGGTTAACATTTAAGGTTTCTGCTGAGTTGGGAAAAAATATTTTAATTAGACTGATTTTATCTTTCCTATGTGCAGTCCCACTAAATTAATTATATGACTTTAAGGGTTGCCCCATTTCTATTAAATATACTAGTGGTCATACTAATTATGGTTCACTTCCATAGAACATCATGCAGCATTACTCAGGAACTAAGACTGCTGGGGCTAATTTTAAATTATATTTTTTTGGAAGTTAGATTCCCACATAGTTGAAGAATTTTAACCATAAGGGAGCTTCTGTTTCTCTATTTATTATTTATATTGATCTGAAACTTAAAAATACTGCCCATGCATACAAAATACCAGTTGAATAGAAACTCTAATGACAGTCAGTGCTTTTTTCATCCATGTTTTTATCTTACAAATTTTCAGTCTGGGAACATTTGAATTCTATTCTGTGCATAAAGGGCAGCTTATGTTAAAATTATATTTTTTAAATATTCCAAATTAAAAAATAGATTATTATTATTATTTTGTCTGGAGGACCACCGCACATTTGGGTCTTATCCTCATATAGGGGCAGATTACAAGAAGCATGCTATTTCGCTATTAGTGCACGTATTTCAAGTAGAAAGTAAGATCTTTGCACGTGAGCAAAAGTCGACGCACAGTAACTTCAGGACTTCAGATATCGCGACCGCGCTAATTTCTTCACCCCATAGACTTCAATGGAGAGCTCAAACTGGAGAAAAACTAACACTTGTTATCCATGCGCTAACCCAACACTGTGGTCAACCTACAACACTAACCCAAAGGTATTTATGAATATTTTATATTCCAATGTTCTTTACATAGAAGAAAAAGGTTTATATATTTTTAAATATATATTTCTATATACAGTATATATGATAATTTTTTTGTAAAATATATCAATCTCTCTCTCTCTCTCTCTCTCTCTCTCTCTCTCTCTCTATATATATATATATATATATATATATATATATATATATATATATATATATATATATATATATATATATATATATATATATAGTTATATACAGATACATATAGAAATATATATTTAAAAATACATAGACCCTTTTCCTCTTTGTGAAGAACATTGGAATGTAAAGTATTTACAGTACATACCGATTATTAAATATTAAAATCAATAAATAGGATTTTTCATGTTTTCAGGTATTTGAGTGCTAAGGGCTCCAAATGTATACATATGTATATATGTGTATATGTGTGTATACTGTATGTGTTTATATGTGTATATATGTCTATACATACATATGTACAAAAATTAACATAACACATGAATAGACTTATATACATATGTATATATACATGCATGCACATATTTAGACATGTATATAGACATTATAGCCCTTTCTATTCAAACACCTTGTCATATACCATATACCTTTGAACGCTTATAACGTTTTTTTATTAATATTTATATTAAACATTTTTATCAGACAGTTTAACACTTTATTTTATATTGTGTTTGATGCAGCTTTTTATTTAGCCCTAACCCTTTACGCATTATTATTAGACTGAATAATATGAGTGCAAGTTAAAGCTAACGTTATAACTGTAAATACATGTTTCAGAATGTTATATTATTCATCAGAAAATATGGTAAGAAATGTAATCAGAGGTTTTTAGGGAAATGCAGACTTCACCCTTCCATTAAATATCCACCAAAGCACCTTCAATGTGTTTAAGCCCCAACAAATTTGAATTAAATAATCTAGGAATCCAAAGGTCTCACAGGTATGTGCTTTATTTGTGGGTCTCACCAAAATGTCCTGGGTGTGAGGTTTAGAGGATTTTGAGATCAGACTGTGTCCAATCTTGGATAGTTTTAGGTGTTCGCTCCGCTCAGTGTTTCTCTTCATCCTAACCAAAATAAATCTTCTGAACACAAGCTACCCCAACTTTAGACTATAAGCTTTTTGTTTTGTTTTGCCTGCTATATATATATATATATATATATATATTTATTTATTATTTTTATTGTTAACACAGATTTTCATTTGACAACAATGTAATCATGTATAAAGGTACTTGTATTCAACATTAAATTAAAGGGACATTATACACTCATTTTTTCTTTGCATAAATGTTTTGTAGATGATCTATTTATATAGCCCATAAAGTTTTTTTTAAAAATAAATGTATAGTTTTGCTTATTTTTAAATAACATTGCTCTGATTTTCAGACTCCTAACCAGGCCCCAAAGTTTTATGTGAATACCGTCAGCTACCTTCTGCAGCTTGCTCCTGTTTGTGTAAAGGGTCTTTTCATATGCAAAAGAAGGGGGAGGGGGGGGGAGGGTCTTATTTGCCACTTGCAGTGGGCTTTCCAACTACCTTTTCAACAGAGCCAAACTGACAGCTTCTAAGTAAGTTTTTAAACAGTTTTATACTGGATTTTTATATCAGTATCTGTGCATCTTATTCTTTATAGTGGTGTCTATTACATGCAGTTATATGAAAATGAGTGTATACTGTCCCTTTAATGTCTACGTAATTGGTTGCTACTGAAGAAAGGGCCAAGTCCTCCTCTTAGACCTGATTCTTTGGTCTTTGCTTTCGATAGTCCAGTTAAACAGGGTATATGCGAAATCAGGTTGTAAGTGTACTCGGTAATACTTCAATGTAAAAATATAATTTATCAACACATATGAGCAAATAAAAGATGAATAAACTAAAAAAGGAAACAGATAAATGAACTTTGCAAGGTATCCTCTGGTTCATATTTGGGTCTTTTGATACTAACTCCCTCTAACGGAAGGCAGCTTAGTTAAAAATGTAACAATAATCTGGCACTCTTTGTTTTTTGTATATGGAATTTTGAACAATGAGTCACATTTTCTGTTTACATCAGCGGAAATAGCATATTTATGCCTACATCTAGTCACTCTTGGGTTTGTTGTGTGCGTGAGGTGCACAGAATGGGTGGCGTAGCTAGTCTTGGGAGGGATTCCTCCCACATAAACCTTGTGTTTAAAAAGATTTCTAACTTATTGCGGCAAAGGTAACCGTACTTTTCTAGGGAAAATTGTTCCTCTACTTCGTCTAACCACATAGCTTTAGTGGGTGTTATAGGTTTTTTCCAATGGCGTGCTATCAATCTCCTCGCAATATTAAGGCCTATCTGTAGAGTTAGTAGCTTTAGGCGACATTTCAGTTTAGGCAGGTTATTAAGTAGGGCAATGTTTGGGTTTAATGTAAATTCTGCTGATATGGACTGTTTGTAGTCTAGTTCTACTGCCGACCATAGAGGGCGGACTTTAATGCAGTGCCACCACATATGTAACAGGTTGCCATGATCTCCGCATCCTCGCCAGCATGTGCTGGATGTGTTTGGATATATGCTGTGTATTCTCGACGGGGTCAGGTACCATCGGAAGAGAATTTTAAAATTTAATATCGTTGGGGATGTAGAAGATTTTTTAACTGATTTAAAAATATTATCCCATGTACTTTGTTCTATATATTCTGTTAAGTCTAGGTTCCATTTTGAGGTGTACGGTGGGAGGGTATCGTGGTTGTTTATGAGGAGCTTACGCGATATTGAAAGTGTTCCTTTTGGTGTTACCCCACTATGGCACAGTTGTTCAAATGGGGTGAGTTGCCTTAGGAGGTCTGTTTTAAATGGAGATGTGTGAATGTAATGATGTAATTGTGCGTATTTCAGCCATTTGCTGAATCTCCCGTCAGCTAATTAATTAATTAGCTTATCTCTTTCCAAAAGTTTACCTGCTTCTGTGAAATTGAATAGTGGAATTGTATAGTCCCATTCAGTGAGTCTTTTAAATCCTTTGTCAAGGCCACCTACCATTTCCACGTTTAATGCAATTGGGAATAAAGGGGATCTACTGGTAGAGATATGCTGTCTAGTAGCGATTATATGGTCCCAATTTTTAAAAAGCTGTTTATGTATATCAAGGTGTTGACACTGAGGTGGTCTGAGGTCATTCGGCACCCAGCATAGGGGATGTACCAGAGGTGCTTTAAATATGTGTGAATCTATTATCACCCATGTCTTATGTTCCTTTTTTCTATGCCAATCTGGTACTCTCTGTAATGTCACCGCTTGGTAGTAATCCTCTATCCTGGGAAGACCCAGTCCTCCATGTAGGGTCGGTCTGTACGTTGTATCTCTATTAATTCTAGGTCTACACCTTCCCCAAATGAACGTGTTTAGGCTATTTTGAAGTCGGGTCATATACCATCTAGGAATATGGAGTGGCAAAGCCTGTAAAATATACAAAATTCTAGGTAAAGTGGTGATCTTTATGGCCTATATTCGTCCCCACCAAGACAGGGGTTTGTTTGCCCATGTCTTAAGATCACTTTGAGTGTTAAGGAGTAATGCGTTATAGTTTTTATCAAAGAGTGTCGCTTGGCTAGGGGAAATGTCAATTCCTAGGTATTTAATTGAGTCTGTTTTCAGTCGGAGTTGGCAAATCGTAGATAAGGACTTGAATTTGGTATTTGAGTGTGTGATGTTTAAGATTTTGGATTTTTGTTTATTGACGAGGAAACTAGAAAACTTCACGAAGTTGTCTAATTTGGTTAGTATCTCTGGAATCGTTGTGAGGGGGGAGGTTACTGTAAAAAGTACATCGTCCGCATACATAGCTATTTTATATTCCTGGTGGTCAAACGATATCCCCTTGATGTTTTGGTTCCTGCGTACATGAGACGCAAAGACTTCCATCATCAAGACAAATAGGATTGGGGATAAGGGGCATCCCTGTTGCGTACCATTGTGTAATGGGAATGTGGTTGATAATATTCCATTGATTTTTACTTTTGCGCTCGGATGAGTATATAGACTAAAAATTCTATTAATTATTTTAGGGCCGAATCCTATATTTTTTAATGTTATTGTTAAGAATTGCCAATCAGTCCGGTCAAATGCTTTTTCAGCATTTATAGCTATTAGCACTGACTCGATTTTATGGTGGTTAACATATTCCGTAAGGGTCAGGGCTCTGAGGGTAATATCCCTGGCTTCTCGGCCAGGAACGAAGCCTACTTGGTCTGTATGTATAATATCATTAAGAACTAAGTTTATGCAATTTGCAAGAATTTTCCCCAATATCTTTATGTCTGTATTAAGAAGTGAAATGGGATGGTAGCTAGCTGGGTCATCTTGTGGCTTGTCAGGTATTAGGATTACTGATATGTGGGCAGATAGGGAATCATTTAGTAGTTGAGAGCCTTCATCTAGAGAGTGGAAGAGATTTAATAGATGGGGGGCTATTATAATTCTAAAAGTCTTGTAATATGTTAGTGTATCCGTCCGGTCCTGGGCTCTTTCCTACTGGAAGGTCAGTAATAGCTTTCAGAACCTCCGTCAAGGTTATAGGCTTCTCTAAATCTGCTATTTGCAACTGTGATAATTTATTTAAGTTAGCTGATTCTATGTATAATGCATGAATACATGTTCTGTTCATGACATGAAGTAGTGTTTGTGTCTAAATTGTATAATTGATGGTAGAAATCCCGAAAATGGGCAGCTATTGCTTTGCTATCATAGATATAGTTCCCTTATTGAGTTTTTAATCTATGAATATAAGTAAGTGTTGCTCTATCTTTAAGAGTGTTTGCTAAGACTCTACCCGGGCGATTGCTTTCATAGAAGTATTTTTTCCGAAGCTGTAATGCTTTCCTTTGAGCATCCGAATAGAGTAGTGTTTTAAGTTCATTTCTTGCTGTTGTCAGTGCGATAAGGGTAGGGCGGTCGGATCGGGAGCATTTATGCTGTATCTCTAGTGTATGTATTTTAGTGGTTAGAGAGGTTAGTGAGGAATCATATGATTTTTTTAGAAATGCCTTGTGTTTAATGCATTCTCCATGGAACACTGCCTTGTGGGCATCCCAAATAAAGAGGGGATGGGTGCCTGGTATCTCATTATGTTTAAAGTATTCTTGTAGGGAGGATGTTAATTTTTGTGTTGTTGGGGGATGGTGTAAAAGGTATGCATCTAGTCTCCAGATGAATGGGTGTAATGGGGAATCTGGTCAGTTTAGTTTTAGTGAAATCATAGAGTGGTCTGACCACGCTGTGGGAATAATGTCTGTGTCTATCAGTAATGAAAGGCTGGACTGGTCAAGGTATAATTGGTCTATTCTAGAGTACAAATACCAAGGATAAGAGAAGAAATTGAAATTACGTTGTGTGGGATGCTGCGTCCTCCACGTATCTATTAACCCTGAGTGTTTGATGCAGTTATATACTGAATTAGGAGAGCGCTGGGATGTTTTAGTGTTTGAGGATGTTGTGTCTAAAGTGGGATCCATAATAGTATTTAGGTCACCTCCCATAACCACTGTGCCTTTACGTGTTTCTCGTATCAGAGATTAAAGTTTATTAAAGAATCTGTTCCTGTGCGAGTTAGGGGCATATACGAGTTAGGGGCATATACATTAATTAATGTAATTGGTCTGTTGTATATGAGGCCTACTATAATAAGAATTCTTCCTTCTTTGTCTGATGTGGTGTGAAGCAATTTGAAGGGTAATGAATGATGGAGGAGAATTCCTACTCCATTTTTTTTTTCTTTTCATGGGAGTTGAAAAATCCTAGTGGGAAATCTTTATTAGAAAATTTGGGCTCATTTGCTTTGGGGAAATGTGTCTCCTGAACAAATACTATTGAACTTTTCTGTCTTGCAAACCATTGCAAGGCCACATATCTCTTTATAGTTGAATTTAGACCTTTGGTGTTTTGTGAGGTTATTAAGATTGATCTGGAATCCATATCTTTATTGTGGTTTGAGTTTTGTGAGTGAGTTATGTGTAAATTTCTTACCAGAGAGTGGCATCACGTTCTGCTTTTGGGACCTACCAATTCTATATGCTATAAGAGGATGCCAAGAACAGAGTTATGTGCCAGCAGTGCTGCCTTCTAAGAGATGTGTCAACCAGTGGATGAAACCATGTCGCGCGAGGATACTGTAATAAATCTACAAACAAACATAAAAACAATAAAACGAATAACAAACATATTTAAACCAATAACAATAATTTCCTAACATTTGATAATAGGATAATAAACTATGATCAGGGTTGAGGTCAGTAAACTTTCTCCTGATAACAAGGTGGGGGGGGGGGGTATAATAGCAGCAAGACACCGCTATCCTTTCCCCAAGAAAATTTACATCTATAATTCTTATTAAGGAGACCTCCAACCTAGGTGGAGGGGCCTTCAATGTAGGTAAGTATAACAAGGTACCAGATGGTTTTGTTTTTTTCTCTCTGTCTTTCTTTACATATACAAAGGGACATCTTGGTACTTAATACTCGTAATTCAATGAGTGTCTCAGTGAAGGGTGGTGAGACCCTTCAAAGCGATTATCTCAGTCAAGTGTTTTAATGACCTAAAAAGCTGGTCTGTTTCTCATGGTGGATCAGTGGTGAGGGCACAATGTTGGCTGGACATAGTGGCAGTCGTTTTGCGTTTCCTGTTCACTGTGGTCCACTTTTGTCACTGAGGTTTTTACAGTGGAAGATCTGTTGTCTGTTTGTCTCTCAACTGTTCTGCATCCTGAGGGATGTGTTTTGGTGGAGGGATGTTTAATTGCGAGCAAAAGAGGTTAAGGTCCTCTAAGTCCTTGTATATGATTTCTTTGTTGTTTTTGATAACCCTGATAGCAAAAGGGAATCCCCAGCAGTAGGGGATATTATGCTCTTGCAAGTGCGTGGTGATGAATCTAACATCTCT
This sequence comes from Bombina bombina, assembly GCF_027579735.1. Lineage (NCBI taxonomy): Eukaryota > Metazoa > Chordata > Amphibia > Anura > Bombinatoridae > Bombina > Bombina bombina. The sequence goes on from NC_069502.1 coordinate 162,584,882, forward strand.
CCATCTAGATAGGGTTAGTGGGCTTAGGTCCGCAAAAATTTGAATTATGTCGCCATCTTTTTTGATAGGTGCTTTTTTTTCTAGCTGCAGCCAACAATTTTTCTTTATCTTTGAAATTATGACAGCGGAGTATTATATCCCTCGGTGGTGCCGTGGCCGGGGGTTTAGGTTTTAATGCTCTGTGCACTCTGTCTAAGGATATATCAGTATCTTCTTTGTTGTCAAGAAGGAAGCAGAAGAGATCTTTAAGATATTGTGGTAGCGTAGCGGCTAGTATGTTTTCATAAATGCCTCTGATCCTTAGATTTTGGCGCCTGCCACGATTGCCAAGATCCTCTATTTGCATTTGCATCTGCATTATTTCTTTTGTCTGTTGTTGAATTTACATGCCATGTAAGTTGATCGGTTCAGAAATTTCTTCAGCATGCTCTTCCAGGTGGAGTACTCTATTCCCTAAATCTGCAACATCTCTCCTGACCTCTGTTAGGCTTTCTTTTATGAGTTGACTTTCTTGGTTCATGAAGGATGCAAAATCTTCCTTTGTTGGTAGGGACTGTAAGTCTGCTCTTGTTAAAGGGAGAGTAGTGTCAGATTGCACAGCATAATTTTCCTCTTCGTGTGGGCTACTGTTTGAGTGTGGAGAGCTGGGTGATACAGAAACATTCGTTTCTAATGTTTTAAAGTAGGAGTTTAGCTTTGTGGAAGTTGTTAAGGCTGGTTTGCCTATCTTATCCCCTTTGGGGAGACGTTTAGAGGCCATCTGTGTTTTCCAGTCAGAAGGTTTATAGGGGAATGAGGTGCCGATATTTATTGTACTGTATATCTGCTATCTATATAAATAGCTTAGACCTGCTGCAAGTTTACTGGTGAACTCAGATGAAAATTTGCTCTAGATGCATGTCACGCAATTCAGACCAGGCTGAGATAGCATGTGTAGCTCCCAGTGGTGTGTTTTAGGCCCAATTTGACTCTAGCTATTCTCAATACAGGCCCCTATGTAGTACATTCACATCCCTTGGGCTAATGCTTGTCAGGGCTGTCACCGGGAGTTATGTGCTAGTGCTTGTCACCCCTTCCAAGCACTCCATTGTGTGGGTTGTATTTTTAGGGCCTGCGGTCGTAGGGACAGGTGTTTATTGGGATAGCCTGTTCATGCTACTGTACTTACAGATCTCTGGTCTACCCGCTTAGTAGGAGCGTTAATGATGACCGTGGCAGGTTATGTGGTGCTGCTGGCTGCCTACGTGTATCTCAGTTTCCTCTGCTCTAATGCTTCTCCCTCAAGCCATTCTTATTTCCCAAAGTGTGATGTGTTCACATGAAGCAAAGATGGCGCCTCATTGCTCCGTGCTGTTTAGTCTCAATAAGCTAATAGGTCGGTGCAGCGGTGTTTAGCCTTCCGTTTTCATGTATTTTCAGTCTCCGGTTACTCCGCAACTCATAGGAGTCATGCTAGCTTGTTATACATTTTTTTGGCTCTGTCTTTTGATTCTCAAAGGGAAAGCCCCACGGAGCTTCACAGATTTGAAACCATACTGGATCCTCTGCCTGTTATATACGTTTATATTACCATGAATCTTTATCATTGTATTTCCCTACTAATATACTCAGTACTATGGAATTAGGTAGCACTATATAAATAAATGTGAATAATAATTATTATAATATATGAAGCACACTAATTATAACAGAAATACATTTGGTTTAAAGCCATCCAGCTAGGAAGTCAGAGTTCCAAGACTACTAGAGTTATTAAAAATTCAGCCTCTAATTGGCTGTGGAGAAAGCAGGGTGGGTTCTAACACATAAAAAAATTAAATAAAAGTTGTGCCTTTATACTAAAAGTTGGGTTTTCTAGTAGAAACTGCAGGATTTTCATAGTATATACAAATATTAAATTTAGTTTACTAATACCCAGCGCTATGGAATTGTGCTATTCAAACAAATGATAATATTAATAATTGCTTATAAAAAAGATACATTTTTCCGAGAGGCAATAAAAACTTGCATCTAAATCATCGATTTTATACACTGAAGGCTTCACTTACTCAAAATTGCTTCTTTTATTTTCACAGCTAACACAGAACAAACTGTTTTCAGTCACAGTATATAAACACATTCTATTGCTGGGAATTTTGTAGGTACCAGTACTAGGGTTATTTCATGAACTGTTTTTATTCATTTATTATTTGCTTGGTTGATTGTTTGATTTAACTATATAGTAATGGCAGCTTTTAAATAATCTGTTGCTACATTAATCAAACATTTATTTCGGAAGTTTAAAAAGTCTTCTGTTTGTCTGCTACATAGAACAAATTAATTAATATGGGAATTTATTTTCTCTTTACTCAGAATTATTGCAGTTTTTTAAATTTGAACTATATCTGTCTCATAATTATGCACAGTAACATCTGTAATTATCAAAGTTTCTGTTTAATAAAGTATTGTTGCATGTAGATAAAGATCAAAAGAGCAGAAATTAACAGTTTTATTACAATTGTAACATCTGATAACATTTGAGTCATTTTTTGCAGATACCCATGTGATCAATATGACCAACATGGACTAGTATATTTCTAGCCAGGCTGTAAAATAGTGTGGTCTGTATGTATATATATATATATATATATATATATATATATATATATATATATATATATATATATATATATATATATATATATATATATATATATATATATATATATATATATAATGATAGCTTTCTGATTGGCTGAAAAATAAGTTTTAATATTTTTGAAAAACAATTGTAAAAGGCTTCGATTTATGAGACAAACTATGTCAGATTAGGGTCTCTAAAAAGTTTTTTTTAATCATTTTGTAAATTTTTTCCCCTAGATAACACTTGTTTATATTCCCCACTTGAATCCAACATTCCAGTTACTTAGAACTAATCTAGTATATTTTAGTTCAAAAGAAATGTATTCTGCACGTATACTAATTCATACAAATATAAGAATTGAGATATAGAAAATTCATAAAACAGTTTATTAACGCTAGTAGTAATTGTTCTATTTAATTTATGTTTTCTCCTAGTGGACTTTTTGGAAATTGCCCGTATTTTCACATTTTAAATAGTCATATGTAAAAATGCAATGTAACTAGTTTTGTTGTTTTCTTTTTCTCCAACTTACAATAAGCAACTGGTTTTATCACAGTAAACATAGCTTAATTAATTTAAAAATGGATTGCACCCACTTGTCACGAAGGCCACTCCAAAAGAACGTAATGCTGGCTGTTCCAAGCCATCCTAAAATCTCTGGGTTTTAAACGCCATTTGGATCGCTTGGAACATCCTAAACATTTTGGCTTCCTGCACCCTCCTGCTTTGACAAATTGAAACATCCAACTGGGGGACATGCTTAGCATTGTAGGCAGTCCCCCAGGATCTGATCCGAGCATTGCTGCAATCATGTGACTTCCTGTTTCCACTTAATGTTTAAGTCAGAACTTTGCTCCGATCATTAACACTTTCCCCCGTCCTCAACGGGTTAAGAACTACAAATTTTTACTTAATCAAATGGTTTGCAAGTATTCCATGCACCTAATGAATGTTTATGCTCCATTACCTACAAGTTCTCATGACTCATATACCCTGCATCACATTTTCTTATTTTACAAGTCTGAGGCATGGTTTTTGGGTAAGAGATTGTATCACTTGTACTTGTTAATCATGTGTCTTACCTTTCCTCACAATCAGCTAGATTATGAGTTTTGCGTTATGAGTCAAATAGAATTGTTATGGCCCATAACGCTTCATTTTCCCTAACGCTGCTATTACAAGTCTTGTTGGTATAGGTGTACCGCACACCTTTTAGCCAGTCACGCAATGTCAGTACCGCACTTTAAAAAAAAAAAAAGTCCTTTTTTAATGGGACTCCCATAGCGCCAGTATTACGAGTTTGCCTGGGAGGCCAAAAAGTGAGCGGTACACTCTATAACCACAAGATCCGTACTGCCATCTAAAGTCAGCAGTTATGAGTTTTACGTTACAAAGCTGTACCATAAAACTCATAACTAAATTGTTAAAAAGTAAACTAACACCCATAAACTACCTATTAACCTCTAAACCGAGGCCCTGCCGCATCAAAAACACTATAATAAAGTTATTAACCCCTAATCTACCGCTATGGACATCGTCGCCACTATTAAAATTTATTAACCCCTATTCCGCCGCTCCCCAACATCGTTGCCACTATATTAAACCTATTAACCCCTAAACCGCAGCCCTCCTGTCTCGCAAAAACTATTTAAATATCATTAACCCCTAATTATTAAACTACAATAAACTTACTACCAATTAAATTAAACTAAACTACACATTAAAAAATCCTAACACTACTCTAAAAATTACAAAAAGTTCCTAAATACAAAAAATATAAAATAACTAAATGACAAAAAAAAACCCACTAAAATACGAAAAATAAGAAACAAATTATCAAAAATAAAAAAGAATTACACCTAATCTAATAGCCCTATCAAAATAAAAAAGCCCCCCAAAATAAAAAAAAACCTAGCCTACAATAAACTACCAATTGCCCTTAAAAGGGCCTTTTGTGGGCATTTAGCTCTTTTACATGCCCAGACCCTAAACTAAAAATAAAACCCACCCAAAAAACCTTACAAAAACCTAACACTAACCCTTGACGATCCACTTACAGTTCTTGAAATCCCACTTGAAGGATCCATCCAGCCGGCGAAGTCCTCATCCATGCGGCAAGAAGTCTTCATCCAGGCAGCCTCTTCCATCTTCATCCAGCCGACGAAGTCCTCATCCAGGCGGCAAGAAGTCTTCATCTAGATGGCATCTTCTATCTTCATCCATCCTAAAGACATCCGGCACAGAGCATCCTCTTCATTCGGTCGCCGCCGTAAACTGGAATGTCAATGCAAGTGATGTCATCCAAGATGGTGTCCCTTGCATTCCTATTGGCTGAAAGATTTCAATCAGCCAATAGGATTAGAGCTTCTAAAATCCTATTGGCTGTTCCAATCAGCCAATAGGATTGAGCTCTCATCCTCAGATTAGAGGTTAATAACTGTATGTAGGTGGCGGGGGTATCGGGGGCGGCAGATTAGGGGTTAATAGCTGTATGTAGGTGGCGGCAATGTTGGGGGTGGCAGATTAGGGGTGTTTAGGCTCGGGGTTTATGTTAGGGTGTTAGGTTTAAACCTAACTTTTTCTTTCCCCATAGACATCAATGGGTCTGCATTACGGAGCTTTTCATTCTGCGATCACAGGTGTTAGGCTTTTTTTTGCCAGCTCTCCCCATTTATGTCTATCGGGAAATCGTGCACAAGCACGTCAAAGAAGCGATTGATTTCGGTGCGGTATGGAGCTCAACGCAACCATATCGCCCACAAGCCTGCTTTTTTAAAACTTGTAATAGCAGCGCTATAGGGAGGTGAAATAACGCTGCTTTTGTGGCGATCGTTAAAATCCCTATATCGTTTAAAACTCGTAATTTAGCTGAATCTGTTTAATCCATTGGAAATCAGAAACTACATAATGACTGTATTTGGATCTTCTCTCAAATTATTTATTTTGACCATCTTTGAAATTGATCTAACATATCAATACACTCTAAAAATATCAATTACTGTATACCATTTAGAATATATGGTGAGATATTCATATCTTGGGAAACACATTCCTTTGAAACAATAACATCCTTGTTGGTAAAGACTGATACAACAGATGGATTTCAACTATGTCTAAATTAAGATAACCTTTTGGCTGCTTAAAACACAATGTACTGCAGCACTCTACAGAAGATGAGGAGTTAAAAAAACACACCTGGGATTTCCCTATTTGAGAAAATGTTAGCATGCTTAAATCTTCTGCCATATTGGACATTGTACACCTCTTTTTTTTCCTCTGCAAGTTGGCTTTCTTTTTGGACATCCATCTTTGATTTTTAGAAATGATACTTTCATAAAATCCATATATATACTATATATATATATATATATATTATATATATATATATATATATATATATATATATATATAATATATATATATATATAAACTATAATAGTTCAATGTCTAATATAACAGTGAATTGTGTGGTAATAAATTGTTTTAATATAGTCAAGTAATATTTGATGTAATTCCCAATCTCTAGAACATTTTATATGTTGAAAAAGTAATGTGCATTTGTATTAAAGGAACACTATATTTTTCTAATGTTGTCAACATTTTACAATTAACTTTACAATATTTGAATTGAGAAACATAAAGGGACATGATACCCATTTGAAAGTGATGCAGCATAGCTGTAAAAAAAAAAAGCAGACTAGAAAATATCACCTTAATTTATCTACATAAAAAAGGAAGATATTTTACCTAAAAATTTCCTCAAAAGCCACATTCCATTGTAAAATAATTTTTAGCAGCCAATCAGGATGCTAGTCCCAGGACTTGCAAGGGAGTGTGCATCTGGTATGTGAAGGCACATTCATGTTATTTACCAATTCAGTTTAAGGAAGTTTGTTTATAAAATCTTACAAGATTTCAGTAAAATCTCACGAGATTACAGTAAAGCAAAGCATGATCTTAGCGCTGCTGAAGTTCATTGGCTATTATTTTGTTTTGTTTTTTCAACCTGCAGCTGAACAGTAACTGAAGAATAACATTTTGAGATAAAATATCTTTCTTTTTTTACATAGAGATGTTCAGGTGATATTTTTGTCAGCTTTTTACAGTTATGATGCAGCACTTTCAAGATATTTAGCATGTAAATATTATGTCCCTTTAAGCTGGCAGTTCCATAGATTGGAATGATCATGTTTCATTTTTTTTTTTTTACTTTGGAATGTGTAATGTTATTGCATCTCTCCAAGTGATGAGGGTTATGGGTGCAGAGACTGGTTACTCAAGTCTATCACCCATAATCTGGCCCCAGAAGAGAATAAATATAATCTCTCTCATGCAAGGAACAGATCTAAGATTGTCTGCATCTGTGCTGTACTTAAGTCTGGAACATTAGGTGGTGTACATCACTCATGTTGATTTTACATTTTCAGCTCCAACTTTAATCAGTGCCTAGATGAGATATGGAGGCCTATTTATCAAGCCGTCAACCGCAAATACACTGGAATTCCGCAGCGTAATTGTGGAGAGCCTGATTCCCCTCATTTATCAAAGCCTACAGACCGGCAAAAGTTGAAATTTGTGACGTAACATACGATCAGCCGGTCTCAGTCTGACACAGATCGATGCTTATGTCATTACAGATGTTCCGAATGCAAATTAGGCACTATCTGACTACTTTTGCTAGTTAACAAATATCTACCAGGTACGCTCGCCACTATTCCGGCCCAGCGTACCTGGTTTTCAATCCGCCACCCTGGAGGCGGCGGATGCCATAGGAATCAATGGGAGTCTGAAAGCAGCGAAAGCTTATGTTCGATGCTGCCAGATATCCCATTGATTCCTAACCCTAACATAAGCCCCGAGTCTAAACACCCCTAATCTGCCGCCGACATCGCCGCCACCTACATAATGTTATTAACCCCTAATCTGCCACCCTGACACCGCCGACACCTACATTATACTTATTAACCCCTAATCTGCCGCCCCCTACACCGCCACCATCTACATTATACTTATTAACCCCTAATCTGCCGCCACGACACCGCCGCCACCTACATAAAAGTATTAACCCCTATCCAGCCGCTCCTGGACCCCACCGTAACTAAATAAAGTTATTAACCCTTAAACCCCTGGCCTCCCACATCACTACCACTTACTAAACCTATTAACCCCTAAACCACCAGCCCGCCACATCGCCATAAACTAAATTAACCTATTAAACCCGAAAACTAACAACCCGCTAACTTTATATTAAATATTAACTCATCCCTATCTTATAATAAATTTAAACTTACCTTTAGATTTAAATTAAACTATATTAAACTATTAATTAACCTACCCTAACTGTTATACTAAAATTACAATAAACTATATTAAACTATTTATTAACCTACCCTAACTATTGTACTGAAATTACATTAAACTATATTAAACTAATAATTAATCTACCCTAACTATTATACTAAAATTACATTAAACTATATTAAACTAATAATTAATCTACACTAACTGTTATACTAAAATTACATTAAACTACAAATTAAATTAAATATATTATATAGTTAAAAACCTAACCCTACTCAAATAATTTAAATTTACAATAAAAAATTACAAATTTACAAAAAACTAACAACTAAGTTACACAAAATAACAAACACTAAGTTACAAAAAAATAAACACTAAGTTACACAAAATAAAAAATAAATTATCAAATATTTAAACTAATTACACCTAATCTAAGAGCCCTATGAAAATAAAAAGCCCCCCAAAATAAAAAAAAACCCCTAGCCTACAATAAGCTACCAATGGCCCTTAAAAGGGCCTTTTGTGGGGCATTGCCCCAAAGAAATCATCTCTTTTACCTGTAAAAAAAATACAAATACCACCCCAACAGTAAAACCCACCACCCACACAACCAAACCTCCCAAATAAAAACCTAATCTAAAAAACCTAAGCTCCCCATTGCCCTGAAAAGGTTATTTTGATGGGCTTTGCACTTAAAAGGGTATTTAGCTCTTTTTCCTGCCTAATCTAAAAATAAAACCCACCCAATAAACCCTTAAAAAAAAAACTAACACTAACCCCCGAAGATCTACTTACAGTTTCTGAAGACCCGACATCTATCCTCGACGAAGCCGGCAGAAGTCCTCAACGAAGCGGCAGAAGTCCTCAACGAAGCCGGGAGAAGTCTTCATCCAACTGGGCAGAAGTGGTCCTCCAGACAGCAGAAGTCTTCATCCAGAGCGGCTCCATCTTCAAGACATCCAGTGCAGAGCATCCTCTTCTTTCGACGTCTTCTTCAACAATGAAGGTTCCTTTAAATGACGTCATCCAAGATGGCGTCCCTTAGATTCCGATTGGCTGATAGAATTCTATCAGCCAATCGGAATTAAGGTTGAAAAAATCCTATTGACTGTTGCAATCAGCCAATAGGATTGAGCTTTCAACCTATTGGCTGGCTTAAAAACAAGGAGGATATATTTTTTGGAGATATTTTAATTGTTTTATTTTTAAGGTGGAATTTTAAAGGTGGAAATTGTCTAATGCTGTTGTTTATAACTTCAAGACACATAAGAGCCCACTCTTGATTCTGTATTGCTGTTATTTTACATTCATTTACATTTTAATCAGTTATTGTGTAAGGGAGATGTCCCTATTTTATATGTTATTAGACTTTTGAGAGATATTAAATCGTTTTCTGACTAATGATACGTTGTAAAGTGGTATATTGATCTCTAGGACCCCTTAGTTTTAGTTAGCGCTCCTACACTCTTTTTCTCTGTCTATTTATTCATAAATACATATTTTTATATATATATATATATATATATATATATATATATATATATATATATATATATATATATATATATATATATGATTGTTTTTACACAAATATATATTTACTAGTTCTAAAGCCCGTGTACAAGGCCATTTTTTGCAGTACAGCGGTCCCACCTCTTGCTCTCTCTCCTCCCCTCTCTTTTGCTCTCTCTCTCCCCCAACTCTTTTGCTCTCTTTCTCCCCCCTCTCTTTACTCTCTCTCTCTCCCCCTCTCTTTTGCTCTCTCACTCTTTTGCTCTCTCTCTCTCCCCCTCTCTTTTGCTTTCTATCTTCCCCTCTCTTTTGCTCTCTCTCCCCCCCTCTTTTGCTCGCTCTCTCCAGTCACTCTTTTGCACTCTCTCTCTCCCCTCTCTTTTGCTCTCTCTCTCTCCCCCCTCTCTTTTGCTCTCTCTCTCTCCCACCTCTATTTTGCTCTCTCTCCCCCCTCTCTTTGCTCTCTCTCCCCCTCTCTTTTACTCTCTCTCTCTCTTCTCCCTCTCTTTTGCTCTCTCTCACTCCCCCTCTCTCTTTTGCTCTCTCCCACCTCTCTTTTGCTCTCTCTCTCTCCCTCTCTTTGGCTCTCTCTCTCACCCCTCTATTTTGCTTGCTCTCTCTCTCCCCCTCTCTTTTGCTCTCTCTCTCCTCCCTCTCTTTTGCTCTCTCTCTCTCCCCCCTCTCTTTTGCTCTCTCTCTCCCCTCTCTTTTGCTCTCACTCTCTTTCCCCCCTCTCTTATCTTATCAAATATTTAAACTAAATACACCTAATCTAAGAGCCCTATGAAAATAAAAAGCCCCCCCAAAATAAAATAAAAACCCTATCCTACAATAAGCTACCAATGGCCCTTAAAAGGGCCTTTAGTGGGGCATTGCCCCAAAGAAATCAGCTCTTTTACCTGTAAAAAAAATACAAATACC